>NC_140702.1:61707442-62228996 GCF_054131305.1 Coturnix japonica | reverse complement strand
CCTTTCCATTTTTTTTTTTTAATTAACCTTTCCTTTCCTTTTTTATATACTTCCCTATCCTTACAATTCTACATAAATTGACTTTCCTTTATACATTGCTTTCCTTTCCATTATATCTACCTTTCCTTTCTTTTCTATTCCCTTCCTTTCCCTTCCTTTATACTTACCTTTGCTTCCTTTCTTTTATACTTTCCCTTCCTTTATACTTTCCATTCCCTTATACTTTCCTTTCAATTCCTATTTTTAAACTTACCCATTCCTTTCATTTATACTTTCTTATCCTTTCCAATATACTTACCTTTGCTTTCCTTTCTTTTATACTTTCCCTTCCTTTATACTTTCCTTTTCTTTATACTTTCCTTTATACTTTCCTTTTCTGTATACTTTCCTTTCCTTTACACTTTCATTTCAATTCCTATTTTTAAACTTACCCTTTCCTTTCATTTATACTTTCCGTTCATACTTACCTTTGCTTTCCTTTCTTTTATAAATTCCCTTCTTTTATAATTCCCTTCCCTTTGCATTATACCTACATTCCCTTTCTGTTCTGTAACATTTTCCTTTCCACCTTCCTTTCCATTTTTTTTTTTTTAATTAACCTTTCCTTTCCTTTTTTATATACTTCCCTATCCTTACAATTCTACATACATTGATTTTCCTTTATACATTGCTTTCCTTTCCATTATATCTACCTTTCCTTTCTTTTCTATTCCCTTCCTTTCCCTTCCTTTATACTTACCTTTGCTTCCTTTCTTTTATACTTTCCCTTCCTTTATACTTTCCATTCCCTTATACTTTCCTTTCCATTCCTATTTTTAAACTTACCCATTCCTTTCATTTATACTTTCTTATCCTTTCCAATATACTTACCTTTGCTTTCCTTTCTTTTATACTTTCCCTTCCTTTATACTTTCCTTTTCTTTATACTTTCCTTTCCTTTATACTTTCCTTTTCTGTATACTTTCCTTTCCTTTACACTTTCATTTCAATTCCTATTTTTAAACTTAGCCTCTCCTTTCATTTATACTTTCCTTTCCTTTCACCCTTGCTTTCCTTTCTTTTATAAATTCCCTTCTTTTATAATTCTTTTCCCTTTGCATTATACCTACATTCCCTTTCTGTTCTGTAACATTTTCCTTTAGACCTTCCTTTCCATTCCTTTTTTTTTTTTAAATTAACCTTTCCTTTCCTTTTTTATATACTTCCCTATACTTACAATTCTACATACATTGATTTTCCTTTATACATTGCTTTCCTTTCCATTATATCTACCTTTCCTTTCTTTTCTATTCCCTTCCTTTCCCTTCCTTTATACTTACCTTTGCTTCCTTTCTTTTATACTTTCCCTTCCTTTATACTTTAATTCCCTTATACTTTCCTTTCCATTCCTATTCTTAAACTTACCCATTCCTTTCATTTATACTTTCTTATCCTTTCCAATATACTTACCTTTGCTTTCCTTTCTTTTCTACTTTCCCTTTCCTTTTCTGTATACTTTCTTTTCCTTTACACTTTCATTTCAATTCCTATTTTTATACTTAGCCTCTCCTTTCATTTATACTTTCCTTTCCTTTCATACTTACCTTTGCTTTCCTATCTTTTATAAATTCCCTTCTTTTATAATTCCCTTCCCTTTGCATTATACCTACATTCCCTTTCTGTTCTGTAACATTTTCCTTTAGACCTTCCTTTGCATTCCTTTTTTTTTTTTAATTTAACCTTTCCTTTCCTTTTCTATATACTTCCCTATCCTTACAATTCTACATACATTGACTTTCCTTTATACATTGCTTTCCTTTCCATTATATCTACCTTTCCTTTCTTTTCTATTCCCTTCCTTTCCCTTCCTTTATACTTAACTTTGCTTCCTTTCTTTTATACTTTCCCTTCCTTTATACTTTCCATTCCCTTATACTTTCCTTTCCATTCCTATTTTTAAACTTACCCATTCCTTTCATTTATACTTTCTTATCCTTTCCAATATACTTACCTTTGCTTTCCTTTCTTTTATACTTTCCCTTCCTTTATACTTTCCATTTCTTTATACTTTCCCTTCCTTTATACTTTCCTTTCCTTTATACTTTCCTTTTCTGTATACTTTCCTTTCCTTTACAATTTCATTTCAATTCCTATTTTTAAACTTAGCCTCTCCTTTCATTTATAGTTTCCTTTCCTTTCCTTTCATACTTGCCTTTGCTTTCCTTTCTTTTATAAATTCCCTTCTTTTATAATTCCCTTCCCTTTGCATTATACCTACATTCCCTTTCTGTTCTGTAACATTTTCCCTTAGACCTTCCTTTCCATTCCTTTTTTTTTTTTTAAATTAACCTTTCCTTTCCTTTTTTATATACTTCCCTATCCTTACAATTCTACATACATTGACTTTCCTTTATACTTTGCTTTCCTTTCCATTATATCTACCTTTCCTTTCTTTTCTATTTCCTTCCTTTCCCTTCCTTTATACTTACCTTTGCTTCCTTTCTTTTATACTTTCCCTTCTTTTATACTTTCCATTCCCTTATACTTTCCTTTCCATTCCTATTTTTAAACTTACCCATTCCTTTCATTTATACTTTCTTATCCTTTCCAATATACTTACCTTTGCTTTCCTTTCTTTTATACTTTCCCTTCCTTTATACTTTCCTTTTCTTTATACTTTCCTTTCCTTTATACTTTCCTTTTCTGTATACTTTCTTTTCCTTTACACTTTCATTTCAATTCCTATTTTTAAACTTAGCCTCTCCTTTCATTTATACTTTCCTTTCCTTTCCTTTCATACTTACCTTTGCTTTCCTTTTTTTTATAAATTCCCTTCTTTTATAATTCCCTTCCCTTTGCATTATACCTACATTCCCTTTCTGTTCTGTAACATTTTCCTTTAGACCTTCCTTTCCATTCCTTTTTTTTTTTTTAAATTAACCTTTCCTTTCCTTTTTTATATACTTCCCTATACTTACAATTCTACATACATTGATTTTCCTTTATACATTGCTTTCCTTTCCATTATATCTACCTTTCCTTTCTTTTCTATTCCCTTCCTTTCCCTTCCTTTATACTTACCTTTGCTTCCTTTCTTTTATACTTTCCCTTCCTTTATACTTTAATTCCCTTATACTTTCCTTTCCATTCCTATTCTTAAACTTACCCATTCCTTTCATTTATACTTTCTTATCCTTTCCAATATACTTACCTTTGCTTTCCTTTCTTTTCTACTTTCCCTTTCCTTTTCTGTATACTTTCTTTTCCTTTACACTTTCATTTCAATTCCTATTTTTAAACTTAGCCTCTCCTTTCATTTATACTTTCCTTTCCTTTCATACTTACCTTTGCTTTCCTATCTTTTATAAATTCCCTTCTTTTATAATTCCCTTCCCTTTGCATTATACCTACATTCCCTTTCTGTTCTGTAACATTTTCCTTTAGACCTTCCTTTGCATTCCTTTTTTTTTTTTAAATTAACCTTTCCTTTCCTTTTCTATATACTTCCCTATCCTTACAATTCTACATACATTGACTTTCCTTTATACATTGCTTTCCTTTCCATTATATCTACCTTTCCTTTCTTTTCTATTCCCTTCCTTTCCCTTCCTTTATACTTAACTTTGCTTCCTTTCTTTTATACTTTCCCTTCCTTTATACTTTCCATTCCCTGATACTTTCCTTTCCATTCCTATTTTTAAACTTACCCATTCCTTTCATTTATACTTTCTTATCCTTTCCAATATACTTACCTTTGCTTTCCTTTCTTTTATACTTTCCCTTCCTTTATACTTTCCTTTTCTTTATACTTTCCCTTCCTTTATACTTTCCTTTTCTTTATACTTTCCTTTCCTTTATACTTTCCTTTTATGTATACTTTCCTTTCCTTTACAATTTCATTTCAATTCCTATTTTTAAACTTAGCCTCTCCTTTCATTTATAGTTTCCTTTCCTTTCCTTTCATACTTACCTTTGCTTTCCTTTCTTTTATAAATTCCCTTCTTTTATAATTCCCTTCCCTTTGCATTATACCTACATTCCCTTTCTGTTCTGTAACATTTTCCCTTAGACCTTCCTTTCCATTCCTTTTTTTTTTTTTAAATTAACCTTTCCTTTCCTTTTTTATATACTTCCCTATCCTTACAATTCTACATACATTGACTTTCCTTTATACTTTGCTTTCCTTTCCATTATATCTACCTTTCCTTTCTTTTCTATTCCCTTCCTTTCCCTTCCTTTATACTTACCTTTGCTTCCTTTATTTTATACTTTCCCTTCTTTTATACTTTCCATTCCCTTATACTTTCCTTTCCATTCCTATTTTTAAACTTACCCATTCCTTTCATTTATACTTTCTTATCCTTTCCAATATACTTACCTTTGCTTTCCTTTCTTTTATACTTTCCCTTCCTTTATACTTTCCTTTTCTTTATACTTTCCTTTCCTTTATACTTTCCTTTTCTGTATACTTTCCTTTCCTTTACACTTTCATTTCAATTCCTATTTTTAAACTTAGCCTCTCCTTTCATTTATACTTTCCTTTCCTTTCCTTTCATACTTACCTTTGCTTTCCTTTTTTTTATAAATTCCCTTCTTTTATAATTCCCTTCCCTTTGCATTATACCTACATTCCCTTTCTGTTCTGTAACATTTTCCTTTAGACCTTCCTTTCCATTCCTTTTTTTTTTTTAAATTAACCTTTCCTTTCCTTTTTTATATACTTCCCTATACTTACAATTCTACATACATTGATTTTCCTTTATACATTGCTTTCCTTTCCATTATATCTACCTTTCCTTTTTTTTCTATTCCCTTCCTTTCCCTTCCTTTATACTTACCTTTGCTTCCTTTCTTTTATACTTTCCCTTCCTTTATACTTTCCATTCCCTTATATTATATATTATATATTATCCTTTCCATTCCTATTTTTAACCATCCCATTGCTTTCATTTATACTTTCTTATCCTTTCCAATATACTTACCTTTGCTTTCCTTTCTTTTATACTTTCCCTTTCCTTTTCTGTATACTTTTTTTTCCTTTACACTTTGATTTCAATTCCTATTTTTAAACTTAGCCTCTCCTTTCATTTATACTTTCCTTTCCTTTCATACTTACCTTTGCTTTCCTTTCTTTTATAAATTCCCTTCTTTTATAATTCCCTTCCCTTTGCATTATACCTACATTCCCTTTCTGTTCTGTAACATTTTCCTTTAGACCTTCCTTTGCATTCCTTTTTTTTTTTAAAATTAACCTTTCCTTTCCTTTTTTATATACTTCCCTGTCCTTACAATTCTACATACATTGACTTTCCTTTATACATTGCTTTCCTTTCCATTATATCTACCTTTCCTTTCTTTTCTATTCCCTTTCTTTCCCTTGCTTTATACTTAACTTTGCTTCCTTTCTTTTATACTTTCCCTTCCTTTATACTTTCCATTCCCTTTTACTTTCCTTTCCATTCCTATTTTTAAACTTACCCATTCCTTTCATTTATACTTTCTTATCCTTTCCAATATACTTACCTTTGCTTTCCTTTCTTTTATACTTTCCCTTCCTTTATACTTTCCTTTTCTTTATACTTTCCTTTTCTTTATACTTTCCTTTTCTGTATATTTTCCTTTCCTTTACACTTTCATTTCAATTCCTATTTTTAAACTTAGCCTCTCCTTTCATTTATACTTTCCTTTCCTTTCATACTTACCTTTGCTTTCCTTTCTTTTATAAATTCCCTTCTTTTATAATTCCCTTCCCTTTGCATTATACCTACATTCCCTTTCTGTTCTGTAACATTTTCCTTTAGACCTTCCTTTCCATTCCTTTTTTTTTTTTTAAATTAACCTTTCCTTTCCTTTTTTATATACTTCCCTATACTTACAATTCTACATACATTGATTTTCCTTTATACATTGCTTTCCTTTCCATTATGTCTACCTTTCCATTCTTTTCTATTCCCTTCCTTTCCCTTCCTTTATACTTACCTTTGCTTCCTTTCTTTTATACTTTCCCTTCCTTTATACTTTAATTCCCTTATACTTTCCTTTCCATTCCTATTTTTAAACTTACCCATTCCTTTCATTTATACTTTCTTATCCTTTCCAATATACTTACCTTTGCTATCCTTTCTTTTATACTTTCCCTTTCCTTTTCTGTATACTTTCTTTTCCTTTACACTTTCATTTCAATTCCTATTTTTAATCTTACCCTTTCCTTTCATTTATACTTTCCTTTCATACTTACCTTTGCTTTCCTATCTTTTATAAATTCCCTTCTTTAATAATTCCCTTCCCTTTGCATTATACCTACATTCCCTTTCTGTTCTGTAACACTTTCCCTTAGACCTTCCTTTCCATTCCTTTTTTTTTTTAAATTAACCTTTCCTTTCCTTTTTTATATACTTCCCTATCCTTACAATTCTACATACATTGACTTTCCTTTATACATTGCTTTCCTTTCCATTATATCTACCTTTCCTTTCTTTTCTATTCCCTTCCTTTCCCTTGCTTTATACTTAACTTTGCTTCCTTTCTTTTATACTTTCCCTTCCTTTATACTTTCCATTCCCTTATACTTTCCTTTCCATTCCTATTTTTAAACTTACCCATTCCTTTCATTTATACTTTCTTATTCTTTCCAATATACTTACCTTTGCTTTCCTTTCTTTTATACTATCCCTTCCTTTATACTTTCCTTTTCTTTATACTTCCCTTTCCTTTATACTTTCCTATTCTGTATACTTTCCTTTCCTTAACACTTTCATTTCAATTCCTATTTTTAAACTTACCCTTTCCTTTCATTTATGCTTTCCTTTCCTTTCATACTTACCTTTGCTTTCCTTTCTTTTATAAATTCCCTTCTTTTATAATTCCCTTCCCTTTGCATTATACCTACATTCCCTTTCTGTTCTGTAACATTTTCCTTTAGACCTTCCTTTACATTCCTTTTTTTTTTTTAAATTAACCTTTCCTTTCCTTTTTTATATACTTCCCTATCCTTACAATTCTACATACATTGACTTTCCTTTATACATTGCTTTCCTTTCCATTATATCTACCTTTCCTTTCATTTCTATTCCCTTCCCTTCCCTTCCTTTATACTTACCTTTGTTTCCTTTCTTTTATACTTTCCCTTCCTTTATACTTTCCTTTCCTTTATACTTTCCTTTTCTGTATACTTTCCTTTCCTTTACACTTTCATTTCAATTCCTATTTTTAAACTTAGCCTCTCCTTTCATTTATACTTCCCTTTCCTTTCCTTTCATACTTACCTTTGCTTTCCTTTCTTTTATAAATTCCCTTCTTTTATAATTCCCTTCCCTTTGCATTATACCTACATTCCCTTTCTGTTCTGTAACATTTTCCTTTAGAACTTCCTTTCCATTCCTTTTTTTTTTTAAATTAACCTTTCCTTTCCTTTTTTATATACTTCCCTATCCTTACAATTCTACATACATTGACTTTCCTTTATACATTGCTTTCCTTTCCATTATATCTACCTTTCCTTTCTTTTCTATTCCCTTCCTTTCCCTTCCTTTATACTTACCTTTGCTTCCTTTCTTTTATACTTTCCCTTCCTTTATACTTTCCATTCCCTTATACTTTCCTTTCCATTCCTATTTTTAAACTTACCCATTCCTTTCATTTATACTTTCTTATCCTTTCCAATATACTTACCTTTGCTTTCCTTTCTTTTCTACTTTCCCTTTCCTTTTCTGTATACTTTCTTTTCCTTTACACTTTCATTTCAATTCCTATTTTTAAACTTAGCCTCTCCTTTCATTTATACTTTCCTTTCCTTTCATACTTACCTTTGCTTTCCTATCTTTTATAAATTCCCTTCTTTTATAATTCCCTTCCCTTTGCATTATACCTACATTCCCTTTCTGTTCTGTAACACTTTCCCTTAAACCTTCCTTTCCATTCCTTTTTTTTTTTTAAATTAACCTTTCCTTTCCTTTTTTATATACTTCCCTATCCTTACAATTCTACATACATTGACTTTCCTTTATACATTGCTTTCCTTTCCTTTATATGTACCTTTCCTTTCTTTTCTATTCCCTTCCTTTCCCTTCCTTTATACTTACCTTTGCTTCCTTTCTTTTATACTTTCCCTTCCTTTATACTTTCCATTCCCTTATACTTTCCTTTCCATTCCTATTTTTAAACTTACCCATTCCTTTCATTTATACTTTCTTATCCTTCCCAATATACTTACCTTTGCTTTCCTTTCTTTTATACTTTCCCTTCCTTTATACTTTCCTTTTCTTTATACTTTCCTTCCCTTTATACTTTCCTTTTCTGTATACTTTCCTTTCCTTTACAATTTCATTTCAATTCCTGTTTTTAAACTTAGCCTCTCCTTTCATTTATAGTTTCCTTTCCATTCCTTTCATACTTACCTTTGCTTTCCTTTCTTTTATACTTTCCCTTCCTTTATACTTTCCTTTTCTTTATACTTTCCCTTCCTTTATACTTTCCTTTTCTTTATACTTTCCTTTCCTTTATACTTTCCTTTTCTGTATACTTTCCTTTCCTTTACACTTTCATTTCAATTCCTATTTTTAAACTTAGCCTCTCCTTTCATTTATACTTTCCTTTCCTTTCCTTTCATACTTACCTTTGCTTTCCTTTCTTTTATAAATTCCCTTCTTTTATAATTCCCTTCCCTTTGCATTATACCTACATTCCCTTTCTGTTCTGTAACATTTTCCCTTAAACCTTCCTTTCCATTCCTTTTTTTTTTTTTAATTAACCTTTCCTTTCCTTTTTTATATACTTCCTTATCCTTACAATTCTACATACATTGACTTTCCTTTATACATTGCTTTCCTTTCCATTATATGTACCTTTCCTTTCTTTTCTATTCCCTTCCTTTCCCTTCCTTTATACTTACCTTTGCTTCCTTTCTTTTATACTTTCCCTTCCTTTATACTTTCCATTCCCTTATACTTTCCTTTCCATTCCTATTTTAAACTTACCCATTCCTTTCATTTATACTTTCTTATCCTTTCCAATATACTTACCTTTGCTTTCCTTTCTTTTATACTTTCCCTTCCTTTATACTTTCCTTTTCTTTATACTTTCCTTTCCTTTATACTTTCCTTTTCTGTATACTTTCCTTTCCTTTACAGTTTCATTTCAATTCCTATTTTTAAACTTAGCCTCTCCTTTCATTTATACTTTCCTTTCCTTTCCTTTCATACTTACCTTTGCTTTCCTTTCTTTTATAAATTCCCTTCTTTTATAATTCCCTTCCCTTTGCATTATACCTACATTCCCTTTCTGTTCTGTAACATTTTCCTTTAGACCTTCCTTTCCATTCCTTTTTTATTTTAAATTAACCTTTCCTTTCCATTTTTATATACTTCCCTATCCTTACAATTCTACATACATTGACTTTCCTTTATACATTGCTTTCCTTTCCATTATATCTACCTTTCCTTTATTTTCTATTCCCTTCCTTTCCCTTCCTTTATACTTACCTTTGCTTCCTTTCTTTTATACTTTCCCTTCCTTTATACTTTCCATTCCCTTATACTTTCCTTTCCATTCCTATTTTTAAACTTACCCATTCCTTTCATTTATACTTTCTTATCCTTTCCAATATACTTACCTTTGCTTTCCTTTCTTTTATACTTTCCCTTCCTTTATACTTTCCTTTTCTTTATACTTTCCTTTCCTTTATACTTTTCTGTATACTTTCCTTTCCTTTACACTTTCATTTCAATTCCTATTTTCAAACTTAGCCTCTCCTTTCATTTATACTTTCCTTTCCTTTCATACTTACCTTTGCTTTCCTTTCTTTTATAAATTCCCTTCTTTTATAATTCCCTTCCCTTTGCATTATACCTACATTCCCTTTCTGTTCTGTAACATTTTCCTTTAGACCTTCCTATCCATTCCTTTTTTTTTTTTAAATTAACCTTTCCTTTCCATTTTTATATACTTCCCTATCCTTACAATTCTACATACATTGACTTTCCTTTATACATTGCTTTCCTTTCCATTATATCTACCTTTCCTTTCTTTTCTATTCCCTTCCTTTCCCTTCCTTTATACTTACCTTTGCTTCCTTTCTTTTATACTTTCCCTTCCTTTATACTTTCCATTCCCTTACACTTTCCTTTCCATTCCTATTTTTAAACTTACCCATTCCTTTCATTTATACTTTCTTATCCTTTCCAATATACTTACCTTTGATTTCCTTTCTTTTATACTTTCCCTTCCTTTATACTTTCCTTTTCTTTATACTTTCCTTTCCTTTATACTTTCCTTTCCTTTCCTTTACACTTTCATTTCAATTCCTATTTTTAAACTTACCCTTTCCTTTCTTTATACTTTCCGTTCATATTTACCTTTGCTTTCCTTTCTTTTATAAATTCCCTTCTTTTATAATTCCCTTCCCTTTGCATTATACCTACATTCCCTTTCTGTTCTGTAACATTTTCCTTTAGACCTTCCTTTCCATTCCTTTTTTATTTTAAATTAACCTTTCCTTTCCATTTTTATATACTTCCCTATCCTTACAATTCTACATACATTGACTTTCCTTTATACATTGCTTTCCCTTCCATTATATCTACCTTTCCTTTATTTTCTATTCCCTTCCTTTCCCTTCCTTTATACTTACCTTTGCTTCCTTTCTTTTATACTTTCCCTTCCTTTATACTTTCCATTCCCTTATACTTTCCTTTCCATTCCTATTTTTAAACTTACCCATTCCTTTCATTTATACTTTCTTATCCTTTCCAATATACTTACCTTTGCTTTCCTTTCTTTTATACTTTCCCTTCCTTTATACTTTCCTTTTCTTTATACTTTCCTTTCCTTTATACTTTTCTGTATACTTTCCTTTCCTTTACACTTTCATTTCAATTCCTATTTTTAAACTTAGCCTCTCCTTTCATTTATACTTTCCTTTCCTTTCATACTTACCTTTGCTTTCCTTTCTTTTATAAATTCCCTTCTTTTATAATTCCCTTCCCTTTGCATTATACCTACATTCCCTTTCTGTTCTGTAACATTTTCCTTTAGACCTTCCTATCCATTCCTTTTTTTTTTTTAAATTAACCTTTCCTTTCCATTTTTATATACTTCCCTATCCTTACAATTCTACATACATTGACTTTCCTTTATACATTGCTTTCCTTTCCATTATATCTACCTTTCCTTTCTTTTCTATTCCCTTCCTTTCCCTTCCTTTATACTTACCTTTGCTTCCTTTCTTTTATACTTTCCCTTCCTTTATACTTTCCATTCCCTTACACTTTCCTTTCCATTCCTATTTTTAAACTTACCCATTCCTTTCATTTATACTTTCTTATCCTTTCCAATATACTTACCTTTGATTTCCTTTCTTTTATACTTTCCCTTCCTTTATACTTTCCTTTTCTTTATACTTTCCTTTCCTTTATACTTTCCTTTCCTTTCCTTTACACTTTCATTTCAATTCCTATTTTTAAACTTACCCTTTCCTTTCTTTATACTTTCCGTTCATATTTACCTTTGCTTTCCTTTCTTTTATAAATTCCCTTCTTTTATAATTCCCTTCCCTTTGCATTATACCTACATTCCCTTTCTGTTCTGTAACATTTTCCTTTAGACCTTCCTTTCCATTCCTTTTTTTTTTTTTAAATTAACCTTTCCTTTCCTTTTTTATATACTTCCCTATCCTTACAATTCTACATACATTGACTTTCCTTTATACATTGCTTTCCTTTCCATTATATGTATTTTTCCTTTCTTTTCTATTCCCTTCCTTTCCCTTCCTTTATACTTACCTTTGGTTCCTTTCTTTTATACTTTCCCTTCCTTTATACTTTCCATTCCCTTATACTTTCCTTTCCATTCCTATTTTTAAACTTACCCATTCCTTTCATTTATACTTTCTTATCCTTTCCAATATACTTACCTTTGCTTTCCTTTCTTTTATACTTTCCGTTCCTTTATACTTTCCTTTTCTTTATACTTTCCCTTCCTTTATACTTTCATTTTCTTTATACTTTCCTTTCCTTTATACTTTCCTTTTCTGTATACTTTCCTTTCCTTTACACTTTCATTTCAATTCCTATTTTTAAACATAGCCTCTCCTTTCATTTATACTTCCCTTTCCTTTCCTTTCATACTTACCTTTGCTTTCCTTTCTTTTATAAATTCCCTTCTTTTATAATTCCCTTCCCTTTGCATTATACCTACATTCCCTTTCTGTTCTGTATCATTTTCCCTTAGACCTTCATTTCCATTCCTTTTTTTTTTTTAAATTAACCTTTCCTTTCCTTTTTTATATACTTCCCTATCCTTACAATTCTACATACATTGACTTTCCTTTCTACTTTGCTTTCCTTTCCATTATATCTACCTTTCCTTTCTTTTCTATTCCCTTCCTTTCCCTTCCTTTATACTTACCTTTTCTTCCTTTCTTTTATACTTTCCCTTCCTTTATACTTTCCATTCCCTTATACTTTCCTTTCCATTCCAATTTTTAAACTTACCCATTCCTATCATTTATACTTTCTTATCCTTTCCAATATACTTACCTTTGCTTTCCTTTCTTTTATACTTTCCCTTTCCTTTTCTGTATACTTTCTTTTCCTTTACACTTTCATTTCAATTCCTATTTTTAAACTTAGACTTTCCTTTCATTTATACTTTCCTTTCCTTTCATACTTACCTTTGCTTTCCTATCTTTTATAAATTCCCTTCTTTAATAATTCCCTTCCCTTTGCATTATACCTACCTTCCCTTTTTGTTCTGTAACATTTTCCTTTAGACCATCCTTTCCATTCCTTTTTTTTTTAAAAATTAACCTTTCCTTTCCTTTTTTATATACTTCCCTATCCTTACAATTCTACATACATTGACTTTCCTTTATACATTGCTTTCCTTTCCATTATATCTACCTTTCCTTTCTTTTCTATTCCCTTCCTTTCCCTTCCTTTATACTTACCTTTGCTTCCTTTCTTTTATACTTTCCCTTCCTTTATACTCTCCATTCCCTTATACTTTCCTTTCCATTCCTATTTTTAAACTTACCCATTCCTTTCATTTATACTTTCTTATCCTTTCCAATATACTTACCTTTGCTTTCCTTTCTTTTATACTTTCCCTTCCTTTATACTTTCCTTTTCTTTATACTTTCCTTTATACTTTCCTTTTCTGTATACTTTCCTTTCCTGTACACTTTCATTTCAATTCCTGTTTTTAAACTTAGCCTCTCCTTTCATTTATACTTTCCTTTCCTTTCATACTTACCTTTGCTTTCCTTTCTTTTATAAATTCCCTTCTTTTATAATTCCCTTCCCTTTGCATTATACCTACATTCCCTTTCTGTTCTGTAACATTTTCCTTTAGACCTTCCTTTCCATTCCTTTTTTTTTTTTAAATTAACCTTTCCTTTCCATTTTTATATACTTCCCTATCCTTACAATTCTACATACATTGACTTTCGTTTATAAATTGCTTTCCTTTCCATTATATCTACCTTTCCTTTCTTTTCTATTCCCTTCCTTTCCCTTCCTTTATACTTACCTTTGCTTCCTTTCTTTTATACTTTCCCTTCCTTTATACTTTCCATTCCCTTATACTTTCCTTTCCATTCCTATTTTTAAACCTACCCATTCCTTTCATTTATACTTTCTTATCCTTTCCAATATACTTACCTTTGCTTTCCTTTCTTTTATACTTTCCCTTCCTTTATACTTTCCTTTTCTTTATACTTTCCTTTATACTTTCCTTTTCTGTATACTTTCTTTTCCTTTACACTTTCATTTCAATTCCTATTTTTAAACTTAGCCTCTCCTTTCATTTATACTTTCCTTTCCTTTCCTTTCATACTTACCTTTGCTTTCCTTTCTTTTATAAATTCCCTTCTTTTATAATTCCCTTCCCTTTGCATTATACCTACATTCCCTTTCTGTTCTGTAACATTTTCCTTTAGACCTTCCTTTCCATTCCTTTTTTATTTTAAATTAACCTTTCCTTTCCATTTTTATATACTTCCCTATCCTTACAATTCTACATACATTGACTTTCCTTTATACATTGCTTTCCTTTCCATTATATCTACCTTTCCTTTATTTTCTATTCCCTTCCTTTCCCTTCCTTTATACTTACCTTTGCTTCCTTTCTTTTATACTTTCCCTTCCTTTATACTTTCCATTCCCTTATACTTTCCTTTCCATTCCTATTTTTAAACTTACCCATTCCTTTCATTTATACTTTCTTATCCTTTCCAATATACTTACCTTTGCTTTCCTTTCTTTTATACTTTCCCTTCCTTTATACTTTCCTTTTCTTTATCCTTTCCTTTCCTTTATACTTTTCTGTATACTTTCCTTTCCTTTACACTTTCATTTCAATTCCTATTTTTAAACTTAGCCTCTCCTTTCATTTATACTTTCCTTTCCTTTCATACTTACCTTTGCTTTCCTTTCTTTTATAAATTCCCTTCTTTTATAATTCCCTTCCCTTTGCATTATACCTACATTCCCTTTCTGTTCTGTAACATTTTCCTTTAGACCTTCCTATCCATTCCTTTTTTTTTTTTAAATTAACCTTTCCTTTCCATTTTTATATACTTCCCTATCCTTACAATTCTACATACATTGACTTTCCTTTATACATTGCTTTCCTTTCCATTATATCTACCTTTCCTTTCTTTTCTATTCCCTTCCTTTCCCTTCCTTTATACTTACCTTTGCTTCCTTTCTTTTATACTTTCCCTTCCTTTATACTTTCCATTCCCTTACACTTTCCTTTCCATTCCTATTTTTAAACTTACCCATTCCTTTCATTTATACTTTCTTATCCTTTCCAATATACTTACCTTTGCTTTCCTTTCTTTTATACTTTCCGTTCCTTTATACTTTCCTTTTCTTTATACTTTCCCTTCCTTTATACTTTCCTTTTCTGTATACTTTCCTTTCCTTTACACTTTCATTTCAATTCCTATTTTTAAACTTAGCCTTTCCTTTCATTTATACTTTCCTTTCATACTTACCTTTGCTTTCCTTTCTTTTATAAATTCCCTTCTTTTATAATTCCCTTCCCTTTGCATTATACCTACATTCCCTTTCTGTTCTGTAACATTTTCCTTTAGACCTTCCTTTGCATTCCTTTTTTTTTTTTAAATTAACCTTTCCTTTCCTTTTCTATATACTTCCCTATCCTTACAATTCTACATACATTGACTTTCCTTTATACATTGCTTTCCTTTCCATTATATCTACCTTTCCTTTCTTTTCTATTCCCTTCCTTTCCCTTCCTTTATACTTAACTTTGCTTCCTTTCTTTTATACTTTCCCTTCCTTTATACTTTCCATTCCCTGATACTTTCCTTTCCATTCCTATTTTTAAACTTACCCATTCCTTTCATTTATACTTTCTTATCCTTTCCAATATACTTACCTTTGCTTTCCTTTCTTTTATACTTTCCCTTCCTTTATACTTTCCTTTTCTTTATACTTTCCCTTCCTTTATACTTTCCTTTTCTTTATACTTTCCTTTCCTTTATACTTTCCTTTTATGTATACTTTCCTTTCCTTTACAATTTCATTTCAATTCCTATTTTTAAACTTAGCCTCTCCTTTCATTTATAGTTTCCTTTCCTTTCCTTTCATACTTACCTTTGCTTTCCTTTCTTTTATAAATTCCCTTCTTTTATAATTCCCTTCCCTTTGCATTATACCTACATTCCCTTTCTGTTCTGTAACATTTTCCCTTAGACCTTCCTTTCCATTCCTTTTTTTTTTAAATTAACCTTTCCTTTCCTTTTTTATATACTTCCCTATCCTTACAATTCTACATACATTGACTTTCCTTTATACTTTGCTTTCCTTTCCATTATATCTACCTTTCCTTTCTTTTCTATTCCCTTCCTTTCCCTTCCTTTATACTTACCTTTGCTTCCTTTATTTTATACTTTCCCTTCTTTTATACTTTCCATTCCCTTATACTTTCCTTTCCATTCCTATTTTTAAACTTACCCATTCCTTTCATTTATACTTTCTTATCCTTTCCAATATACTTACCTTTGCTTTCCTTTCTTTTATACTTTCCCTTCCTTTATACTTTCCTTTTCTTTATACTTTCCTTTCCTTTATACTTTCCTTTTCTGTATACTTTCCTTTCCTTTACACTTTCATTTCAATTCCTATTTTTAAACTTAGCCTCTCCTTTCATTTATACTTTCCTTTCCTTTCCTTTCATACTTACCTTTGCTTTCCTTTTTTTTATAAATTCCCTTCTTTTATAATTCCCTTCCCTTTGCATTATACCTACATTCCCTTTCTGTTCTGTAACATTTTCCTTTAGACCTTCCTTTCCATTCCTTTTTTTTTTTTAAATTAACCTTTCCTTTCCTTTTTTATATACTTCCCTATACTTACAATTCTACATACATTGATTTTCCTTTATACATTGCTTTCCTTTCCATTATATCTACCTTTCCTTTTTTTTCTATTCCCTTCCTTTCCCTTCCTTTATACTTACCTTTGCTTCCTTTCTTTTATACTTTCCCTTCCTTTATACTTTCCATTCCCTTATATTATATATTATATATTATCCTTTCCATTCCTATTTTTAACCATCCCATTGCTTTCATTTATACTTTCTTATCCTTTCCAATATACTTACCTTTGCTTTCCTTTCTTTTATACTTTCCCTTTCCTTTTCTGTATACTTTTTTTTCCTTTACACTTTGATTTCAATTCCTATTTTTAAACTTAGCCTCTCCTTTCATTTATACTTTCCTTTCCTTTCATACTTACCTTTGCTTTCCTTTCTTTTATAAATTCCCTTCTTTTATAATTCCCTTCCCTTTGCATTATACCTACATTCCCTTTCTGTTCTGTAACATTTTCCTTTAGACCTTCCTTTGCATTCCTTTTTTTTTTTAAAATTAACCTTTCCTTTCCTTTTTTATATACTTCCCTGTCCTTACAATTCTACATACATTGACTTTCCTTTATACATTGCTTTCCTTTCCATTATATCTACCTTTCCTTTCTTTTCTATTCCCTTTCTTTCCCTTGCTTTATACTTAACTTTGCTTCCTTTCTTTTATACTTTCCCTTCCTTTATACTTTCCATTCCCTTTTACTTTCCTTTCCATTCCTATTTTTAAACTTACCCATTCCTTTCATTTATACTTTCTTATCCTTTCCAATATACTTACCTTTGCTTTCCTTTCTTTTATACTTTCCCTTCCTTTATACTTTCCTTTTCTTTATACTTTCCTTTTCTTTATACTTTCCTTTTCTGTATATTTTCCTTTCCTTTACACTTTCATTTCAATTCCTATTTTTAAACTTAGCCTCTCCTTTCATTTATACTTTCCTTTCCTTTCATACTTACCTTTGCTTTCCTTTCTTTTATAAATTCCCTTCTTTTATAATTCCCTTCCCTTTGCATTATACCTACATTCCCTTTCTGTTCTGTAACATTTTCCTTTAGACCTTCCTTTCCATTCCTTTTTTTTTTTTTAAATTAACCTTTCCTTTCCTTTTTTATATACTTCCCTATACTTACAATTCTACATACATTGATTTTCCTTTATACATTGCTTTCCTTTCCATTATGTCTACCTTTCCATTCTTTTCTATTCCCTTCCTTTCCCTTCCTTTATACTTACCTTTGCTTCCTTTCTTTTATACTTTCCCTTCCTTTATACTTTAATTCCCTTATACTTTCCTTTCCATTCCTATTTTTAAACTTACCCATTCCTTTCATTTATACTTTCTTATCCTTTCCAATATACTTACCTTTGCTTTCCTTTCTTTTCTACTTTCCCTTTCCTTTTCTGTATACTTTCTTTTCCTTTACACTTTCATTTCAATTCCTATTTTTAAACTTAGCCTCTCCTTTCATTTATACTTTCCTTTCCTTTCATACTTACCTTTGCTTTCCTATCTTTTATAAATTCCCTTCTTTTATAATTCCCTTCCCTTTGCATTATACCTACATTCCCTTTCTGTTCTGTAACATTTTCCCTTAGACCTTCCTTTCCATTCCTTTTTTTTTTTTTAAATTAACCTTTCCTTTCCTTTTTTATATACTTCCCTATCCTTACAATTCTACATACATTGACTTTCCTTTATACTTTGCTTTCCTTTCCATTCTATCTACCTTTCCTTTCTTTTCTATTCCCTTCCTCTCCCTTCCTTTATACTTACCTTTGCTTCCTTTATTTTATACTTTCCCTTCTTTTATACTTTCCATTCCCTTATACTTTCCTTTCCATTCCTATTTTTAAACTTACCCATTCCTTTCATTTATACTTTCTTATCCTTTCCAATATACTTACCTTTGCTATCCTTTCTTTTATACTTTCCCTTTCCTTTTCTGTATACTTTCTTTTCCTTTACACTTTCATTTCAATTCCTATTTTTAATCTTACCCTTTCCTTTCATTTATACTTTCCTTTCATACTTACCTTTGCTTTCCTATCTTTTATAAATTCCCTTCTTTAATAATTCCCTTCCCTTTGCATTATACCTACATTCCCTTTCTGTTCTGTAACACTTTCCCTTAGACCTTCCTTTCCATTCCTTTTTTTTTTTAAATTAACCTTTCCTTTCCTTTTTTATATACTTCCCTATCCTTACAATTCTACATACATTGACTTTCCTTTATACATTGCTTTCCTTTCCATTATATCTACCTTTCCTTTCTTTTCTATTCCCTTCCTTTCCCTTGCTTTATACTTAACTTTGCTTCCTTTCTTTTATACTTTCCCTTCCTTTATACTTTCCATTCCCTTATACTTTCCTTTCCATTCCTATTTTTAAACTTACCCATTCCTTTCATTTATACTTTCTTATTCTTTCCAATATACTTACCTTTGCTTTCCTTTCTTTTATACTATCCCTTCCTTTATACTTTCCTTTTCTTTATACTTCCCTTTCCTTTATACTTTCCTATTCTGTATACTTTCCTTTCCTTAACACTTTCATTTCAATTCCTATTTTTAAACTTACCCTTTCCTTTCATTTATGCTTTCCTTTCCTTTCATACTTACCTTTGCTTTCCTTTCTTTTATAAATTCCCTTCTTTTATAATTCCCTTCCCTTTGCATTATACCTACATTCCCTTTCTGTTCTGTAACATTTTCCTTTAGACCTTCCTTTACATTCCTTTTTTTTTTTTAAATTAACCTTTCCTTTCCTTTTTTATATACTTCCCTATCCTTACAATTCTACATACATTGACTTTCCTTTATACATTGCTTTCCTTTCCATTATATCTACCTTTCCTTTCATTTCTATTCCCTTCCCTTCCCTTCCTTTATACTTACCTTTGTTTCCTTTCTTTTATACTTTCCCTTCCTTTATACTTTCCTTTCCTTTATACTTTCCTTTTCTGTATACTTTCCTTTCCTTTACACTTTCATTTCAATTCCTATTTTTAAACTTAGCCTCTCCTTTCATTTATACTTCCCTTTCCTTTCCTTTCATACTTACCTTTGCTTTCCTTTCTTTTATAAATTCCCTTCTTTTATAATTCCCTTCCCTTTGCATTATACCTACATTCCCTTTCTGTTCTGTAACATTTTCCTTTAGAACTTCCTTTCCATTCCTTTTTTTTTTTAAATTAACCTTTCCTTTCCTTTTTTATATACTTCCCTATCCTTACAATTCTACATACATTGACTTTCCTTTATACATTGCTTTCCTTTCCATTATATCTACCTTTCCTTTCTTTTCTATTCCCTTCCTTTCCCTTCCTTTATACTTACCTTTGCTTCCTTTCTTTTATACTTTCCCTTCCTTTATACTTTCCATTCCCTTATACTTTCCTTTCCATTCCTATTTTTAAACTTACCCATTCCTTTCATTTATACTTTCTTATCCTTTCCAATATACTTACCTTTGCTTTCCTTTCTTTTCTACTTTCCCTTTCCTTTTCTGTATACTTTCTTTTCCTTTACAATTTCATTTCAATTCCTATTTTTAAACTTAGCCTCTCCTTTCATTTATACTTTCCTTTCCTTTCATACTTACCTTTGCTTTCCTATCTTTTATAAATTCCCTTCTTTTATAATTCCCTTCCCTTTGCATTATACCTACATTCCCTTTCTGTTCTGTAACACTTTCCCTTAAACCTTCCTTTCCATTCCTTTTTTTTTTTTAAATTAACCTTTCCTTTCCTTTTTTATATACTTCCCTATCCTTACAATTCTACATACATTGACTTTCCTTTATACATTGCTTTCCTTTCCATTATATCTACCTTTCCTTTCTTTTCTATTCCCTTCCTTTCCCTTCCTTTATACTTACCTTTGCTTCCTTTCTTTTATACTTTCCCTTCCTTTATACTTTCCATTCCCTTATACTTTCCTTTCCATTCCTATTTTTAAACTTACCCATTCCTTTCATTTATACTTTCTTATCCTTCCCAATATACTTACCTTTGCTTTCCTTTCTTTTATACTTTCCCTTCCTTTATACTTTCCTTTTCTTTATACTTTCCTTCCCTTTATACTTTCCTTTTCTGTATACTTTCCTTTCCTTTACAATTTCATTTCAATTCCTGTTTTTAAACTTAGCCTCTCCTTTCATTTATAGTTTCCTTTCCATTCCTTTCATACTTACCTTTGCTTTCCTTTCTTTTATACTTTCCCTTCCTTTATACTTTCCTTTTCTTTATACTTTCCCTTCCTTTATACTTTCCTTTTCTTTATACTTTCCTTTCCTTTATACTTTCCTTTTCTGTATACTTTCCTTTCCTTTACACTTTCATTTCAATTCCTATTTTTAAACTTAGCCTCTCCTTTCATTTATACTTTCCTTTCCTTTCCTTTCATACTTACCTTTGCTTTCCTTTCTTTTATAAATTCCCTTCTTTTATAATTCCCTTCCCTTTGCATTATACCTACATTCCCTTTCTGTTCTGTAACATTTTCCCTTAAACCTTCCTTTCCATTCCTTTTTTTTTTTTTAATTAACCTTTCCTTTCCTTTTTTATATACTTCCTTATCCTTACAATTCTACATACATTGACTTTCCTTTATACATTGCTTTCCTTTCCATTATATGTACCTTTCCTTTCTTTTCTATTCCCTTCCTTTCCCTTCCTTTATACTTACCTTTGCTTCCTTTCTTTTATACTTTCCCTTCCTTTATACTTTCCATTCCCTTATACTTTCCTTTCCATTCCTATTTTAAACTTACCCATTCCTTTCATTTATACTTTCTTATCCTTTCCAATATACTTACCTTTGCTTTCCTTTCTTTTATACTTTCCCTTCCTTTATACTTTCCTTTTCTTTATACTTTCCTTTCCTTTATACTTTCCTTTTCTGTATACTTTCCTTTCCTTTACAGTTTCATTTCAATTCCTATTTTTAAACTTAGCCTCTCCTTTCATTTATACTTTCCTTTCCTTTCCTTTCATACTTACCTTTGCTTTCCTTTCTTTTATAAATTCCCTTCTTTTATAATTCCCTTCCCTTTGCATTATACCTACATTCCCTTTCTGTTCTGTAACATTTTCCTTTAGACCTTCCTTTCCATTCCTTTTTTATTTTAAATTAACCTTTCCTTTCCATTTTTATATACTTCCCTATCCTTACAATTCTACATACATTGACTTTCCTTTATACATTGCTTTCCTTTCCATTATATCTACCTTTCCTTTATTTTCTATTCCCTTCCTTTCCCTTCCTTTATACTTACCTTTGCTTCCTTTCTTTTATACTTTCCCTTCCTTTATACTTTCCATTCCCTTATACTTTCCTTTCCATTCCTATTTTTAAACTTACCCATTCCTTTCATTTATACTTTCTTATCCTTTCCAATATACTTACCTTTGCTTTCCTTTCTTTTATACTTTCCCTTCCTTTATACTTTCCTTTTCTTTATACTTTCCTTTCCTTTATACTTTTCTGTATACTTTCCTTTCCTTTACACTTTCATTTCAATTCCTATTTTTAAACTTAGCCTCTCCTTTCATTTATACTTTCCTTTCCTTTCATACTTACCTTTGCTTTCCTTTCTTTTATAAATTCCCTTCTTTTATAATTCCCTTCCCTTTGCATTATACCTACATTCCCTTTCTGTTCTGTAACATTTTCCTTTAGACCTTCCTATCCATTCCTTTTTTTTTTTTAAATTAACCTTTCCTTTCCATTTTTATATACTTCCCTATCCTTACAATTCTACATACATTGACTTTCCTTTATACATTGCTTTCCTTTCCATTATATCTACCTTTCCTTTCTTTTCTATTCCCTTCCTTTCCCTTCCTTTATACTTACCTTTGCTTCCTTTCTTTTATACTTTCCCTTCCTTTATACTTTCCATTCCCTTACACTTTCCTTTCCATTCCTATTTTTAAACTTACCCATTCCTTTCATTTATACTTTCTTATCCTTTCCAATATACTTACCTTTGATTTCCTTTCTTTTATACTTTCCCTTCCTTTATACTTTCCTTTTCTTTATACTTTCCTTTCCTTTATACTTTCCTTTCCTTTCCTTTACACTTTCATTTCAATTCCTATTTTTAAACTTACCCTTTCCTTTCTTTATACTTTCCGTTCATATTTACCTTTGCTTTCCTTTCTTTTATAAATTCCCTTCTTTTATAATTCCCTTCCCTTTGCATTATACCTACATTCCCTTTCTGTTCTGTAACATTTTCCTTTAGACCTTCCTTTCCATTCCTTTTTTTTTTTTAAATTAACCTTTCCTTTCCTTTTTTATATACTTCCCTATCCTTACAATTCTACATACATTGACTTTCCTTTATACATTGCTTTCCTTTCCATTATATGTATTTTTCCTTTCTTTTCTATTCCCTTCCTTTCCCTTCCTTTATACTTACCTTTGGTTCCTTTCTTTTATACTTTCCCTTCCTTTATACTTTCCATTCCCTTATACTTTCCTTTCCATTCCTATTTTTAAACTTACCCATTCCTTTCATTTATACTTTCTTATCCTTTCCAATATACTTACCTTTGCTTTCCTTTCTTTTATACTTTCCGTTCCTTTATACTTTCCTTTTCTTTATACTTTCCCTTCCTTTATACTTTCATTTTCTTTATACTTTCCTTTCCTTTATACTTTCCTTTTCTGTATACTTTCCTTTCCTTTACACTTTCATTTCAATTCCTATTTTTAAACATAGCCTCTCCTTTCATTTATACTTCCCTTTCCTTTCCTTTCATACTTACCTTTGCTTTCCTTTCTTTTATAAATTCCCTTCTTTTATAATTCCCTTCCCTTTGCATTATACCTACATTCCCTTTCTGTTCTGTATCATTTTCCCTTAGACCTTCATTTCCATTCCTTTTTTTTTTTTAAATTAACCTTTCCTTTCCTTTTTTATATACTTCCCTATACTTACAATTCTACATACATTGACTTTCCTTTCTACTTTGCTTTCCTTTCCATTATATCTACCTTTCCTTTCTTTTCTATTCCCTTCCTTTCCCTTCCTTTATACTTACCTTTGCTTCCTTTCTTTTATACTTTCCCTTCCTTTATACTTTCCATTCCCTTATACTTTCCTTTCCATTCCAATTTTTAAACTTACCCATTCCTATCATTTATACTTTCTTATCCTTTCCAATATACTTACCTTTGCTTTCCTTTCTTTTATACTTTCCCTTTCCTTTTCTGTATACTTTCTTTTCCTTTACACTTTCATTTCAATTCCTATTTTTAAACTTAGACTTTCCTTTCATTTATACTTTCCTTTCCTTTCATACTTACCTTTGCTTTCCTATCTTTTATAAATTCCCTTCTTTAATAATTCCCTTCCCTTTGCATTATACCTACCTTCCCTTTTTGTTCTGTAACATTTTCCTTTAGACCATCCTTTCCATTCCTTTTTTTTTTAAAAATTAACCTTTCCTTTCCTTTTTTATATACTTCCCTATCCTTACAATTCTACATACATTGACTTTCCTTTATACATTGCTTTCCTTTCCATTATATCTACCTTTCCTTTCTTTTCTATTCCCTTCCTTTCCCTTCCTTTATACTTACCTTTGCATCCTTTCTTTTATACTTTCCCTTCCTTTATACTCTCCATTCCCTTATACTTTCCTGTCCATTCCTATTTTTAAACTTACCCATTCCTTTCATTTATACTTTCTTATCCTTTCCAATATACTTACCTTTGCTTTCCTTTCTTTTATACTTTCCCTTCCTTTATACTTTCCTTTTCTTTATACTTTCCTTTATACTTTCCTTTTCTGTATACTTTCCTTTCCTGTACACTTTCATTTCAATTCCTGTTTTTAAACTTAGCCTCTCCTTTCATTTATACTTTCCTTTCCTTTCATACTTACCTTTGCTTTCCTTTCTTTTATAAATTCCCTTCTTTTATAATTCCCTTCCCTTTGCATTATACCTACATTCCCTTTCTGTTCTGTAACATTTTCCTGTAGACCTTCCTTTCCATTCCTTTTTTTTTTTTTAAATTAACCTTTCCTTTCCTTTTTTATATACTTCCCTATCCTTATAATTCTACATACATTGACTTTCCTTTATACATTGCTTTCCTTTCCATTATATCTACCTTTCCTTTCTTTTCTATTCCCTTCCTTTCCCTTCCTTTATACTTACCTTTGCTTCCTTTCTTTTATACTATCCCTTCCTTTATACTCTCCATTCCCTTATACTTTCCTTTCCATTCCTATTTTTAAACTTACCCATTCCTTTCATTTATACTGTCTTATCCTTTCCAATATACTTACCTTTGCTTTCCTTTCTTTTATACTTTCCCTTCCTTTATACTTTCCTTTTCTTTATACTTTCCCTTCCTTTATACTTTCCTTTTCAGTATACTTTCCTTTCCTTTACACTTTCATTTCAATTCCTATTTTTAAACTTAGCCTTTCCTTTCATTTATACTTTCCTTTTCTTTCCTTTCATGCTTACCTTTGCTTTCCTTTCTTTTATAAATTCCCTTCTTTTATAATTCGTTTCCCTTTGCATTATACCTACATTCCCTTTCTGTTCTGTAACATTTTCCTTTAGACCTTCCTTTCCATTCCTTTTTTATTTTAAATTAACCTTTCCTTTCCATTTTTATATACTTCACTATCCTTACAATTCTACATACATTGACTTTCCTTTATACTTTGCTTTCCTTTCCATTATATCTACCTTTCCTTTCTTTTCTATTCCCTTCCTTTCCCTTCCTTTATACTTACCTTTGCTTCCTTTCTTTTATACTTTCCCTTCCTTTATACTTTCCATTCCCTTATACTTTCCTTTCCATTCCTATTTTTAAACTTACCCATTCCTTTCATTTATACTTTCTTATCCTTTCCAATATACTTACCTTTGCTTTCCTTTCTTTTATACTTTCCCTTCCTTTATACTTTCCTTTTCTTTATCCTTTCCTTTCCTTTATACTTTTCTGTATACTTTCCTTTCCTTTACACTTTCATTTCAATTCCTATTTTTAAACTTAGCCTCTCCTTTCATTTATACTTTCCTTTCCTTTCATACTTACCTTTGCTTTCCTTTCTTTTATAAATTCCCTTCTTTTATAATTCCCTTCCCTTTGCATTATACCTACATTCCCTTTCTGTTCTGTAACATTTTCCTTTAGACCTTCCTATCCATTCCTTTTTTTTTTTTAAATTAACCTTTCCTTTCCATTTTTATATACTTCCCTATCCTTACAATTCTACATACATTGACTTTCCTTTATACATTGCTTTCCTTTCCATTATATCTACCTTTCCTTTCTTTTCTATTCCCTTCCTTTCCCTTCCTTTATACTTACCTTTGCTTCCTTTCTTTTATACTTTCCCTTCCTTTATACTTTCCATTCCCTTACACTTTCCTTTCCATTCCTATTTTTAAACTTACCCATTCCTTTCATTTATACTTTCTTATCCTTTCCAATATACTTACCTTTGCTTTCCTTTCTTTTATACTTTCCGTTCCTTTATACTTTCCTTTTCTTTATACTTTCCCTTCCTTTATACTTTCCTTTTCTTTATACTTTCTTTTCCTTTATACTTTCCTTTTCTGTATACTTTCATTTCCTTTACACTTTCATTTAAATTCCTATTTTTAAACTTAGCCTTCCTTTCATTTATACTTTCCTTTCCTTTCCTTTCATACTTACCTTTGCTTTCCTTTCTTTTATAAATTCCCTTCTTTTATAATTCCCTTCCCTTTGCATTATACCTACATTCCCTTTCTGTTCTGTAACATTTTCCTTTAGACCTTCCTTTCCATTCCTTTTTTTTTTTTTAAATTAACCTTTCCTTTCCTTTCTTATATACTTCCCTATCCTTACAATTCTACATACACTGACTTTCCTTTATACATTGCTTTCCTTTCCATTATATCTACCTTTCCTTTCTTTTCTATTCCCTTCCTTTCCCTTCCTTTATACTTACCTTTGCTTCCTTTATTTTATACTTTCCCTTCCTTTATACTTTCCATTCCCTTATACTTTCGTTTCCATTCTTATTTTTAAACTTACCCATTCCTTTCATTTATACTTTCTTATCCTTTCCAATATACTTACCTTTGCTTTCCATTCTTTTATACTTTCCCTTCCTTTATACTTTCCTTTCTTTTATACTTTCCCTTCCTTTATACTTTCCTTTTCTTTATACTTTCCTTTCCTTTATACTTTCCTTTTCTGTATACTTTCCTTTCCTTTACACTTTCATTTCAATTCCTATTTTTAAACTTAGCCTCTCCTTTCATTTATACTTCCCTTTCCTTTCCTTTCATAGCTACCTTTGCTTTCCTTTCTTTTATAAATTCCCTTCTTTTATAATTCCCTTCCCTTTGAATTATACCTACATTCCCTTTCTGTTCTGTAACATTTTCCCTTAGACCTTCCTTTCCATTCCTTTTTTTTTTTTAAATTAACCTTTCCTTTCCTTTTTTATATACTTCCCTATCCTTACAATTCTACATACATTGACTTTCCTTTATACTTTGCTTTCCTTTCCTATATATCTACCTTTCCTTTCATTTCTATTCCCTTCCTTTCCCTTCCTTTATACTTACCTTTGCTTCCTTTATTTTGTACTTTCCCTTCCTTTATACTTTCCATTCCCTTATACTTTCCTTTCCATTCCTATTTTTAAACTTACCCATTCCTTTCATTTATACTTTCTTATCCTTTCCAATATACTTACCTTTGCTTTCCTTTCTTTTATACTTTCCCTTTCCTTTTCTGTATACTTTCTTTTCCTTTACACTTTCATTTCAATTTCTATTTTTAAACTTAGACTTTCCTTTCATTTATACTTTCCTTTCCTTTCATACTTACCTTTGCTTTCCTATCTTTTAGAAATTCCCTTCTTTAATAATTCCCTTCCCTTTGCATTATACCTACCTTCCCTTTTTGTTCTGTAACATTGTCCTTCAGACCTTCCTTTCCATTCCTTTTTTTTTTTTAAATTAACATTTCCTTTCCTTTTTTATATACTTCCCTATCCTTACAATTCTACATACATTGACTTTCCTTCATACTTTGCTTTCCTTTCCATTATATCTACCTTTGCTTTCTTTTCTATTCCCTTCCTTTCCCTTCCTTTATACTTACCTTTGCTTCCTTTCTTTTATACTTTCCCTTCCTTTATACTTTCCATTCCCTTCTACTTTCCTTTCCATTCCTATTTTTAAACTTACCCATTCCTTTCATTTATACTTTCTTATCCTTTCCAATATACTTACCTTTGCTTTCCTTTCTTTTATACTTTCCCTTCCTTTATACTTTCCTTTTCTTTATACTTTCCTTTCCTTTATACTTTTCTGTATACTTTCCTTTCCTTTACACTTTCATTTCAATTCCTATTTTTAAACTTAGCCTCTCCTTTCATTTATACTTTCCTTTCCTTTCATACTTACCTTTGCTTTCCTTTCTTTTATAAATTCCCTTCTTTTATAATTCCCTTCCCTTTGCATTATACCTACATTCCCTTTCTGTTCTGTAACATTTTCCTTTAGACCTTCCTATCCATTCCTTTTTTTTTTTTAAATTAACCTTTCCTTTCCTTTCTTATATACTTCCCTATCCTTACAATTCTACATACATTGACTTTCCTTCATACTTTGCTTTCCTTTCCATTATATCTACCTTTCCTTTCTTTTCTATTCCCTTCCTTTCCCTTCCTTTATACTTACCTTTGCTTCCTTTCTTTTATACTTTCCCTTCCTTTATACTTTCCATTCCCTTATACTTTCCTTTCCATTCCTATTTTTAAAATTACCCATTCCTTTCATTTATACTTTCTTATCCTTTCCAATATACTTACCTTTGCTTTCCTTTCTTTTATACTTTCCCTTCCTTTATACTTTCCTTTTCTTTACACTTTCCTTTCCTTTATACTTTCCTTTTCTGTATACTTTCCTTTCCTTTACACTTTCATTTCAATTCCTATTTTTAACCTAGCCTCTCCTTTCATTTATACTTTCCTTTCCTTTCATACTTACCTTTGATTTCCTTTCTTTTATAAATTCCATTCTTTTATAATTCCCTTCCCTTTGCATTATACCTACATTCCCTTTCTGTTCTGTAACATTTTCCCTTAGACCTTCCTTTCCATTCCTTTTTTTTTTTTTTAAATTAACATTTCCTTTCCTTTTTTATATACTTCCCTATCCTTACAATTCTACATACATTGACTTTCCTTTATACTTTGCTGTCCTTTCCATTATATCTACCTTTCCTTTCTTTTCTATTCCCTTCCTTTCCCTTCCTTTATACTTACCTTTGCTTTCTTTCTTTTATACTTTCCCTTCCTTTATACTTTCCATTCCCTTATACTTTCCTTTCCATTCCTATTTTTAAACTTACCCATTCCTTTCATTTATACTTTCTTATCCTTTCCAATATACTTACCTTTGCTTTCCTTTATTTTATACTTTCCCTTCCTTTATACTTTCCTTTTCTTTATACTTTCCTTTCCTTTATACTTTTCTGTATGCTTTCCTTTCCTTTACACTTTCATTACAATTCCTATTTTTAAACTTAGCCTCTCCTTTCATTTATACTTTCCTTTCCTTTCATACTTACCTTTGCTTTCCTTTCTTTTATAAATTCCCTTCTTTTATAATTCCCTTCCCTTTGCATTATACCTACATTCCCTTTCTGTTCTGTAACATTTTCCTTTAGACCTTCCTTTCCATTCCTTTTTTATTTTAAATTAACCTTTCCTTTCCATTTTTATATACTTCACTATCCTTACAATTCTACATACATTGACTTTCCTTTATACATTGCTTTCCTTTCCATTATATCTACCTTTCCTTTCTTTTCTATTCCCTTCCTTTCCCTTCCTTTATACTTACATTTGCTTCCTTTATTTTATACTTTCCCTTCCTTTATACTTTCCATTCCCTTATACTTTCCTTTCCATTCCTATTTTTAAAATTACCCATTCCTTTCATTTATACTTTCTTATCCTTTCCAATATACTTACCTTTGCTTTCCTTTCTTTTATACTTTCCCTTCCTTTATACTTTCCTTTTCTTTATACTTTCCCTTCCTTTATACTTTCCTTTTCTTTATACTTTCCTTTCCTTTATACTTTCCTTTTCTGTATGCTTTCCTTTCCTTTACACTTTCATTACAATTCCTATTTTTAAACTTAGCCTCTCCTTTCATTTCTACTTTCCTTTCCTTTCATACTTACCTTTGCTTTCCTTTCTTTTATAAATTCCCTTCTTTTATAATTCCCTTCCCTTTGCATTATACCTACATTCCCTTTCTGTTCTGTAACATTTTCCTTTAGACCTTCCTATCCATTCCTTTTTTTTTTTTTAAATTAACCTTTCCTTTCCTTTCTTATATACTTCCCTATCCTTACAATTCTACATACATTGACTTTCCTTCATACTTTGCTTTCCTTTCCATTATATCTACTTTTCCTTTCTTTTCTATTCCCTTCCTTTCCCTTCCTTTATACTTACCTTTGCTTCCTTTCTTTTATACTTTCCCTTCCTTTATACTTTCCATTCCCTTATACTTTCCTTTCCATTCCTATTTTTAAATTTACGCATTCCTTTCATTTATACTTTCTTATCCTTTCCAATATACTTACCTTTGCTTTCCTTTCTTTTATACTTTCCCTTCCTTTATACTTTCTTTTTCTTTATACTTTCCTTTCCTTTATACTTTCCTTTTCTGTATACTTTCCTTTCCTTTACACTTTCATTTCAATTCCTATTTTTAAACTTAGCCTCTCCTTTCATTTATACTTTCCTTTCTTTTCCTTTCATAATTACCTTTGCTTTCCTTTCTTTTATAAATTCCCTTCTTTTATAATTCCCTTCCCTTTGCATTATACCTACATTCCCTTTCTGTTCTGTAACATTTTCCTTTAGACCTTCCTATCCATTCCTTTTTTTTTTTTAAATTAACCTTTCCTTTCCATTTTTATATACTTCCCTATCCTTACAATTCTACATACATTGACTTTCCTTTATACATTGCTTTCCTTTCCATTATATCTACCTTTCCTTTCTTTTCTATTCCCTTCCTTTCCCTTCCTTTATACTTACCTTTGCTTCCTTTCTTTTATACTTTCCCTTCCTTTATACTTTCCATTCCCTTACACTTTCCTTTCCATTCCTATTTTTAAACTTACCCATTCCTTTCATTTATACTTTCTTATCCTTTCCAATATACTTACCTTTGCTTTCCTTTCTTTTATACTTTCCGTTCCTTTATACTTTCCTTTTCTTTATACTTTCCCTTCCTTTATACTTTCCTTTTCTTTATACTTTCTTTTCCTTTATACTTTCCTTTTCTGTATACTTTCATTTCCTTTACACTTTCATTTAAATTCCTATTTTTAAACTTAGCCTTCCTTTCATTTATACTTTCCTTTCCTTTCCTTTCATACTTACCTTTGCTTTCCTTTCTTTTATAAATTCCCTTCTTTTATAATTCCCTTCCCTTTGCATTATACCTACATTCCCTTTCTGTTCTGTAACATTTTCCTTTAGACCTTCCTTTCCATTCCTTTTTTTTTTTTTAAATTAACCTTTCCTTTCCTCTTTTATATACTTCCCTTTACTTACAATTCTACATACATTGATTTTCCTTTATACATTGCTTTCCTTTCCATTATATCTACCTTTCCTTTCTTTTCTATTCCCTTCCTTTCCCTTCCTTTATACTTACCTTTGCTTCCTTTCTTTTATACTTTCCCGTCCTTTATACTTTCCATTCCCTTATACTTTCCTTTCCATTCCTATTTTTAAACTTACCCATTCCTTTCATTTATACTTTCTTATCCTTTCCAATATACTTACCTTTGCTTTCCTTTCTTTTATACTTTCCCTTTCCTTTTCTGTATACTTTCTTTTCCTTTACACTTTCATTTCAATTCCTATTTTTAAACTTAGCCTCTCCTTTCATTTATACTTTCCTTTCCTTTCATACTTACCTTTGCTTTCCTTTCCTTTTTAAATTCCGTTCTTTTATAATTCCCTTCCCTTTGCATTATACCTACATTCCCTTTCTGTTCTATAACATTTTCCCTTAGACCTTCCTTTCCATTCCTTTTTTTTTTTTTAAATTAACCTTTCCTTTCCTTTTTTATATACTTCCCTATCCTTACAAGTCTACATACATTGACTTTCCTTTATACTTTGCTTTCCTTTCCATTATATCTACCTTTCCTTTCTTTTCTATTCCCTTCCTTTCCCTTCCTTTATACTTACCATTGCTTCCCTTCTTTTATACTTTCCCTTCCTTTATACTTTCCATTCCCTTATACTTTCCTTTCCATTCCTATTTTTAAACTTACCCATTCCTTTCATTTATACTTTCTTATCCTTTCCAATATACTTACCTTTGCATTCCTTTCTTTTATACTTTCCCTTTCCTTTTCTGTATACTTTCTTTTCCTTTACACTTTCATTTCAATTCCTATTTTTAAACTTAGACTTTCCTTTCATTTATACTTTCCTTTCCTTTCATACTTACCTTTGCTTTCCTTTCTTTTATAAATTCCCTTCTTTTATAATTCCCTTCCCTTTGCATTCTACCTACATTCCCTTTCTGTTCTGTAACATTTTCCTTTAGACCTTCCTTTCCATTCCTTTTTTTTTTTAAATTAACCTTTCCTTTCCTTTTTTATATACTTCCCTATCCTTACAATAATACATACATTGACTTTCCTTTATACATTCCTTTCCTTTCCATCATATCTACCTTTCCTTTCTTTTCTATTTCCTTCCTTTCCCTTCCTTTATACTTACCTTTGCTTCCTTTCTTTTATACTTTCCCTTCCTTTATACTTTCCATTCCCTTATACTTTCCTTTCCATTCCTATTTTTAAACTTACCCATTCCTTTCATTTATACTTTCTTATCCTTTCCAATATACTTTCCTTTGCTTTCCTTTCTTTTATACTTTCCCTTCCTTTATACTTTCCTTTTCTTTATACTTTCCTTTCCTTTATACTTTCCTTTTCTGTATACTTTCCTTTCCTTTACACTTTCATTTCAATTCCTATTTTTAAACTTAGCCTCTCCTTTCATTTATAGTTTCCTTTCCTTTCCTTTCATACTTACCTTTGCTTTCCTTTCTTTTATAAATTCCCTTCTTTTATAATTCCCTTCCCTTCTCATTATACCTACATTCCCTTTCTGTTCTGTAACATTTTCCTTTAGACCTTCCTTTGCATTCCTTTTTTTTTTTAAATTAACCTTTCCTTTCCTTTTTTATATACTTCCCTATCCTTAAAATTCTACATACATTGACTTTCCTTTATACATTGCTTTCCTTTCCATTATATCTACCTTTCCTTTCTTTTCTATTCCCTTCCTTTCCCTTCCTTTATACTTACCTTTGCTTCCTTTCTTTTATACTTTCCCTTCCTTTATACTTTCCATTCCCTTATACTTTCCTTTCCATTCCTATTTTTAAACTTACCCATTCCTTTCATTTATACTTTCTTACCCTTTCCAATATACTTACCTTTGCTTTCCTTTCTTTTATACTTTCCCTTCCTTTATACTTTCCTTTTCTTTATACTTTCCTTTCCTTTATACTTTCCTTTTCTGTATACTTTCCTTTCCTTTACACTTTCATTTCAATTCCTATTTTTAAACTTAGCCTCTCCTTTCATTTATACTTTCCTTTCCTTTCCTTTCCTTTCATACTTACCTTTGCTTTCCTTTCTTTTATAAATTCCCTTCTTTTATAATTCCCTTCCCTTTGCATTATACCTACATTCCCTTTCAGTTCTGTAACATTTTCCTTTAGACCTTCCTTTCCATTCTTTTTTTTTTTTTAAATTAACCTTTCCTTTCCTTTTTTATATACTTCCCTATCCTTACAATTCTACATACATTGATTTTCCTTTATACATTGCTTTCCTTTCCATTATATCTACCTTTCCTTTCTTTTCTATTCCTTTCCTTTCCCTTCCTTTATACTTACCTTTGCTTCCTTTCTTTTATACTTTCCCTTCCTTTATACTTTCCATTCCCTTATACTTTCCTTTCCATTCCTATTTTTAAACTTACCCATTCCTTTCATTTATACTTTCTTATCCTTTCCAATATACTTACCTTTGCTTTCCTTTCTTTTATACTTTCCCTTCCTTTATACTTTCCTTTTCTTTATACTTTCCTTTCCTTTATACTTTCCTTTTCTGTATACTTTCCTTTCCTTTACACTTTCATTTAAATTCCTATTTTTGAACTTAGCCTCACCTTTCATTTATACTTTCCTTTCCTTTCCTTTCATACTTACCTTTGCTTTCCTTTCTTTTATAAATTCCCTTCTTTTATAATTCCCTTCCCTTTGCATTATACCTACATTCCCTTTCTGTTCTGTAACATTTTCCCTTAGACCTTCCTTTCCATTCCTTTTTTTTTTTAAATTAACCTTTCCTTTCCTTTTTTATATACTTCCCTATCCTTACAATTCTACATACATTGACTTTCCTTTATACATTGCTTTCCTTTCCATTATATCAACCTTTCCTTTCTTCTCTATTCCCTCCTTTCCCTTTCCAATATACTTACCTTTGCTTCCTTTCTTTTATACTTTCCCTTCCTTTATACTTTCCTTTTCTTTATACTTTCCTTTCCTTTATACTTTCCTTTTCTGTATACTTTCCTTTCCTTTACACTTTCATTTCAATTCCTATTTTTAAACTTAGCCTCTCCTTTCATTTATACTTTCCTTTCCTTTCATACTTACCTTTGCTTTCCTTTCCTTTATAAATTCCATTCTTTTATAATTCCCTTCCCTTTGCATTATACCTACATTCCCTTTCTGTTCTGTAACATTTTCCCTTAGACCTTCCTTTCCATTCCTTTTTTTTTGTTTAAATTAACCTTTCCTTTCCTTTTTTATATACTTCCCTATCCTTACAATTCTACATACATTGACTTTCCTTTATACTTTGCTTTCCTTTCCATTATATCTACCTTTCCTTTCTTTTCTATTCCCTTCCTTTCCCTTCCTTTATACTTACCTTTGCTTCCTTTCTTTTATACTTTCCCTTCCTTTATACTTTCCATTCCCTTATACTTTCCTTTCCATTCCTATTTTTAAACTTACCCATTCCTTTCATTTATACTTTCTTATCCTTTCCAATATACTTACCTTTGCTTTCCTTTCTTTTATACTTTCCCTTCCTTTATACTTTCTTTTTCTTTATACTTTCCTTTCCTTTATACTTTCCTTTTCTGTATACTTTCCTTTCCTTTACACTTTCATTTCTATTCCTATTTTTAAACTTAGCCTCTCCTTTCATTTATACTTTCCTTTCCTTTCATACTTACCTTTGCTTTCCTTTCTTTTATAAATTCCCTTCTTTTATAATTCCCTTCCCTTTGCATTATACCTACATTCCCTTTCAGTTCTGTAACATTTTCCTTTAGACCTTCCTTTCCATTCCTTTTTTTTTTTTAAATTAACCTTTCCTTTCCTTTTTTATATACTTCCCTATACTTACAATTCTACATACATTGATTTTCCTTTATACATTGCTTTCCTTTCCATTATATCTACCTTTCCTTTCTTTTCTATTCCCTTCCTTTCCCTTCCTTTATACTTACCTTTGCTTCCTTTCTTTTATACTTTCCCTTCCTTTATACTTTCCATTCCCTTATACTTTCCTTTCCATTCCTATTTTTAAACTTACCCATTCCTTTCATTTATACTTTCTTATCCTTTCCAATATACTTACCTTTGCTTTCCTTTCTTTTATACTTTCCCTTCCTTTATACTTTCCTTTTCTTTATACTTTCCCTTCCTTTATACTTTCCTTTTCTTTATACTTTCCTTTTCTTTATACTTTCCTTTTCTGTATACTTTCCTTTCCTTTACACTTTCATTTCAATTCCTATTTTTAAACTTAGCCTCTCCTTTCATTTATACTTTCCTTTCCTTTCATACTTACCTTTGCTTTCCTTTCCTTTATAAATTCCCTTCTTTTATAATTCCCTTCCCTTTGCATTATACCTACATTCCCTTTCTGTTCTGTAACATTTTCCCTTAGACCTTCCTTTCCATTCCTTTTTTTTTTTTTTAAATTAACCTTTCCTTTCCTTTTTTATATACTTCCCTATCCTTACAATTCTACATACATTGACTTTCCTTTATACTTTGCTTTCCTTTCCATTATATCTACCTTTCCTTTCTTTTCTATTCCCTTTCTTTCCCTTCCTTTATACTTACCTTTGCTTCCTTTCTTTTATACTTTCCCTTCCTTTATACTTTCCATTCCCTTCTACTTTCCTTTCCATTCCTATTTTTAAACTTACCCATTCCTTTCATTTATACTTTCTTATCCTTTCCAATATACTTACCTTTGCTTTCCTTTCTTTTATACTTTCCCTTCCTTTATACTTTCCTTTTCTTTATACTTTCCTTTCCTTTATACTTTTCTGTATACTTTCATTTCCTTTACACTTTCATTTAAATTCCTATTTTTAAACTTAGCCTTCCTTTCATTTATACTTTCCTTTCCTTTCCTTTCATACTTACCTTTGCTTTCCTTTCTTTTATAAATTCCCTTCTTTTATAATTCCCTTCCCTTTGCATTATACCTACATTCCCTTTCTGTTCTGTAACATTTTCCTTTAGACCTTCCTTTCCATTCCTTTTTTTTTTTTTAAATTAACCTTTCCTTTCCTTTCTTATATACTTCCCTATCCTTACAATTCTACATACACTGACTTTCCTTTATACATTGCTTTCCTTTCCATTATATCTACCTTTCCTTTCTTTTCTATTCCCTTCCTTTCCCTTCCTTTATACTTACCTTTGCTTCCTTTCTTTTATACTTTCCCTTCCTTTATACTTTCCATTCCCTTATACTTTCCTTTCCATTCCTATTTTTAAACTTACCCATTCCTTTCATTTATACTTTCTTATCCTTTCCAATATACTTTCCTTTGCTTTCCTTTCTTTTATACTTTCCCTTCCTTTATACTTTCCTTTTCTTTATACTTTCCTTTCCTTTATACTTTCCTTTTCTGTATACTTTCCTTTCCTTTACACTTTCATTTCAATTCCTATTTTTAAACTTAGCCTCTCCTTTCATTTATAGTTTCCTTTCCTTTCCTTTCATACTTACCTTTGCTTTCCTTTCTTTTATAAATTCCCTTCTTTTATAATTCCCTTCCCTTCTCATTATACCTACATTCCCTTTCTGTTCTGTAACATTTTCCTTTAGACCTTCCTTTGCATTCCTTTTTTTTTTTAAATTAACCTTTCCTTTCCTTTTTTATATACTTCCCTATCCTTAAAATTCTACATACATTGACTTTCCTTTATACATTGCTTTCCTTTCCATTATATCTACCTTTCCTTTCTTTTCTATTCCCTTCCTTTCCCTTCCTTTATACTTACCTTTGCTTCCTTTCTTTTATACTTTCCCTTCCTTTATACTTTCCATTCCCTTATACTTTCCTTTCCATTCCTATTTTTAAACTTACCCATTCCTTTCATTTATACTTTCTTACCCTTTCCAATATACTTACCTTTGCTTTCCTTTCTTTTATACTTTCCCTTCCTTTATACTTTCCTTTTCTTTATACTTTCCTTTCCTTTATACTTTCCTTTTCTGTATACTTTCCTTTCCTTTACACTTTCATTTCAATTCCTATTTTTAAACTTAGCCTCTCCTTTCATTTATACTTTCCTTTCCTTTCCTTTCCTTTCATACTTACCTTTGCTTTCCTTTCTTTTATAAATTCCCTTCTTTTATAATTCCCTTCCCTTTGCATTATACCTACATTCCCTTTCAGTTCTGTAACATTTTCCTTTAGACCTTCCTTTCCATTCTTTTTTTTTTTTTAAATTAACCTTTCCTTTCCTTTTTTATATACTTCCCTATCCTTACAATTCTACATACATTGATTTTCCTTTATACATTGCTTTCCTTTCCATTATATCTACCTTTCCTTTCTTTTCTATTCCTTTCCTTTCCCTTCCTTTATACTTACCTTTGCTTCCTTTCTTTTATACTTTCCCTTCCTTTATACTTTCCATTCCCTTATACTTTCCTTTCCATTCCTATTTTTAAACTTACCCATTCCTTTCATTTATACTTTCTTATCCTTTCCAATATACTTACCTTTGCTTTCCTTTCTTTTATACTTTCCCTTCCTTTATACTTTCCTTTTCTTTATACTTTCCTTTCCTTTATACTTTCCTTTTCTGTATACTTTCCTTTCCTTTACACTTTCATTTAAATTCCTATTTTTGAACTTAGCCTCACCTTTCATTTATACTTTCCTTTCCTTTCCTTTCATACTTACCTTTGCTTTCCTTTCTTTTATAAATTCCCTTCTTTTATAATTCCCTTCCCTTTGCATTATACCTACATTCCCTTTCTGTTCTGTAACATTTTCCCTTAGACCTTCCTTTCCATTCCTTTTTTTTTTTAAATTAACCTTTCCTTTCCTTTTTTATATACTTCCCTATCCTTACAATTCTACATACATTGACTTTCCTTTATACATTGCTTTCCTTTCCATTATATCAACCTTTCCTTTCTTCTCTATTCCCTCCTTTCCCTTTCCAATATACTTACCTTTGCTTCCTTTCTTTTATACTTTCCCTTCCTTTATACTTTCCTTTTCTTTATACTTTCCTTTCCTTTATACTTTCCTTTTCTGTATACTTTCCTTTCCTTTACACTTTCATTTCAATTCCTATTTTTAAACTTAGCCTCTCCTTTCATTTATACTTTCCTTTCCTTTCATACTTACCTTTGCTTTCCTTTCCTTTATAAATTCCATTCTTTTATAATTCCCTTCCCTTTGCATTATACCTACATTCCCTTTCTGTTCTGTAACATTTTCCCTTAGACCTTCCTTTCCATTCCTTTTTTTTTGTTTAAATTAACCTTTCCTTTCCTTTTTTATATACTTCCCTATCCTTACAATTCTACATACATTGACTTTCCTTTATACTTTGCTTTCCTTTCCATTATATCTACCTTTCCTTTCTTTTCTATTCCCTTCCTTTCCCTTCCTTTATACTTACCTTTGCTTCCTTTCTTTTATACTTTCCCTTCCTTTATACTTTCCATTCCCTTATACTTTCCTTTCCATTCCTATTTTTAAACTTACCCATTCCTTTCATTTATACTTTCTTATCCTTTCCAATATACTTACCTTTGCTTTCCTTTCTTTTATACTTTCCCTTCCTTTATACTTTCTTTTTCTTTATACTTTCCTTTCCTTTATACTTTCCTTTTCTGTATACTTTCCTTTCCTTTACACTTTCATTTCTATTCCTATTTTTAAACTTAGCCTCTCCTTTCATTTATACTTTCCTTTCCTTTCATACTTACCTTTGCTTTCCTTTCTTTTATAAATTCCCTTCTTTTATAATTCCCTTCCCTTTGCATTATACCTACATTCCCTTTCAGTTCTGTAACATTTTCCTTTAGACCTTCCTTTCCATTCCTTTTTTTTTTTTAAATTAACCTTTCCTTTCCTTTTTTATATACTTCCCTATACTTACAATTCTACATACATTGATTTTCCTTTATACATTGCTTTCCTTTCCATTATATCTACCTTTCCTTTCTTTTCTATTCCCTTCCTTTCCCTTCCTTTATACTTACCTTTGCTTCCTTTCTTTTATACTTTCCCTTCCTTTATACTTTCCATTCCCTTATACTTTCCTTTCCATTCCTATTTTTAAACTTACCCATTCCTTTCATTTATACTTTCTTATCCTTTCCAATATACTTACCTTTGCTTTCCTTTCTTTTATACTTTCCCTTCCTTTATACTTTCCTTTTCTTTATACTTTCCCTTCCTTTATACTTTCCTTTTCTTTATACTTTCCTTTTCTTTATACTTTCCTTTTCTGTATACTTTCCTTTCCTTTACACTTTCATTTCAATTCCTATTTTTAAACTTAGCCTCTCCTTTCATTTATACTTTCCTTTCCTTTCATACTTACCTTTGCTTTCCTTTCCTTTATAAATTCCCTTCTTTTATAATTCCCTTCCCTTTGCATTATACCTACATTCCCTTTCTGTTCTGTAACATTTTCCCTTAGACCTTCCTTTCCATTCCTTTTTTTTTTTTTTAAATTAACCTTTCCTTTCCTTTTTTATATACTTCCCTATCCTTACAATTCTACATACATTGACTTTCCTTTATACTTTGCTTTCCTTTCCATTATATCTACCTTTCCTTTCTTTTCTATTCCCTTTCTTTCCCTTCCTTTATACTTACCTTTGCTTCCTTTCTTTTATACTTTCCCTTCCTTTATACTTTCCATTCCCTTCTACTTTCCTTTCCATTCCTATTTTTAAACTTACCCATTCCTTTCATTTATACTTTCTTATCCTTTCCAATATACTTACCTTTGCTTTCCTTTCTTTTATACTTTCCCTTCCTTTATACTTTCCTTTTCTTTATACTTTCCTTTCCTTTATACTTTTCTGTATACTTTCATTTCCTTTACACTTTCATTTAAATTCCTATTTTTAAACTTAGCCTTCCTTTCATTTATACTTTCCTTTCCTTTCCTTTCATACTTACCTTTGCTTTCCTTTCTTTTATAAATTCCCTTCTTTTATAATTCCCTTCCCTTTGCATTATACCTACATTCCCTTTCTGTTCTGTAACATTTTCCTTTAGACCTTCCTTTCCATTCCTTTTTTTTTTTTTAAATTAACCTTTCCTTTCCTTTCTTATATACTTCCCTATCCTTACAATTCTACATACACTGACTTTCCTTTATACATTGCTTTCCTTTCCATTATATCTACCTTTCCTTTCTTTTCTATTCCCTTCCTTTCCCTTCCTTTATACTTACCTTTGCTTCCTTTATTTTATACTTTCCCTTCCTTTATACTTTCCATTCCCTTATACTTTCGTTTCCATTCTTATTTTTAAACTTACCCATTCCTTTCATTTATACTTTCTTATCCTTTCCAATATACTTACCTTTGCTTTCCATTCTTTTATACTTTCCCTTCCTTTATACTTTCCTTTCTTTTATACTTTCCCTTCCTTTATACTTTCCTTTTCTTTATACTTTCCTTTCCTTTATACTTTCCTTTTCTGTATACTTTCCTTTCCTTTACACTTTCATTTCAATTCCTATTTTTAAACTTAGCCTCTCCTTTCATTTATACTTCCCTTTCCTTTCCTTTCATAGCTACCTTTGCTTTCCTTTCTTTTATAAATTCCCTTCTTTTATAATTCCCTTCCCTTTGAATTATACCTACATTCCCTTTCTGTTCTGTAACATTTTCCCTTAGACCTTCCTTTCCATTCCTTTTTTTTTTTTAAATTAACCTTTCCTTTCCTTTTTTATATACTTCCCTATCCTTACAATTCTACATACATTGACTTTCCTTTATACTTTGCTTTCCTTTCCTATATATCTACCTTTCCTTTCATTTCTATTCCCTTCCTTTCCCTTCCTTTATACTTACCTTTGCTTCCTTTATTTTGTACTTTCCCTTCCTTTATACTTTCCATTCCCTTATACTTTCCTTTCCATTCCTATTTTTAAACTTACCCATTCCTTTCATTTATACTTTCTTATCCTTTCCAATATACTTACCTTTGCTTTCCTTTCTTTTATACTTTCCCTTTCCTTTTCTGTATACTTTCTTTTCCTTTACACTTTCATTTCAATTTCTATTTTTAAACTTAGACTTTCCTTTCATTTATACTTTCCTTTCCTTTCATACTTACCTTTGCTTTCCTATCTTTTAGAAATTCCCTTCTTTAATAATTCCCTTCCCTTTGCATTATACCTACCTTCCCTTTTTGTTCTGTAACATTGTCCTTCAGACCTTCCTTTCCATTCCTTTTTTTTTTTTAAATTAACATTTCCTTTCCTTTTTTATATACTTCCCTATCCTTACAATTCTACATACATTGACTTTCCTTCATACTTTGCTTTCCTTTCCATTATATCTACCTTTGCTTTCTTTTCTATTCCCTTCCTTTCCCTTCCTTTATACTTACCTTTGCTTCCTTTCTTTTATACTTTCCCTTCCTTTATACTTTCCATTCCCTTCTACTTTCCTTTCCATTCCTATTTTTAAACTTACCCATTCCTTTCATTTATACTTTCTTATCCTTTCCAATATACTTACCTTTGCTTTCCTTTCTTTTATACTTTCCCTTCCTTTATACTTTCCTTTTCTTTATACTTTCCTTTCCTTTATACTTTTCTGTATACTTTCCTTTCCTTTACACTTTCATTTCAATTCCTATTTTTAAACTTAGCCTCTCCTTTCATTTATACTTTCCTTTCCTTTCATACTTACCTTTGCTTTCCTTTCTTTTATAAATTCCCTTCTTTTATAATTCCCTTCCCTTTGCATTATACCTACATTCCCTTTCTGTTCTGTAACATTTTCCTTTAGACCTTCCTATCCATTCCTTTTTTTTTTTTAAATTAACCTTTCCTTTCCTTTCTTATATACTTCCCTATCCTTACAATTCTACATACATTGACTTTCCTTCATACTTTGCTTTCCTTTCCATTATATCTACCTTTCCTTTCTTTTCTATTCCCTTCCTTTCCCTTCCTTTATACTTACCTTTGCTTCCTTTCTTTTATACTTTCCCTTCCTTTATACTTTCCATTCCCTTATACTTTCCTTTCCATTCCTATTTTTAAAATTACCCATTCCTTTCATTTATACTTTCTTATCCTTTCCAATATACTTACCTTTGCTTTCCTTTCTTTTATACTTTCCCTTCCTTTATACTTTCCTTTTCTTTACACTTTCCTTTCCTTTATACTTTCCTTTTCTGTATACTTTCCTTTCCTTTACACTTTCATTTCAATTCCTATTTTTAACCTAGCCTCTCCTTTCATTTATACTTTCCTTTCCTTTCATACTTACCTTTGATTTCCTTTCTTTTATAAATTCCATTCTTTTATAATTCCCTTCCCTTTGCATTATACCTACATTCCCTTTCTGTTCTGTAACATTTTCCCTTAGACCTTCCTTTCCATTCCTTTTTTTTTTTTTTAAATTAACATTTCCTTTCCTTTTTTATATACTTCCCTATCCTTACAATTCTACATACATTGACTTTCCTTTATACTTTGCTGTCCTTTCCATTATATCTACCTTTCCTTTCTTTTCTATTCCCTTCCTTTCCCTTCCTTTATACTTACCTTTGCTTTCTTTCTTTTATACTTTCCCTTCCTTTATACTTTCCATTCCCTTATACTTTCCTTTCCATTCCTATTTTTAAACTTACCCATTCCTTTCATTTATACTTTCTTATCCTTTCCAATATACTTACCTTTGCTTTCCTTTATTTTATACTTTCCCTTCCTTTATACTTTCCTTTTCTTTATACTTTCCTTTCCTTTATACTTTTCTGTATGCTTTCCTTTCCTTTACACTTTCATTACAATTCCTATTTTTAAACTTAGCCTCTCCTTTCATTTATACTTTCCTTTCCTTTCATACTTACCTTTGCTTTCCTTTCTTTTATAAATTCCCTTCTTTTATAATTCCCTTCCCTTTGCATTATACCTACATTCCCTTTCTGTTCTGTAACATTTTCCTTTAGACCTTCCTTTCCATTCCTTTTTTATTTTAAATTAACCTTTCCTTTCCATTTTTATATACTTCACTATCCTTACAATTCTACATACATTGACTTTCCTTTATACATTGCTTTCCTTTCCATTATATCTACCTTTCCTTTCTTTTCTATTCCCTTCCTTTCCCTTCCTTTATACTTACATTTGCTTCCTTTATTTTATACTTTCCCTTCCTTTATACTTTCCATTCCCTTATACTTTCCTTTCCATTCCTATTTTTAAAATTACCCATTCCTTTCATTTATACTTTCTTATCCTTTCCAATATACTTACCTTTGCTTTCCTTTCTTTTATACTTTCCCTTCCTTTATACTTTCCTTTTCTTTATACTTTCCCTTCCTTTATACTTTCCTTTTCTTTATACTTTCCTTTCCTTTATACTTTCCTTTTCTGTATGCTTTCCTTTCCTTTACACTTTCATTACAATTCCTATTTTTAAACTTAGCCTCTCCTTTCATTTCTACTTTCCTTTCCTTTCATACTTACCTTTGCTTTCCTTTCTTTTATAAATTCCCTTCTTTTATAATTCCCTTCCCTTTGCATTATACCTACATTCCCTTTCTGTTCTGTAACATTTTCCTTTAGACCTTCCTATCCATTCCTTTTTTTTTTTTTAAATTAACCTTTCCTTTCCTTTCTTATATACTTCCCTATCCTTACAATTCTACATACATTGACTTTCCTTCATACTTTGCTTTCCTTTCCATTATATCTACTTTTCCTTTCTTTTCTATTCCCTTCCTTTCCCTTCCTTTATACTTACCTTTGCTTCCTTTCTTTTATACTTTCCCTTCCTTTATACTTTCCATTCCCTTATACTTTCCTTTCCATTCCTATTTTTAAATTTACGCATTCCTTTCATTTATACTTTCTTATCCTTTCCAATATACTTACCTTTGCTTTCCTTTCTTTTATACTTTCCCTTCCTTTATACTTTCTTTTTCTTTATACTTTCCTTTCCTTTATACTTTCCTTTTCTGTATACTTTCCTTTCCTTTACACTTTCATTTCAATTCCTATTTTTAAACTTAGCCTCTCCTTTCATTTATACTTTCCTTTCTTTTCCTTTCATAATTACCTTTGCTTTCCTTTCTTTTATAAATTCCCTTCTTTTATAATTCCATTCCCTTTGCATTATTCCTACATTCCCTTTCTGTTCTGTAACATTTTCCTTTAGACCTTCCTTTGCATTCCTTTTTTTTTTTAAAATTAACCTTTCCTTTCCTCTTTTATATACTTCCCTTTACTTACAATTCTACATACATTGATTTTCCTTTATACATTGCTTTCCTTTCCATTACATCTACCTTTCCTTTCTTTTCTATTCCCTTCCTTTCCCTTCCTTTATACTTACCTTTGCTTCCTTTCTTTTATACTTTCCCGTCCTTTATACTTTCCATTCCCTTATACTTTCCTTTCCATTCCTATTTTTAAACTTACCCATTCCTTTCATTTATACTTTCTTATCCTTTCCAATATACTTACCTTTGCTTTCCTTTCTTTTATACTTTCCCTTTCCTTTTCTGTATACTTTCTTTTCCTTTACACTTTCATTTCAATTCCTATTTTTAAACTTAGCCTCTCCTTTCATTTATACTTTCCTTTCCTTTCATACTTACCTTTGCTTTCCTTTCCTTTTTAAATTCCGTTCTTTTATAATTCCCTTCCCTTTGCATTATACCTACATTCCCTTTCTGTTCTATAACATTTTCCCTTAGACCTTCCTTTCCATTCCTTTTTTTTTTTTTAAATTAACCTTTCCTTTCCTTTTTTATATACTTCCCTATCCTTACAATTCTACATACATTGACTTTCCTTTATACTTTGCTTTCCTTTCCATTATATCTACCTTTCCTTTCTTTTCTATTCCCTTCCTTTCCCTTCCTTTATACTTACCATTGCTTCCCTTCTTTTATACTTTCCCTTCCTTTATACTTTCCATTCCCTTATACTTTCCTTTCCATTCCTATTTTTAAACTTACCCATTCCTTTCATTTATACTTTCTTATCCTTTCCAATATACTTACCTTTGCATTCCTTTCTTTTATACTTTCCCTTTCCTTTTCTGTATACTTTCTTTTCCTTTACACTTTCATTTCAATTCCTATTTTTAAACTTAGACTTTCCTTTCATTTATACTTTCCTTTCCTTTCATACTTACCTTTGCTTTCCTTTCTTTTATAAATTCCCTTCTTTTATAATTCCCTTCCCTTTGCATTCTACCTACATTCCCTTTCTGTTCTGTAACATTTTCCTTTAGACCTTCCTTTCCATTCCTTTTTTTTTTTAAATTAACCTTTCCTTTCCTTTTTTATATACTTCCCTATCCTTACAATAATACATACATTGACTTTCCTTTATACATTCCTTTCCTTTCCATCATATCTACCTTTCCTTTCTTTTCTATTTCCTTCCTTTCCCTTCCTTTATACTTACCTTTGCTTCCTTTCTTTTATACTTTCCCTTCCTTTATACTTTCCATTCCCTTATACTTTCCTTTCCATTCCTATTTTTAAACTTACCCATTCCTTTCATTTATACTTTCTTATCCTTTCCAATATACTTTCCTTTGCTTTCCTTTCTTTTATACTTTCCCTTCCTTTATACTTTCCTTTTCTTTATACTTTCCTTTCCTTTATACTTTCCTTTTCTGTATACTTTCCTTTCCTTTACACTTTCATTTCAATTCCTATTTTTAAACTTAGCCTCTCCTTTCATTTATACTTTCCTTTCCTTTCCTTTCCTTTCATACTTACCTTTGCTTTCCTTTCTTTTATAAATTCCCTTCTTTTATAATTCCCTTCCCTTCTCATTATACCTACATTCCCTTTCTGTTCTGTAACATTTTCCTTTAGACCTTCCTTTGCATTCCTTTTTTTTTTTAAATTAACCTTTCCTTTCCTTTTTTATATACTTCCCTATCCTTAAAATTCTACATACATTGACTTTCCTTTATACATTGCTTTCCTTTCCATTATATCTACCTTTCCTTTCTTTTCTATTCCCTTCCTTTCCCTTCCTTTATACTTACCTTTGCTTCCTTTCTTTTATACTTTCCCTTCCTTTATACTTTCCATTCCCTTATACTTTCCTTTCCATTCCTATTTTTAAACTTACCCATTCCTTTCATTTATACTTTCTTACCCTTTCCAATATACTTACCTTTGCTTTCCTTTCTTTTATACTTTCCCTTCCTTTATACTTTCCTTTTCTTTATACTTTCCTTTCCTTTATACTTTCCTTTTCTGTATACTTTCCTTTCCTTTACACTTTCATTTCAATTCCTATTTTTAAACTTAGCCTCTCCTTTCATTTATACTTTCCTTTCCTTTCCTTTCCTTTCATACTTACCTTTGCTTTCCTTTCTTTTATAAATTCCCTTCTTTTATAATTCCCTTCCCTTTGCATTATACCTACATTCCCTTTCAGTTCTGTAACATTTTCCTTTAGACCTTCCTTTCCATTCCTTTTTTTTTTTTAAATTAACCTTTCCTTTCCTTTTTTATATACTTCCCTATCCTTACAATTCTACATACATTGATTTTCCTTTATACATTGCTTTCCTTTCCATTATATCTACCTTTCCTTTCTTTTCTATTCCTTTCCTTTCCCTTCCTTTATACTTACCTTTGCTTCCTTTCTTTTATACTTTCCCTTCCTTTATACTTTCCATTCCCTTATACTTTCCTTTCCATTCCTATTTTTAAACTTACCCATTCCTTTCATTTATACTTTCTTATCCTTTCCAATATACTTACCTTTGCTTTCCTTTCTTTTATACTTTCCCTTCCTTTATACTTTCCTTTTCTTTATACTTTCCTTTCCTTTATACTTTCCTTTTCTGTATACTTTCCTTTCCTTTACACTTTCATTTAAATTCCTATTTTTGAACTTAGCCTCACCTTTCATTTATACTTTCCTTTCCTTTCCTTTCATACTTACCTTTGCTTTCCTTTCTTTTATAAATTCCCTTCTTTTATAATTCCCTTCCCTTTGCATTATACCTACATTCCCTTTCTGTTCTGTAACATTTTCCCTTAGACCTTCCTTTCCATTCCTTTTTTTTTTTAAATTAACCTTTCCTTTCCTTTTTTATATACTTCCCTATCCTTACAATTCTACATACATTGACTTTCCTTTATACATTGCTTTCCTTTCCATTATATCAACCTTTCCTTTCTTCTCTATTCCCTCCTTTCCCTTTCCAATATACTTACCTTTGCTTCCTTTCTTTTATACTTTCCCTTCCTTTATACTTTCCTTTTCTTTATACTTTCCTTTCCTTTATACTTTCCTTTTCTGTATACTTTCCTTTCCTTTACACTTTCATTTCAATTCCTATTTTTAAACTTAGCCTCTCCTTTCATTTATACTTTCCTTTCCTTTCATACTTACCTTTGCTTTCCTTTCCTTTATAAATTCCATTCTTTTATAATTCCCTTCCCTTTGCATTATACCTACATTCCCTTTCTGTTCTGTAACATTTTCCCTTAGACCTTCCTTTCCATTCCTTTTTTTTTGTTTAAATTAACCTTTCCTTTCCTTTTTTATATACTTCCCTATCCTTACAATTCTACATACATTGACTTTCCTTTATACTTTGCTTTCCTTTCCATTATATCTACCTTTCCTTTCTTTTCTATTCCCTTCCTTTCCCTTCCTTTATACTTACCTTTGCTTCCTTTCTTTTATACTTTCCCTTCCTTTATACTTTCCATTCCCTTATACTTTCCTTTCCATTCCTATTTTTAAACTTACCCATTCCTTTCATTTATACTTTCTTATCCTTTCCAATATACTTACCTTTGCTTTCCTTTCTTTTATACTTTCCCTTCCTTTATACTTTCTTTTTCTTTATACTTTCCTTTCCTTTATACTTTCCTTTTCTGTATACTTTCCTTTCCTTTACACTTTCATTTCTATTCCTATTTTTAAACTTAGCCTCTCCTTTCATTTATACTTTCCTTTCCTTTCATACTTACCTTTGCTTTCCTTTCTTTTATAAATTCCCTTCTTTTATAATTCCCTTCCCTTTGCATTATACCTACATTCCCTTTCAGTTCTGTAACATTTTCCTTTATACCTTCCTTTCCATTCCTTTTTTTTTTTTAAATTAACCTTTCCTTTCCTTTTTTATATACTTCCCTATACTTACAATTCTACATACATTGATTTTCCTTTATACATTGCTTTCCTTTCCATTATATCTACCTTTCCTTTCTTTTCTATTCCCTTCCTTTCCCTTCCTTTATACTTACCTTTGCTTCCTTTCTTTTATACTTTCCCTTCCTTTATACTTTCCATTCCCTTATACTTTCCTTTCCATTCCTATTTTTAAACTTACCCATTCCTTTCATTTATACTTTCTTATCCTTTCCAATATACTTACCTTTGCTTTCCTTTCTTTTATACTTTCCCTTCCTTTATACTTTCCTTTTCTTTATACTTTCCCTTCCTTTATACTTTCCTTTTCTTTATACTTTCCTTTTCTTTATACTTTCCTTTTCTGTATACTTTCCTTTCCTTTACACTTTCATTTCAATTCCTATTTTTAAACTTAGCCTCTCCTTTCATTTATACTTTCCTTTCCTTTCATACTTACCTTTGCTTTCCTTTCCTTTATAAATTCCCTTCTTTTATAATTCCCTTCCCTTTGCATTATACCTACATTCCCTTTCTGTTCTGTAACATTTTCCCTTAGACCTTCCTTTCCATTCCTTTTTTTTTTTTTTAAATTAACCTTTCCTTTCCTTTTTTATATACTTCCCTATCCTTACAATTCTACATACATTGACTTTCCTTTATACTTTGCTTTCCTTTCCATTATATCTACCTTTCCTTTCTTTTCTATTCCCTTCCTTTCCCTTCCTTTATACTTACCTTTGCTTCCTTTCTTTTATACTTTCCCTTCCTTTATACTTTCCATTCCCTTATACTTTCCTTTCCATTCCTATTTTTAAACTTCACCATTCCTTTCATTTATACTTTCTTATCCTTTCCAATATACTTTCCTTTGCTTTCCTTTCTTTTATACTTTCCCTTCCTTTATACTTTCCTTTTCTTTATACTTTCCTTTCCTTTATACTTTCCTTTTCTGTATACTTTCCTTTCCTTTACACTTTCATTTCAATTCCTATTTTTAAACTTAGCCTCTCCTTTCATTTATAGTTTCCTTTCCTTTCCTTTCATACTTACCTTTGCTTTCCTTTCTTTTATAAATTCCCTTCTTTTATAATTCCCTTCCCTTCTCATTATACCTACATTCCCTTTCTGTTCTGTAACATTTTCCTTTAGACCTTCCTTTGCATTCCTTTTTTTTTTTAAATTAACCTTTCCTTTCCTTTTTTATATACTTCCCTATCCTTAAAATTCTACATACATTGACTTTCCTTTATACATTGCTTTCCTTTCCATTATATCTACCTTTCCTTTCTTTTCTATTCCCTTCCTTTCCCTTCCTTTATACTTACCTTTGCTTCCTTTCTTTTATACTTTCCCTTCCTTTATACTTTCCATTCCCTTATACTTTCCTTTCCATTCCTATTTTTAAACTTACCCATTCCTTTCATTTATACTTTCTTACCCTTTCCAATATACTTACCTTTGCTTTCCTTTCTTTTATACTTTCCCTTCCTTTATACTTTCCTTTTCTTTATACTTTCCTTTCCTTTATACTTTCCTTTTCTGTATACTTTCCTTTCCTTTACACTTTCATTTCAATTCCTATTTTTAAACTTAGCCTCTCCTTTCATTTATACTTTCCTTTCCTTTCCTTTCCTTTCATACTTACCTTTGCTTTCCTTTCTTTTATAAATTCCCTTCTTTTATAATTCCCTTCCCTTTGCATTATACCTACATTCCCTTTCAGTTCTGTAACATTTTCCTTTAGACCTTCCTTTCCATTCCTTTTTTTTTTTTAAATTAACCTTTCCTTTCCTTTTTTATATACTTCCCTATCCTTACAATTCTACATACATTGATTTTCCTTTATACATTGCTTTCCTTTCCATTATATCTACCTTTCCTTACTTTTCTATTCCTTTCCTTTCCCTTCCTTTATACTTACCTTTGCTTCCTTTCTTTTATACTTTCCCTTCCTTTATACTTTCCATTCCCTTATACTTTCCTTTCCATTCCTATTTTTAAACTTACCCATTCCTTTCATTTATACTTTCTTATCCTTTCCAATATACTTACCTTTGCTTTCCTTTCTTTTATACTTTCCCTTCCTTTATACTTTCCTTTTCTTTATACTTTCCTTTCCTTTATACTTTCCTTTTCTGTATACTTTCCTTTCCTTTACACTTTCATTTAAATTCCTATTTTTGAACTTAGCCTCACCTTTCATTTATACTTTCCTTTCCTTTCCTTTCATACTTACCTTTGCTTTCCTTTCTTTTATAAATTCCCTTCTTTTATAATTCCCTTCCCTTTGCATTATACCTACATTCCCTTTCTGTTCTGTAACATTTTCCCTTAGACCTTCCTTTCCATTCCTTTTTTTTTTTAAATTAACCTTTCCTTTCCTTTTTTATATACTTCCCTATCCTTACAATTCTACATACATTGACTTTCCTTTATACATTGCTTTCCTTTCCATTATATCAACCTTTCCTTTCTTTTCTATTCCCTTCCTTTCCCTTTCCAATATACTTACCTTTGCTTCCTTTCTTTTATACTTTCCCTTCCTTTATACTTTCCTTTTCTTTATACTTTCCTTTTCTTTATACTGTCCTTTTTCTGTATACTTTCCTTTCCTTTACACTTTCATTTCAATTCCTATTTTTAAACTTAGCCTCTCCTTTCATTTATACTTTCCTTTCCTTTCATACTTACCTTTGCTTTCCTTTCCTTTATAAATTCCATTCTTTTATAATTCCCTTCCCTTTGCATTATACCTACATTCCCTTTCTGTTCTGTAACATTTTCCCTTAGACCTTCCTTTCCATTCCTTTTTTTTTGTTTAAATTAACCTTTCCTTTCCTTTTTTATATACTTCCCTATCCTTACAATTCTACATACATTGACTTTCCTTTATACTTTTCTTTCCTTTCCATTATATCTACCTTTCCTTTCTTTTCTATTCCCTTCCTTTCCCTTCCTTTATACTTACCTTTGCTTCCTTTCTTTTATACTTTCCCTTCCTTTATACTTTCCATTCCCTTATACTTTCCTTTCCATTCCTATTTTTAAACTTACCCATTCCTTTCATTTATACTTTCTTATCCTTTCCAATATACTTACCTTTGCTTTCCTTTCTTTTATACTTTCCCTTCCTTTATACTTTCTTTTTCTTTATACTTTCCTTTCCTTTATACTTTCCTTTTCTGTATACTTTCCTTTCCTTTACACTTTCATTTCTATTCCTATTTTTAAACTTAGCCTCTCCTTTCATTTATACTTTCCTTTCCTTTCATACTTACCTTTGCTTTCCTTTCTTTTATAAATTCCCTTCTTTTATAATTCCCTTCCCTTTGCATTATACCTACATTCCCTTTCAGTTCTGTAACATTTTCCTTTAGACCTTCCTTTCCATTCCTTTTTTTTTTTTAAATTAACCTTTCCTTTCCTTTTTTATATACTTCCCTATACTTACAATTCTACATACATTGATTTTCCTTTATACATTGCTTTCCTTTCCATTATATCTACCTTTCCTTTCTTTTCTATTCCCTTCCTTTCCCTTCCTTTATACTTACCTTTGCTTCCTTTCTTTTATACTTTCCCTTCCTTTATACTTTCCATTCCCTTATACTTTCCTTTCCATTCCTATTTTTAAACTTACCCATTCCTTTCATTTATACTTTCTTATCCTTTCCAATATACTTACCTTTGCTTTCCTTTCTTTTATACTTTCCCTTCCTTTATACTTTCCTTTTCTTTATACTTTCCCTTCCTTTATACTTTCCTTTTCTTTATACTTTCCTTTTCTTTATACTTTCCTTTTCTGTATACTTTCCTTTCCTTTACACTTTCATTTCAATTCCTATTTTTAAACTTAGCCTCTCCTTTCATTTATACTTTCCTTTCCTTTCATACTTACCTTTGCTTTCCTTTCCTTTATAAATTCCCTTCTTTTATAATTCCCTTCCCTTTGCATTATACCTACATTCCCTTTCTGTTCTTTAACATTTTCCCTTAGACCTTCCTTTCCATTCCTTTTTTTTTTTTTAAATTAACCTTTCCTTTCCTTTTTTATATACTTCCCTATCCTTACAATTCTACATACATTGACTTTCCTTTATACTTTGCTTTCCTTTCCATTATATCTACCTTTCCTTTCTTTTCTATTCCCTTCCTTTCCCTTCCTTTATACTTACCTTTGCTTCCTTTCTTTTATACTTTCCCTTCCTTTATACTTTCCATTCCCTTATACTTTCCTTTCCATTCCTATTTTTAAACTTACCCATTCCTTTCATTTATACTTTCTTATCCTTTCCAATATACTTACCTTTGCTTTCCTTTCTTTTATACTTTCCCTTCCTTTATACTTTCCTTTTCTTTATACTTTCCTTTTCTGTATACTTTCCTTTCCTTTACACTTTCATTTCAATTCCTATTTTTAAACTTAGCCTCTCCTTTCATTTATACTTTCCTTTCCTTTCCTTTCATACTTACCTTTGCTTTCCTTTCTTTTATAAATTCCCTTCTTTTATAATTCCCTTCCCTTTGCATTATACCTACATTCCCTTTCAGTTCTGTAACATTTTCCTTAAGACCTTCCTATCCATTCCTTTTTTTTTTTTTAAATTAACCTTTCCTTTCCTTTTTTATATACTTGCCTATCCTTACAATTCTACATACATTGATTTTCCTTTATACATTGCTTTCCTTTCCATTATATCTACCTTTCCTTTCTTTTCTATTCCTTTCCTTTTCCTTCCTTTATACTTACCTTTGCTTCCTTTCTTTTATACTTTCCCTTCCTTTATACTTTCCATTCCCTTATACTTTCCTTTCCATTCCTATTTTTAAACTTACCCATTCCTTTCATTTATACTTTCTTATCCTTTCCAATATACTTACCTTTGCTTTCCTTTCTTTTATACTTTCCCTTCCTTTATACTTTCTTTTTCTTTATACTTTCCTTTCCTTTATACTTTCCTTTTCTGTATACTTTCCTTTCCTTTACACTTTCATTTCAATTCCTATTTTTAAACTTAGCCTCTCCTTTCATTTATACTTTCCTTTCCTTTCATACTTACCTTTGCTTTCCTTTCTTTTATAAATTCCCTTCTTTTATAATTCCCTTCCCTTTGCATTATACCTACATTCCCTTTCTGTTCTGTAACATTTTCCTTTAGACCTTCCTTTGCATTCCTTTTTTTTTTTTAAAATTAACCTTTCCTTTCCTTTTTTATATACTTCCCTATCCTTACAATTCTACATACATTGACTTTTCTTTATACTTTGCTTTCCTTTCCATTATATCTACCTTTCCTTTCTTTTCTATTCCCTTCCTTTTTCTTCCTTTATACTTACCTTTGCTTCCTTTCTTTTATACTTTCCCTTCCTTTATACTTTCCATTCCCTTATACTTTCCTTTCCATTCCTATTTTTAAACTTACCCATTCCTTTCATTTATACTTTCTTATCCTTTCCAATATACTTACCTTTGCTTTCCTTTCTTTTATACTTTCCCTTCCTTTATACTTTCTTTTTCTTTATACTTTCCTTTCCTTTATACTTTCCTTTTCTGTATACTTTCCTTTCCTTTACACTTTCATTTCAATTCCTATTTTTAAACTTAGCCTCTCCTTTCATTTATACTTTCCTTTCCTTTCCTTTCATACTTACCTTTGCTTTCCTTTCTTTTATAAATTCCCTTCTTTTATAATTCCCTTCCCTTTGCATTATACCTACATTCCCTTTCTGTTCTGTAACATTTTCCCTTAGACCTTCCTTTCCATTCCTTTTTTTTTTAAATTAACCTTTCCTTTCCTTTTTTATATACTTCCCTATCCTTACAATTCTACATACATTGACTTTCCTTTATACATTGCTTTCCTTTCCATTATATCTACCTTTCCTTTCTTTTCTATTCCCTTCCTTTCCCTTCCTTTATACTTACCTTTGCTTCCTTTCTTTTATACTTTCCCTTCCTTTATACTTTCCTTTTCTTTATACTTTCCTTTTCTTTATGCTTTCCTTTTCTGTATACTTTCCTTTCCTTTACACTTTCATTTCAATTCCTATTTTTAAACTTAGCCTCTCCTTTCATTTATACCTTCCTTTCCTTTCCTTTCATACTTACCTTTGCTTTCCTTTCTTTTATAAATTCCCTTCTTTTATAATTCCCTTCCCTTTGCATTATACCTACATTCCCTTTCAGTTCTGTAACATTTTCCTTTAGACCTTCCTTTCCATTCCTTTTTTTTTTTTAAATTAACCTTTCCTTTCCTTTTTTATATACTTCCCTATACTTACAATTCTACATACATTGATTTTCCTTTATACTTTGCTTTCCTTTCCATTATATCTCCCTTTCCTTTCTTTTCTATTCCTTTCCTTTCCCTTCCTTTATACTTACCTTTGCTTCCTTTCTTTTATACTTTCCCTTCCTTTATACTTTCCATTCCCTTATACTTTCCTTTCCATTCCTATTTTTAAACTTACCCATTCCTTTCATTTATACTTTCTTATCCTTTCCAATATACTTACCTTTGCTTTCCTTTCTTTTATACTTTCCCTTCCTTTATACTTTCCTTTCCTTTATACTTTCCTTTTCTGTATACTTTCCTTTCCTTTACACTTTCATTTCAATTCCTATTTTTAAACTTAGCCTCTCCTTTCATTTATACTTTCCTTTCCTTTCCTTTCATACTTACCTTTGCTTTCCTTTCTTTTATAAATTCCCTTCTTTTATAATTCCCTTCCCTTTGCATTATACCTACATTCCCTTTCTGTTCTGTAACATTTTCCTTTAGACCTTCCTTTGCATTCCTTTTTTTTTTTTAAAATTAACCTTTCCTTTCCTTTTTTATATACTTCCCTATCCTTACAATTCTACATACATTGACTTTTCTTTATACTTTGCTTTCCTTTCCATTATATCTACCTTTCCTTTCTTTTCTATTCCCTTCCTTTTTCTTCCTTTATACTTACCTTTGCTTCCTTTCTTTTATACTTTCCCTTCCTTTATACTTTCCATTCCCTTATACTTTCCTTTCCATTCCTATTTTTAAACTTACCCATTCCTTTCATTTATACTTTCTTATCCTTTCCAATATACTTACCTTTGCTTTCCTTTCTTTTATACTTTCCCTTCCTTTATACTTTCTTTTTCTTTATACTTTCCTTTCCTTTATACTTTCCTTTTCTGTATACTTTCCTTTCCTTTACACTTTCATTTCAATTCCTATTTTTAAACTTAGCCTCTCCTTTCATTTATACTTTCCTTTCCTTTCCTTTCATACTTACCTTTGCTTTCCTTTCTTTTATAAATTCCCTTCTTTTATAATTCCCTTCCCTTTGCATTATACCTACATTCCCTTTCTGTTCTGTAACATTTTCCCTTAGACCTTCCTTTCCATTCCTTTTTTTTTTAAATTAACCTTTCCTTTCCTTTTTTATATACTTCCCTATCCTTACAATTCTACATACATTGACTTTCCTTTATACATTGCTTTCCTTTCCATTATATCTACCTTTCCTTTCTTTTCTATTCCCTTCCTTTCCCTTCCTTTATACTTACCTTTGCTTCCTTTCTTTTATACTTTCCCTTCCTTTATACTTTCCTTTTCTTTATACTTTCCTTTTCTTTATGCTTTCCTTTTCTGTATACTTTCCTTTCCTTTACACTTTCATTTCAATTCCTATTTTTAAACTTAGCCTCTCCTTTCATTTATACCTTCCTTTCCTTTCCTTTCATACTTACCTTTGCTTTCCTTTCTTTTATAAATTCCCTTCTTTTATAATTCCCTTCCCTTTGCATTATACCTACATTCCCTTTCAGTTCTGTAACATTTTCCTTTAGACCTTCCTTTCCATTCCTTTTTTTTTTTTAAATTAACCTTTCCTTTCCTTTTTTATATACTTCCCTATACTTACAATTCTACATACATTGATTTTCCTTTATACTTTGCTTTCCTTTCCATTATATCTCCCTTTCCTTTCTTTTCTATTCCTTTCCTTTCCCTTCCTTTATACTTACCTTTGCTTCCTTTCTTTTATACTTTCCCTTCCTTTATACTTTCCATTCCCTTATACTTTCCTTTCCATTCCTATTTTTAAACTTACCCATTCCTTTCATTTATACTTTCTTATCCTTTCCAATATACTTACCTTTGCTTTCCTTTCTTTTATACTTTCCCTTCCTTTATACTTTCCTTTCCTTTATACTTTCCTTTTCTGTATACTTTCCTTTCCTTTACACTTTCATTTCAATTCCTATTTTTAAACTTAGCCTCTCCTTTCATTTATACTTTCCTTTCCTTTCCTTTCATACTTACCTTTGCTTTCCTTTCTTTTATAAATTCCCTTCTTTTATAATTCCCTTCCCTTTGCATTATACGTACATTCCCTTTCAGTTCTGTAACATTTTCCTTTAGACCTCCCTTTCCATTCCTTTTTTTTTTTAAAATTAACCTTTCTTTTCCTTTTTTATATACTTCCCTATACTTACAATTCTACATACATTGATTTTCCTTTATACATTGCTTTCCTTTCCATTATATCTACCTTTCCTTTCTTTTCTATTCCCTTCCTTTCCCTTCCTTTATACTTACCTTTGCTTCCTTTCTTTTATACTTTCCCTTCCTTTATACTTTCCATTCCCTTATACTTTCCTTTCCATTCCTATTTTTAAACTTACCAATTCCTTTCATTTATACTTTCTTATCCTTTCCAATATACTTACCTTTGCTTTCCTTTCTTTTATACTTTCCTTTCCTTTATACTTTCTTTTTCTTTATACTTTCCCTTCCTTTATACTTTCCTTTTCTTTATACTTTCCTTTCCTTTATACTTTCCTTTTCTGTATACTTTCCTTTCCTTTACACTTTCATTTCAATTCCTATTTTTAAACTTAGCCTCTCCTTTCATTTATACTTTCCTTTCCTTTCCTTTCCTTTCATACTTACCTTTGCTTTCCTTTCTTTTATAAATTCCCTTCTTTTATAATTCCCTTCCCTTTGCATTATACCTACATTCCCTTTCTGTTCTGTAACATTTTCCCTTAGACCTTCCTTTCCATTCCTTTTTTTTTTAAATTAACCTTTCCTTTCCTTTTTTATATACTTCCCTATCCTTACAATTCTACATACATTGACTTTCCTTTATACATTGCTTTCCTTTCCATTATATCTACCTTTCCTTTCTTTTCTATTCCCTTCCTTTCCCTTCCTTTATACTTACCTTTGCTTCCTTTCTTTTATACTTTCCCTTCCTTTATACTTTCCTTTTCTTTATACTTTCCTTTTCTGTATACTTTCCTTTCCTTTACACTTTCATTTCAATTCCTATTTTTAAACTTAGCCTCTCTTTTCATGTATACTTTCCTTTCCTTTCATACTTACCTTTGCTTTCCTTTCCTTTATAAATTCCCTTCTTTTATAATTCCCTTCCCTTTGCATTATACCTACATTCCCTTTCTGTTCTGTAACATTTTCCCTTAGACCTTCCTTTCCATTCCTTTTTTTTTTTTAAAATTAACCTTTCCTTTCCTTTTTTATATACTTCCCTATCCTAACAATTCTACATACATTGACTTTCCTTTATACTTTGCTTTCCTTTCCATTATATCTACCTTTCCTTTCTTTTCTATTCCCTTCCTTTCCCTTCCTTTATACTTACCTTTGCTTCCTTTCTTTTATACTTTCCCTTCCTTTATACTTTCCATTCCCTTATACTTTCCTTTCCATTCCTATTTTTAAACTTACCCATTCCTTTCATTTATACTTTCTTATCCTTTCCAATATACTTACCTTTGCTTTCCTTTCTTTTATACTTTCCCTTCCTTTATACTTTCCTTTTCTTTATACTTTCCTTTCCTTTATACTTTCCTTTTCTGTATACTTTCCATTCCTTTACACTTTCATTTCAATTACTATTTTTAAACTTAGCCTCTCCTTTCATTTATACTTTCCTTTCCTTTCCTTTCATACTTGCCTTTGCTTTCCTTTCTTTTATAAATTCCCTTCTTTTATAATTCCCTTCCCTTTGCAATATACCTACATTCCCTTTCTGTTCTGTAACATTTTCCCTTAGACCTTCCTTTCCATTCCTTTTTTTTTTAAATTAACCTTTCCTTTCCTTTTTTATATACTTCCCTATCCTTACAATTCTACATACATTGACTTTCCTTTATACATTGCTTTCCTTTCCATTATATCTACCTTTCCTTTCTTTTCTATTCCCTTCCTTTCCCTTCCTTTATACTTACCTTTGCTTCCTTTCTTTTATACTTTCCCTTCCTTTATACTTTCCTTTTCTTTATACTTTCCTTTTCTTTATACTTTCCTTTTCTGTATACTTTCCTTTCCTTTACACTTTCATTTCAATTCCTATTTTTAAACTTAGCCTCTCTTTTCATTTATACTTTCCTTTCCTTTCATACTTACCTTTGCTTTCCTTTCCTTTATAAATTCCCTTCTTTTATAATTCCCTTCCCTTTGCATTATACCTACATTCCCTTTCTGTTCTGTAACATTTTCCCTTAGACCTTCCTTTCCATTCCTTTTTTTTTTTTAAATTAACCTTTCCTTTCCTTTTTTATATACTTCCCTATCCTTACAATTCTACATACATTGACTTTCCTTTATACTTTGCTTTCCTTTCCATTATATCTACCTTTCCTTTCTTTTCTATTCCCTTCCTTTCCCTTCCTTTATACTTACCTTTGCTTCCTTTCTTTTATACTTTCCCTTCCTTTATACTTTCCATTCCCTTATACTTTCCTTTCCATTCCTATTTTTAAACTTACCCATTCCTTTCATTTATACTTTCTTATCCTTTCCAATATACTTACCTTTGCTTTCCTTTCTTTTATACTTTCCATTCCTTTATACTTTCTTTTTCTTTATACTTTCCCTTCCTTTATACTTTCCTTTTCTTTATACTTTCCTTTCCTTTATACTTTCCTTTTCTGTATACTTTCCTTTGCTTTACACTTTCATTTCAATTCCTATTTTTAAACTTAGCCTCTCCTTTCATTTATACTTTCCTTTCCTTTCCTTTCATACTTACCTTTGCTTTCCTTTCTTTTATAAATTCCCTTCTTTTATAATTCCCTTCCCTTTGCATTATACCTACATTCCCTTTCAGTTCTGTAACATTTTCCCTTAGACCTTCCTTTCCATTCCTTTTTTTTTGTTTAAATTAACCTTTCCTTTCCTTTTTTATATACTTCCCTATCCTTACAATTCTACATACATTGACTTTCCTTTATACTTTGCTTTCCTTTCCATTATATCTACCTTGACTTTCTTTTCTATTCCCTTCCTTTCCCTTCCTTTATACTTACCTTTGCTTCCATTCTTTTATACTTTCCCTTCCTTTATACTTTCCATTCCCTTATACTTTCCTTTCCATTCCTATTTTTAAACTTACCCATTCCTTTCATTTATACTTTCTTATCTTTTCCAATATACTTACCTTTGCTTTCCTTTCTTTTATACTTTCCCTTCCTTTATACTTTCTTTTTCTTTATACTTTCCTTTCCTTTATACTTTTCTTTTCTGTATACTTTCCTTTCCTTTACACTTTCATTTCAATTCCTATTTTTAAACTTAGCCTCTCCTTTCATTTATACTTTCCTTTCCTTTCCTTTCCTTTCCTTTCATACTTACCTTTGCTTTCCTTTCTTTTATAAATTCCCTTCTTTTATAATTCCCTTCCCTTTGCATTATACCTACATTCCCTTTCTGTTCTGTAACATTTTCCCTTAGACCTTCCTTTCCATTCCTTTTTTTTTTAAATTAACCTTTCCTTTCCTTTTTTATATACTTCCCTATCCTTACAATTCTACATACATTGACTTTCCTTTATACATTGCTTTCCTTTCCATTATATCTACCTTTCCTTTCTTTTCTATTCCCTTCCTTTCCCTTCCTTTATACTTACCTTTGCTTCCTTTCTTTTATACTTTCCCTTCCTTTATACTTTCCATTCCCTTATACTTTCCTTTCCATTCCTATTTTTAAACTTACCAATTCCTTTCATTTATACTTTCTTATCCTTTCCAATATACTTACCTTTGCTTTCCTTTCTTTTATACTTTCCCTTCCTTTATACTTTCTTTTTCTTTATACTTTCCCTTCCTTTATACTTTCCTTTTCTTTATACTTTCCTTTCCTTTATACTTTCCTTTTCTGTATACTTTCCTTTCCTTTACACTTTCATTTCAATTCCTATTTTTAAACTTAGCCTCTCCTTTCATTTATACTTTCCTTTCCTTTCCTTTCCTTTCATACTTACCTTTGCTTTCCTTTCTTTTATAAATTCCCTTCTTTTATAATTCCCTTCCCTTTGCATTATACCTACATTCCCTTTCTGTTCTGTAACATTTTCCCTTAGACCTTCCTTTCCATTCCTTTTTTTTTTAAATTAACCTTTCCTTTCCTTTTTTATATACTTCCCTATCCTTACAATTCTACATACATTGACTTTCCTTTATACATTGCTTTCCTTTCCATTATATCTACCTTTCCTTTCTTTTCTATTCCCTTCCTTTCCCTTCCTTTATACTTACCTTTGCTTCCTTTCTTTTATACTTTCCCTTCCTTTATACTTTCCTTTTCTTTATACTTTCCTTTTCTGTATACTTTCCTTTCCTTTACACTTTCATTTGAATTCCTATTTTTAAACTTAGCCTCTCTTTTCATGTATACTTTCCTTTCCTTTCATACTTACTTTTGCTTTCCTTTCCTTTATAAATTCCCTTCTTTTATAATTCCCTTCCCTTTGCATTATACCTACATTCCCTTTCTGTTCTGTAACATTTTCCCTTAGACCTTCCTTTCCATTCCTTTTTTTTTTTAAAATTAACCTTTCCTTTCCTTTTTTATATACTTCCCTATCCTAACAATTCTACATACATTGACTTTCCTTTATACTTTGCTTTCCTTTCCATTATATCTACCTTTCCTTTCTTTTCTATTCCCTTCCTTTCCCTTCCTTTATACTTACCTTTGCTTCCTTTCTTTTATACTTTCCCTTCCTTTATACTTTCCATTCCCTTCTACTTTCCTTTCCATTCCTATTTTTAAACTTACCCATTCCTTTCATTTATACTTTCTTATCCTTTCCAATATACTTACCTTTGCTTTCCTTTCTTTTATACTTTCCCTTCCTTTAAACTTTCCTTTTCTTTATACTTTCCTTTCCTTTATACTTTCCTTTTCTGTATACTTTCCTTTCCTTTACACTTTCATTTCAATTCCTATTTTTAAACTTAGCCTCTCCTTTCATTTATACTTTCCTTTCCTTTCCTTTCCTTTCCTTTCCTTTCCTTTTCCTTTCCTTTCCTTTCCTTTCCTTTCCTTTCCTTTCCTTTCCTTTCCTTTCCTTTCCTTTCCTTTCCTTTCCTTTCCTTTCCTTTCCTTTCCTTTCCTTTCCTTTCCTTTCCTTTCCTTTCCTTTCCTTTCCTTTCCTTTCCTTTCCTTTCCTTTCCTTTCATACTTACCTTTGCTTTCCTTTCTTTTATAAATTCCCTTCTTTTATAATTCCTATTTTCCTTTCCTTTCCTTTCCTTTCCTTTCCTTTCCTTTCCTTTCCTTTCCTTTCCTTTCCTTTCCTTTCCTTTCATACTTACCTTTGCTTTCCTTTCTTTTATAAATTCCCTTCTTTTATAATTCCCTTCCCTTTGCATTATACCTACATTCCCTTTCTGTTCTGTAACATTTTCCCTTAGACCTTCCTTTCCATTCCTTTTTTTTTTAAAATTAACCTTTCCTTTCCTTTTTTATATACTTGCCTATCCTTACAATTCTACATACATTGATTTTCATTTATACATTGCTTTCCTTTCCATTATATCTACCTTTCCTTTCTTTTCTATTCCCTTCCTTTCCCTTCATTTATACTTACCTTTGCTTCCTTTCTTTTATACTTTCCCTTCCTTTATACTTTCCATTCCCTTATACTTTCCTTTCCATTCCTATTTTTAAACTTACCCATTCCTTTCATTTATACTTTCTTATCCTTTCCAATATACTTACCTTTGCTTTCCTTTCTTTTATACTTTCCCTTCCTTTATACTTTCCTTTTCTTTATACTTTCCTTTCCTTTATACTTTCCTTTTCTGTATACTTTCCATTCCTTTACACTTTCATTTCAATTACTATTTTTAAACTTAGCCTCTCCTTTCATTTATACTTTCCTTTCCTTTCCTTTCATACTTGCCTTTGCTTTCTTTTATAAATTCCCTTCTTTTATAATTCCCTTCCCTTTGCAATATACCTACATTCCCTTTCTGTTCTGTAACATTTTCCCTTAGACCTTCCTTTCCATTCCTTTTTTTTTTAAATTAACCTTTCCTTTCCTTTTTTATATACTTCCCTATCCTTACAATTCTACATACATTGACTTTCCTTTATACATTGCTTTCCTTTCCATTATATCTACCTTTCCTTTCTTTTCTATTCCCTTCCTTTCCCTTCCTTTATACTTACCTTTGCTTCCTTTCTTTTATACTTTCCCTTCCTTTATACTTTCCTTTTCTTTATACTTTCCTTTTCTTTATACTTTCCTTTTCTGTATACTTTCCTTTCCTTTACACTTTCATTTCAATTCCTATTTTTAAACTTAGCCTCTCTTTTCATTTATACTTTCCTTTCCTTTCATACTTACCTTTGCTTTCCTTTCCTTTATAAATTCCCTTCTTTTATAATTCCCTTCCCTTTGCATTATACCTACATTCCCTTTCTGTTCTGTAACATTTTCCCTTAGACCTTCCTTTCCATTCCTTTTTTTTTTTTAAATTAACCTTTCCTTTCCTTTTTTATATACTTCCCTATCCTTACAATTCTACATACATTGACTTTCCTTTATACTTTGCTTTCCTTTCCATTATATCTACCTTTCCTTTCTTTTCTATTCCCTTCCTTTCCCTTCCTTTATACTTACCTTTGCTTCCTTTCTTTTATACTTTCCCTTCCTTTATACTTTCCATTCCCTTATACTTTCCTTTCCATTCCTATTTTTAAACTTACCCATTCCTTTCATTTATACTTTCTTATCCTTTCCAATATACTTACCTTTGCTTTCCTTTCTTTTATACTTTCCATTCCTTTATACTTTCTTTTTCTTTATACTTTCCCTTCCTTTATACTTTCCTTTTCTTTATACTTTCCTTTCCTTTATACTTTCCTTTTCTGTATACTTTCCTTTGCTTTACACTTTCATTTCAATTCCTATTTTTAAACTTAGCCTCTCCTTTCATTTATACTTTCCTTTCCTTTCCTTTCATACTTACCTTTGCTTTCCTTTCTTTTATAAATTCCCTTCTTTTATAATTCCCTTCCCTTTGCATTATACCTACATTCCCTTTCAGTTCTGTAACATTTTCCCTTAGACCTTCCTTTCCATTCCTTTTTTTTTGTTTAAATTAACCTTTCCTTTCCTTTTTTATATACTTCCCTATCCTTACAATTCTACATACATTGACTTTCCTTTATACTTTGCTTTCCTTTCCATTATATCTACCTTGACTTTCTTTTCTATTCCCTTCCTTTCCCTTCCTTTATACTTACCTTTGCTTCCATTCTTTTATACTTTCCCTTCCTTTATACTTTCCATTCCCTTATACTTTCCTTTCCATTCCTATTTTTAAACTTACCCATTCCTTTCATTTATACTTTCTTATCTTTTCCAATATACTTACCTTTGCTTTCCTTTCTTTTATACTTTCCCTTCCTTTATACTTTCTTTTTCTTTATACTTTCCTTTCCTTTATACTTTTCTTTTCTGTATACTTTCCTTTCCTTTACACTTTCATTTCAATTCCTATTTTTAAACTTAGCCTCTCCTTTCATTTATACTTTCCTTTCCTTTCCTTTCCTTTCCTTTCATACTTACCTTTGCTTTCCTTTCTTTTATAAATTCCCTTCTTTTATAATTCCCTTCCCTTTGCATTATACCTACATTCCCTTTCTGTTCTGTAACATTTTCCCTTAGACCTTCCTTTCCATTCCTTTTTTTTTTAAATTAACCTTTCCTTTCCTTTTTTATATACTTCCCTATCCTTACAATTCTACATACATTGACTTTCCTTTATACATTGCTTTCCTTTCCATTATATCTACCTTTCCTTTCTTTTCTATTCCCTTCCTTTCCCTTCCTTTATACTTACCTTTGCTTCCTTTCTTTTATACTTTCCCTTCCTTTATACTTTCCTTTTCTTTATACTTTTCTTTTCTGTATACTTTCCTTTCCTTTACACTTTCATTTCAATTCCTATTTTAAAACTTAGCCTCTCTTTTCATTTATACTTTCCTTTCCTTTCATACTTACCTTTGCTTTCCTTTCCTTTATAAATTCCCTTCTTTTATAATTCCCTTCCCTTTGCATTATACCTACATTCCCTTTCTGTTCTGTAACATTTTCCCTTAGACCTTCCTTTCCATTCCTTTTTTTTTTTTTAAATTAACCTTTCCTTTCCTTTTTTATATACTTCCCTATCCTTACAATTCTACATACATTGACTTTCCTTTATACTTTGCTTTCCTTTCCATTATATCTACCTTTCCTTTCTTTTCTATTCCCTTCCTTTCCCTTCCTTTATACTTAACTTTGCTTCCTTTCTTTTATACTTTCCCTTCCTTTATACTTTCCATTCCCTTATACTTTCCTTTCCATTCCTATTTTTAAACTTACCCATTCCTTTCATTTATACTTTCTTATCCTTTCCAATATACTTACCTTTGCTTTCCTTTCTTTTATACTTTCCCTTCCTTTATACTTTCTTTTTCTTTATACTTTCCCTTCCTTTATACTTTCCTTTTCTTTATACTTTCCTTTCCTTTATACTTTCCTTTTCTGTATACTTTCCTTTCCTTTACACTTTCATTTCAATTTCTATTTTTAAACTTAGCCTCTCCTTTCATTTATACTTTCCTTTCCTTTCATACTTACCTTTGCTTTCCTTTCATTTATAAATTCCCTTCTTTTATAATTCCCTTCCCTTTGCATTATACCTACATTCCCTTTCAGTTCTGTAACATTTTCCCTTAGACCTTCCTTTCCATTCCTTTTTTTTTTTAAATTAACCTTTCCTTTCCTTTTTTATATACTTGCCTATCCTTACAATTCTACATACATTGATTTTCCTTTATACATTGCTTTCCTTTCCATTATATCTACCTTTCCTTTCTTTTCTATTCCCTTCCTTTCCCTTCCTTTATACTTACCTTTGCTTCCTTTCTTTTATACTTTCCCTTCCTTTATACTTTCCATTCCCTTATACTTTCCTTTCCATTCCTATTTTTAAACTTACCCATTCCTTTCATTTATACTTTCTTATCCTTTCCAATATACTTACCTTTGCTTTCCTTTCTTTTATACTTTCCCTTCCTTTAAACTTTCCTTTTCTTTATACTTTCCTTTCCTTTATACTTTCCTTTTCTGTATACTTTCCTTTCCTTTACACTTTCATTTCAATTCCTATTTTTAAACTTAGCCTCTCCTTTCATTTATACTTTCCTTTCCTTTCCTTTCCTTTCCTTTCCTTTCATACTTACCTTTGCTTTCCTTTCTTTTATAAATTCCCTTCTTTTATAATTCCCTTCCCTTTGCATTATACCTACATTCCCTTTCTGTTCTGTAACATTTTCCCTTAGACCTTCCTTTCCATTCCTTTTTTTTTTTAAATTAACCTTTCCTTTCCTTTTTTATATACTTGCCTATCCTTACAATTCTACATACATTGATTTTCCTTTATACATTGCTTTCCTTTCCATTATATCTACCTTTCCTTTCTTTTCTATTCCCTTCCTTTCCCTTCCTTTATACTTACCTTTGCTTCCTTTATTTATACTTTCCCTTCCTTTATACTTTCCATTCCCTTATACTTTCCTTTCCATTCCTATTTTTAAACTTACCCATTCCTTTCATTTATACTTTCTTATCCTTTCCAATATACTTACCTTTGCTTTCCTTTCTTTTATACTTTCCCTTCCTTTATACTTTCCTTTTCTTTATACTTTCCTTTCCTTTATACTTTCCTTTTCTGTATACTTTCCTTTCCTTTACACTTTCATTTCAATTCCTATTATTAAACTTAGCCTCTCTTTTCATTTATACTTTCCGTTCCTTTCCTTTCCTTTCATACTTACCTTTGCTTTCCTTTCTTTTATAAATTCCCTTCTTTTATAATTCCCTTCCCTTTGCATTATACCTACATTCCCTTTCTGTTCTGTAACATTTTCCCTTAGACCTTCCTTTCCATTCCTTTTTTTTTTAAATTAACCTTTCCTTTCCTTTTTTATATACTTCCCTATCCTTACAATTCTACATACATTGACTTTCCTTTATACATTGCTTTCCTTTCCATTATATCTACCTTTCCTTTCTTTTCTATTCCCTTCCTTTCCCTTCCTTTATACTTACCTTTGCTTCCTTTCTTTTATACTTTCCCTTCCTTTATACTTTCCATTCCCTTATACTTTCCTTTCCATTCCTATTTTTAAACTTACCCATTCCTTTCATTTATACTTTCTTATCCTTTCCAATATACTTACCTTTGCTTTCCTTTCTTTTATACTTTCCCTTCCTTTAAACTTTCCTTTTCTTTATACTTTCCTTTCCTTTATACTTTCCTTTTCTGTATACTTTCCTTTCCTTTACACTTTCATTTCAATTCCTATTTTTAAACTTAGCCTCTCCTTTCATTTATACTTTCCTTTCCTTTCCTTTCATACTTACCTTTGCTTTCCTTTCATTTATAAATTCCCTTCTTTTATAATTCCCTTCCCTTTGCATTATACCTACATTCCCTTTCAGTTCTGTAACATTTTCCCTTAGACCTTCCTTTCCATTCCTTTTTTTTTTTAAATTAACCTTTCCTTTCCTTTTTTATATACTTGCCTATCCTTACAATTCTACATACATTGATTTTCCTTTATACATTGCTTTCCTTTCCATTATATCTACCTTGACTTTCTTTTCTATTCCCTTCCTTTCCCTTCCTTTATACTTACCTTTGCTTCCTTTCTTTTATACTTTCCCTTCCTTTATACTTTCCATTCCCTTATACTTTCCTTTCCATTCCTATTTTTAAACTTACCCATTCCTTTCATTTATACTTTCTTATCCTTTCCAATATACTTACCTTTGCTTTCCTTTCTTTTATACTTTCCCTTCCTTTAAACTTTCCTTTTCTTTATACTTTCCTTTCCTTTATACTTTCCTTTTCTGTATACTTTCCTTTCCTTTACACTTTCATTTCAATTCCTATTTTTAAACTTAGCCTCTCCTTTCATTTATACTTTCCTTTCCTTTCCTTTCCTTTCCTTTCCTTTCATACTTACCTTTGCTTTCCTTTCTTTTATAAATTCCCTTCTTTTATAATTCCCTTCCCTTTGCATTATACCTACATTCCCTTTCTGTTCTGTAACATTTTCCCTTAGACCTTCCTTTCCATTCCTTTTTTTTTTTAAATTAACCTTTCCTTTCCTTTTTTATATACTTGCCTATCCTTACAATTCTACATACATTGATTTTCCTTTATACATTGCTTTCCTTGCCATTATATCTACCTTTCCTTTCTTTTCTATTCCCTTCCTTTCCCTTCCTTTATACTTACCTTTGCTTCCTTTATTTATACTTTCCCTTCCTTTATACTTTCCATTCCCTTATACTTTCCTTTCCATTCCTATTTTTAAACTTACCCATTCCTTTCATTTATACTTTCTTATCCTTTCCAATATACTTACCTTTGCTTTCCTTTCTTTTATACTTTCCCTTCCTTTATACTTTCCTTTTCTTTATACTTTCCTTTCCTTTATACTTTCCTTTTCTGTATACTTTCCTTTCCTTTACACTTTCATTTCAATTCCTATTATTAAACTTAGCCTCTCTTTTCATTTATACTTTCCTTTCCTTTCCTTTCCTTTCCTTTCCTTTCCTTTCCTTTCCTTTCCTTTCATACTTACCTTTGCTTTCCTTTCTTTTATAAATTCCCTTCTTTTATAATTCCCTTCCCTTTGCATTATACCTACATTCCCTTTCTGTTCTGTAACATTTTCCTTTAGACCTTCCTTTACATTCCTTTTTTTTTTTTAAATTAACCTTTCCTATCCTTTTTTCTATACTTCCCTATCCTTACAATTCTACATACATTGACTTTCCTTTATACATTGCTTTCCTTTCCATTATATCTACCTTTCCTTTCTTTTCTATTCCCTTCCTTTCCCTTCCTTTATACTTACCTTTGCTTCCTTTCTTTTATACTTTCCCTTCCTTTATACTTTCCATTCCCTTATACTTTCCTTTCCATTCCTATTTTTAAACTTATTCATTCCTTTCATTTATACTTTCTTATCCTTTCCAATATACTTACCTTTGCTTTCCTTTCTTTTATACTTTCCCTTCCTTTATACTTTCCTTTTCTCTATACTTTCCCTTCCTTTATACTTTCCTTTTCTGTACACTTTCCTTTCCTTTACACTTTCATTTCAATTCCTATTTTTAAACTTAGACTTTCCTTTCATTTATACTTTCCTTTCCTTTCATCCTTACCTTTGCTTTCCTATCTTTTATAAATTCCCTTCTTTAATAATTCCCTTCCCTTTGCATTATACCTACCTTCCCTTTTTGTTCTGTAACATTTTCCTTTAGACCTTCCTTTCCATTGCTTTTTTTTTTTAAATTAACCTTTCCTTTCCTTTTTTATATACTTCCCTATCCTTACAATTCTACATACATTGACTTTCCTTTATACATTGCTTTCCTTTCCATTATATCTACCTTTCCTTTCTTTTCTATTCCCTTCCTTTCCCTTCCTTTATACTTACCTTTGCTTCCTTTCTTTTATAATTTCCCTTCCTTTATACTTTCCATTCCCTTATACTTTCCTTTCCATTCCTATTTTTAAACTTACCCATTCCTTTCATTTATACTTTCTTATCCTTTCCAATATACTTACCTTTGCTTTCCTTTCTTTTATACTTTCCCTTTCCTTTTCTGTATACTTTCTTTTCTTTTACACTTTCATTTCAATTCCTATTTTTAAACTTAGCCTCTCCTTTCATTTATACTTTCCTTCCCTTTCATACTTACCTTTGCTTTCCTTTTTTTTATAAATTCCCTTCTTTTATAATTCCCTTCCCTTTGCATTATACCTACATTCCCTTTCTGTTCTGTAACATTTTCCCTTAGACCTTCCTTTCCATTCCTTTTTTTTTTTTTAAATTAACCTTTCCTTTCCTTTTCTATATACTTCCCTATCCTTACAATTCTACATACATTGACTTTCCTTTATACTTTGCTTTCCTTTCCATTATATCTACCTTTCCTTTCTTTTCTATTCCCTTCCTTTCCCTTCCTTTATACTTACCTTTGCTTCCTTTCTTTTATACTTTCCCTTCCTTTATACTTTCCATTCCCTTATACTTTCCATTCCTATTTTTAAACTTACCCATTCCTTTCATTTATACTTTCTTATCCTTTCCAATATACTTACCTTTGCTTTCCTTTCTTTTATACTTTCCCTTCCTTTATACTTTCCTTTTCTTTATACTTTCCCTTCCTTTATACTTTCCTTTTCTTTATACTTTCATTTCCTTTATACTTTCCTTTTCTGTATACTTTCCTTTCCTTTACACTTTCATTTCTATTCCTATTTTTAAACTTAGCCTCTCCTTTCATTTATAGTTTCCTTTCCTTTCCTTTCATACTTATCTTTGCTTTCCTTTCTTTTATAAATTCCCTTCTTTTATAATTCCCTTCCCTTTGCATTATACCTACATTCCCTTTCTGTTCTGTAACATTTTCCCTTAGACCTTCCTTTCCATTCCTTTTTTTTTTTTTAAATTAACCTTTCCTTTCCTTTTCTATATACTTCCCTATCCTTACAATTCTACATACATTGACTTTCCTTTATACTTTGCTTTCCTTTCCATTATATCTACCTTTCCTTTCTTTTCTATTCCCTTCCTTTCCCTTCCTTTATACTTACATTTGCTTCCTTTCTTTTATACTTTCCCTTCCTTTATACTTTCCATTCCCTTATACTTTCCTTTCCATTCCTATTTTTAAACTTACCCATTCCTTTCATTTATACTTTCTTATCCTTTCCAATATACTTACCTTTGCTTTCCTTTCTTTTATACTTTCCCTTCCTTTATACTTTCCTTTTCTTTATACTTTCCTTTCCTTTACGCTTTCATTTCAATTCCTATTTTTAAACTTAGCCTCTCCTTTCATTTATACTTTCCTTTCCTTTCATACTTACCTTTGCTTTCCTTTCTTTTATAAATTCCCTTGTTTTATAATTCCCTTCCCTTTGCATTATACCTACATTCTCTTTCTGTTCTGTAACATTTTCCCTTAGACCTTCCTTTCCATTCCTTTTTTTTTTTTTAAATTAACCTTTTCTTTTCTTTTTTATATACTTCCCTATCCTTACAATTCTACATACATTGACTTTCCTTTATACTTTGCTTTCCTTTCCATTATATCTACCTTTCCTTTCTTTTCTATTCCCTTCCTTTCCCTTCCTTTATACTTACTTTGCTTCCTTTCTTTTATACTTTCCCTTCTTTTATACTTTCCATTCCCTTATACTTTCCTTTCCATCTCTATTTTTAAACTTACCCATTCTTTTCATTTATACTTTCTTATCCTTTCCAATATACTTACCTTTGCTTTCCTTTCTTTTATATTTTCCCTTCCTTTATACTTTCCTTTTCTCTATACTTTCCCTTCCTTTATACTTTCCTTTTCTGTACACTTTCCTTTCCTTTACACTTTCATTTCAATTCCTATTTTTAAACTTAGACTTTCCTTTCATTTATACTTTCCTTTCCTTTCATACTTTCCTTTGCTTTCCTATCTTTTATAAATTCCCTTCTTTTATAATTCCCTTCCCTTTGCATTATACCTACATTCCCTTTCTGTTCTGTAACATTTTCCTTTAGACCTTCCTTTCCATTCCTTTTTTTTTTTTAAATTAACCTTTCCTATCCTTTTTTCTATACTTCCCTATCCTTACAATTCTACATACATTGACTTTCCTTTATACATTGCTTTCCTTTCCATTATATCTACCTTTCCTTTCTTTTCTATTCCCTTCCTTTCCCTTCCTTTATACTTACCTTTGCTTCCTTTCTTTTATACTTTCCCTTCCTTTATACTTTCCATTCCCTTATACTTTCCTTTCCATTCCTATTTTTAAACTTACCCATTCCTTTCATTTATACTTTCTTATCCTTTCCAATATACTTACCTTTGCTTTCCTTTCTTTTATACTTTCCCTTTCCTTTTCTGTATACTTTCTTTTCTTTTACACTTTCATTTCAATTCCTATTTTTAAACTTAGCCTCTCCTTTCATTTATACTTTCCTTCCCTTTCATACTTACCTTTGCTTTCCTTTTTTTTATAAATTCCCTTCTTTTATAATTCCCTTCCCTTTGCATTATACCTACATTCCCTTTCTGTTCTGTAACATTTTCCCTTAGACCTTCCTTTCCATTCCTTTTTTTTTTTTTAAATTAACCTTTCCTTTCCTTTTCTATATACTTCCGTATCCTTACAATTCTACATACATTGACTTTCCTTTATACTTTGCTTTCCTTTCCATTATATCTACCTTTCCTTTCTTTTCTATTCCCTTCCTTTCCCTTCCTTTATACTTACCTTTGCTTCCTTTCTTTTATACTTTCCCTTCCTTTATACTTTCCATTCCCTTATACTTTCCTTTCCATTCCTATTTTTAAACTTACCCATTCCTTTCATTTATACTTTCTTATCCTTTCCAATATACTTACCTTTGCTTTCCTTTCTTTTATACTTTCCCTTCCTTTATACTTTCCTTTTCTTTATACTTTCCCTTCCTTTATACTTTCCTTTTCTTTATACTTTCCTTTCCTTTATACTTTCCTTTTCTGTATACTTTCCTTTCCTTTACACTTTCATTTCAATTCCTATTTTTAAACTTAGCCTCTCCTTTCATTTATAGTTTCCGTTCCTTTCCTTTCATACTTATCTTTGCTTTCCTTTCTTTTATAAATTCCCTTCTTTTATAATTCCCTTCCCTTTGCATTATACCTACATTCCCTTTCTGTTCTGTAACATTTTCCTTTAGACCTTCCTTTCCATTCCTTTTTTTTTTTTTTAAATTAACCTTTCCTTTCCTTTTCTATATACTTCCCTGTCCTTACAATTCTACATACATTGACTTTCCTTTATACTTTGCTTTCCTTTCCATTATATCTACCTTTCCTTTCTTTTCTATTCCCTTCCTTTCCCTTCCTTTATACTTACATTTGCTTCCTTTCTTTTATACTTTCCCTTCCTTTATACTTTCCATTCCCTTATACTTTCCTTTCCATTCCTATTTTTAAACTTACCCATTCCTTTCATTTATACTTTCTTATCCTTTCCAATATACTTACATTTGCTTTCCTTTCTTTTATACTTTCCCTTTCCTTTTCTGTATACTTTCCTTTCCTTTACACTTTCATTTCAATTCCTATTTTTAAACTTAGCCTCTCCTTTCATTTATACTTCCCTTTCCTTTCCTTTCATACTTACCTTTGCTTTCCTTTCTTTTATAAATTCCCTTCTTTTATAATTCCCTTCCCTTTGCATTATACCTACATTCCCTTTCTGTTCTGTAACATTTTCCTTTAGAACTTCCTTTCCATTCCTTTTTTTTTTTAAATTAACCTTTCCTTTCCTTTTTTCTATACTTCCCTATCCTTACAATTCTACATACATTGACTTTCCTTTATACATTGCTTTCCTTTCCATTATATCTACCTTTCCTTTCTTTTCTATTCCCTTCCTTTCCCTTCCTTTATACTTACCTTTGCTTCCTTTCTTTTATACTTTCCCTTCCTTTATACTTTCCATTCCCTTATACTTTCCTTTCCATTCCTATTTTTAAACTTACCCATTCCTTTCATTTATACTTTCTTATCCTTTCCAATATACTTAACTTTGCTTTCCTTTCTTTTATATTTTCCCTTCCTTTATACTTTCCTTTTCTGTACACTTTCCTTTCCTTTTCACTTTCATTTCAATTCCTATTTTTAAACTTAGACTTTCCTTTCATTTATACTTTCCTTTCCTTTCATACTTACCTCTGCTTTCCTATCTTTTATAAATTCCCTTCTTTAATAATTCCCTTCCCTTTGCATTATACCTACCTTCCCTTTTTGTTCTGTAACATTTTCCCTTAGACCTTCCTTTCCATTGCTTTTTTTTTTTAAATTAACCTTTCCTTTCCTTTTTTATATACTTCCCTATCCTTACAATTCTACATACATTGACTTTCCTTTATACTTTGCTTTCCTTTCCATTATATCTACCTTTCCTTTCTTTTCTATTCCCTTCCTTTCCCTTCCTTTATACTTACCTTTGCTTCCTTTCTTTTATACTTTCCCTTCCTTTATACTTTCCATTCCCTTATACTTTCCTTTCCATTCCTATTTTTAAACTTACCCATTCCTTTCATTTATACTTTCTTATCCTTTCCAATATACTTACCTTTGCTTTCCTTTCTTTTATACTTTCCCTTCCTTTATACTTTCCTTTTCTTTATACTTCCCTTTCCTTTATACTTTCCTTTTCTGTATACTTTCCTTTCCTTTACACTTTCATTTCAATTCCTATTTTTAAACTTAGCCTCTCCTTTCATTTATACTTTCCTTTCCTTTCCTTTCCTTTCATACTTACCTTTGCTTCCTTTCTTTTATACTTTCCCTTCCTTTATACTTTCCATTCCCTTATACTTTCCTTTCCATTCCTATTTTTAAACTTACCCATTCCTTTCATTTATACTTTCTTATCCTTTCCAATATACTTACCTTTGCTTTCCTTTCTTTTATACTTTCCCTTCCTTTATACTTTCCTTTTCTTTATACTTTCCCTTCCTTTATACTTTCCTTTTCTTTATACTTTCATTTCCTTTATACTTTCCTTTTCTGTATACTTTCCTTTCCTTTACACTTTCATTTCAATTCCTATTTTTAAACTTAGCCTCTCCTTTCATTTATAGTTTCCTTTACTTTCCTTTCATACTTATCTTTGCTTTCCTTTCTTTTATAAATTCCCTTCTTTTATAATTCCCTTCCCTTTGCATTATACCTACATTCCCTTTCTGTTCTGTAACATTTTCCCTTAGACCTTCCTTTCCATTCCTTTTTTTTTTTTTAAATTAACCTTTTCTTTTCTTTTTTATATACTTCCCTATCCTTACAATTCTACATACATTGACTTTCCTTTATACTTTGCTTTCCTTTCCATTATATCTACCTTTCCTTTCTTTTCTATTCCCTTCCTTTCCCTTCCTTTATACTTACTTTGCTTCCTTTCTTTTATACTTTCCCTTCTTTTATACTTTCCATTCCCTTATACTTTCCTTTCCATTCCTATTTTTAAACTTACCCATTCTTTTCATTTATACTTTCTTATCCTTTCCAATATACTTACCTTTGCTTTCCTTTCTTTTATATTTTCCCTTCCTTTATACTTTCCTTTTCTCTATACTTTCCCTTCCTTTATACTTTCCTTTTCTGTACACTTTCCTTTCCTTTACACTTTCATTTCAATTCCTATTTTTAAACTTAGACTTTCCTTTCATTTATACTTTCCTTTCCTTTCATACTTTCCTTTGCTTTCCTATCTTTTATAAATTCCCTTCTTTTATAATTCCCTTCCCTTTGCATTATACCTACATTCCCTTTCTGTTCTGTAACATTTTCCTTTAGACCTTCCTTTCCATTCCTTTTTTTTTTTTAAATTAACCTTTCCTATCCTTTTTTCTATACTTCCCTATCCTTACAATTCTACATACATTGACTTTCCTTTATACATTGCTTTCCTTTCCATTATATCTACCTTTCCTTTCTTTTCTATTCCCTTCCTTTCCCTTCCTTTATACTTACCTTTGCTTCCTTTCTTTTATACTTTCCCTTCCTTTATACTTTCCATTCCCTTATACTTTCCTTTCCATTCCTATTTTTAAACTTACCCATTCCTTTCATTTATACTTTCTTATCCTTTCCAATATACTTACCTTTGCTTTCCTTTCTTTTATACTTTCCCTTTCCTTTTCTGTATACTTTCTTTTCTTTTACACTTTCATTTCAATTCCTATTTTTAAACTTAGCCTCTCCTTTCATTTATACTTTCCTTCCCTTTCATACTTACCTTTGCTTTCCTTTTTTTTATAAATTCCCTTCTTTTATAATTCCCTTCCCTTTGCATTATACCTACATTCCCTTTCTGTTCTGTAACATTTTCCCTTAGACCTTCCTTTCCATTCCTTTTTTTTTTTTTAAATTAACCTTTCCTTTCCTTTTCTATATACTTCCGTATCCTTACAATTCTACATACATTGACTTTCCTTTATACTTTGCTTTCCTTTCCATTATATCTACCTTTCCTTTCTTTTCTATTCCCTTCCTTTCCCTTCCTTTATACTTACCTTTGCTTCCTTTCTTTTATACTTTCCCTTCCTTTATACTTTCCATTCCCTTATACTTTCCTTTCCATTCCTATTTTTAAACTTACCCATTCCTTTCATTTATACTTTCTTATCCTTTCCAATATACTTACCTTTGCTTTCCTTTCTTTTATACTTTCCCTTCCTTTATACTTTCCTTTTCTTTATACTTTCCCTTCCTTTATACTTTCCTTTTCTTTATACTTTCCTTTCCTTTATACTTTCCTTTTCTGTATACTTTCCTTTCCTTTACACTTTCATTTCAATTCCTATTTTTAAACTTAGCCTCTCCTTTCATTTATAGTTTCCTTTCCTTTCCTTTCATACTTATCTTTGCTTTCCTTTCTTTTATAAATTCCCTTCTTTTATAATTCCCTTCCCTTTGCATTATACCTACATTCCCTTTCTGTTCTGTAACATTTTCCTTTAGACCTTCCTTTCCATTCCTTTTTTTTTTTTTTAAATTAACCTTTCCTTTCCTTTTCTATATACTTCCCTGTCCTTACAATTCTACATACATTGACTTTCCTTTATACTTTGCTTTCCTTTCCATTATATCTACCTTTCCTTTCTTTTCTATTCCCTTCCTTTCCCTTCCTTTATACTTACATTTGCTTCCTTTCTTTTATACTTTCCCTTCCTTTATACTTTCCATTCCCTTATACTTTCCTTTCCATTCCTATTTTTAAACTTACCCATTCCTTTCATTTATACTTTCTTATCCTTTCCAATATACTTACATTTGCTTTCCTTTCTTTTATACTTTCCCTTTCCTTTTCTGTATACTTTCTTTTCCTTTACACTTTCATTTCAATTCCTATTTTTAAACTTAGCCTCTCCTTTCATTTATACTTTCCTTCCCTTTCATACTTACCTTTGCTTTCCTTTCTTTTATAAATTCCCTTCTTTTATAATTCCCTTCCCTTTGCATTATACCTACATTCCCTTTCTGTTCTGTAACATTTTCCTTTAGACCTTCCTTTCCATTCCTTTTTTTTTTTTAAATTAACCTTTCCTATCCTTTTTTCTATACTTCCCTATCCTTACAATTCTACATACATTGACTTTCCTTTATACATTGCTTTCCTTTCCATTATATCTACCTTTCCTTTCTTTTCTATTCCCTTCCTTTCCCTTCCTTTATACTTACCTTTGCTTCCTTTCTTTTATACTTTCCCTTCCTTTATACTTTCCATTCCCTTATACTTTCCTTTCCATTCCTATTTTTAAACTTACCCATTCCTTTCATTTATACTTTCTTATCCTTTCCAATATACTTAACTTTGCTTTCCTTTCTTTTATATTTTCCCTTCCTTTATACTTTCCTTTTCTGTACACTTTCCTTTCCTTTTCACTTTCATTTCAATTCCTATTTTTAAACTTAGACTTTCCTTTCATTTATACTTTCCTTTCCTTTCATACTTACCTCTGCTTTCCTATCTTTTATAAATTCCCTTCTTTAATAATTCCCTTCCCTTTGCATTATACCTACCTTCCCTTTTTGTTCTGTAACATTTTCCCTTAGACCTTCCTTTCCATTGCTTTTTTTTTTTAAATTAACCTTTCCTTTCCTTTTTTATATACTTCCCTATCCTTACAATTCTACATACATTGACTTTCCTTTATACTTTGCTTTCCTTTCCATTATATCTACCTTTCCTTTCTTTTCTATTCCCTTCCTTTCCCTTCCTTTATACTTACCTTTGCTTCCTTTCTTTTATACTTTCCCTTCCTTTATACTTTCCATTCCCTTATACTTTCCTTTCCATTCCTATTTTTAAACTTACCCATTCCTTTCATTTATACTTTCTTATCCTTTCCAATATACTTACCTTTGCTTTCCTTTCTTTTATACTTTCCCTTCCTTTATACTTTCCTTTTCTTTATACTTCCCTTTCCTTTATACTTTCCTTTTCTGTATACTTTCCTTTCCTTTACACTTTCATTTCAATTCCTATTTTTAAACTTAGCCTCTCCTTTCATTTATACTTTCCTTTCCTTTCCTTTCCTTTCATACTTACCTTTGCTTCCTTTCTTTTATACTTTCCCTTCCTTTATACTTTCCATTCCCTTATACTTTCCTTTCCATTCCTATTTTTAAACTTACCCATTCCTTTCATTTATACTTTCTTATCCTTTCCAATATACTTACCTTTGCTTTCCTTTCTTTTATACTTTCCCTTCCTTTATACTTTCCTTTTCTTTATACTTTCCCTTCCTTTATACTTTCCCTTCCTTTATACTTTCCTTTTCTTTATACTTTCCTTTTCTGTATACTTTCCTTTCCTTTACACTTTCATTTCAATTCATATTTTTAAACTTAGCCTCTCCTTTCATTTATACTTTCCTTTCCTTTCCTTTCATACTTACCTTTGCTTTCCTTTCTTTTATAAATTCCCTTCTTTTATAATTCCCTTCCCTTTGCATTATACCTACATTCCCTTTCTGTTCTGTAACATTTTCCCTTAGACCTTCCTTTCCATTCCTTTTTTTTTTTAAATTAACCTTTCCTTTTCTTTTTTATATACTTCCCTATCCTTACAATTCTACATACATTGACTCTCCTTTATACATTGCTTTCCTTTCCATTATATCTACCTTTCCTTTCTTTTCTATTCCCCTCCTTTCCCTTCCTTTATACTTACCTTTGCTTCCTTTCTTTTATACTTTCCCTTCCTTTATACTTTCCATTCCTGTATACCTTCCCTTCCATTCCTATTTTTAAACTTACCCATTCCTTTCATTTATACTTTCTTATCCTTTCCAATATACTTACCTTTGCTTTCCTTTCTTTTATACTTTCCCTTCCTTTATACTTTTCTTTATACTTTCCTTTCCATTATACTTTCCTTTCTTTTGTACCTTCCTTTCCTTTACACTTTCCTTTCCTTAGCATACCTTTATACTTTCATTTATTTTTTTCTTGCCTATATATTTGATTTTTTTTTCTTATTTTCTTCCTTCCCCCCCCTAACCCCCCTTTTTTCTGTTCTTATATATTTTTTATTTCATTTTTTTTCCTTTTCCTTCTTCCCCCCTTTTTTCTTCTTTTCTCTTTACTTTTTCTTTTTTTTCTACTTATTTTTCTTGCCTTCTTTTCTTATCCTTTGGCTTTTTCTTCCTCTTTTTGTTTTGTTTTTCTTCCCCATTTTCTTTCCCTTCTCCTTTTTCGATTCTTTTTCTTCCCAAATCTTCTTCTATTTTCTTCCCTGTTTTCTTCCCTCGTCTTTCTTCCCCTTTTATCTTTTACTTTCTCCTGTTTTATGTTTTTTTTTCCCTGTGTCTTTTTCTTTACCTTTTTCTTCCCTACCTCCATTTTATTTTTCTTCTTTCTTGCTTTCTTTTTAATTTTCATTTTCTTTTACATTTTTCTTCCGCTTTTCTCATTATTTTTTATTTCTTGCTTTTCTTCCCTCTTCCCCCCCCCGACACCCACCCATCCTCATTTTGTCTTTTACTTCCTCCTTTTAAAATCTTGATTGTTTTTTTCTTATTTTTTTCCCTTCCCCCCCTCTTTTTTTGTTCCCATATATTTTTTACTTGTTTATGTTTTCCTCTTCCTTTTCTATCCCCCCCCCCCCCACCATTTTTCTTTTGCTTTTGGTTCTTCTTAACCTGTTTTTCTTTTGCTTCCCTCTTTTTGTTCTCCTTTCTCTATTTAATTTTCATTTTCTATTCCCCCTTTCCTTGCCTCTTTTTTCTTGCTCCCTTTTTTCTTCCCCTTTATGTTTCCCTTTCCTATTCTTTCCCTTTATCTTTTTTTCTCTTTTTTCTTTTATTTTCCTGTCTTTTCTTTCTTTACTTTTTCTTTTTTTCTTCTTCTTTTTCTTCCCTTCTTTCCTTTTGCTTTTGCTTCTTCTTCCCCTTTTTGTTTTATTTTTCTTCCCCATTTTCTTTCCCTTCTCCTTTTTCTATTCTTTTTCTTCCCTATTATCATTCTTCTTCTATTTTCTTCCCTGTTTTCTCCCCTCTTTTTTCTTCCCCTTTTATCTTGACTTTCTCCTGTTTCATGTTTTTTTCCCTATTTCTTTTTTTTAACTTTTTCTTCCCTATCTTTATTTTTCTTCTTTCTTGCTTTTTTCTCTTTTTAATATTCGTTTTCTTTCCATTTTTCTTCCCCTTTTCTCATTCTTTTTTATTTCTTGATTTTCTTCCCTCTTTTCTTTTTACCCTGACCCATTCTTTGTCTTCTTTTTTCTTTTTAAAGTTTGATAATTTTTTTTCTTCTTCTCTTCCCTTCCCCCTTTTTTTTATAGCCCATATATTTACTTCTTTTTTTTTTCCTTTTCCAATCATTCCCCCACCCCCCAACCCCTATTTTCTTTAGCTTTTGTTTCTTTTTACCCTGTTTTACTTTCGCTTCCTCTATTTCTGTTCTCTTTTCTCTTTTTCTTCCCTATTTAATTTTCTTTTTTGCTTCCCCATTTCCTTCCCTCTTTTTTCTTGCTTTTTTTTCTTTCCCTTTATGTTTCTTTTTCTTCTTCTCTATTCTTTACCTTTTTCTTTTTCTTTTTTTTCTTTTCTTTTTCCTTTTTTTTTCTTTTTTCTTTTTTTTTTCCTTTGTTTTCCTTTTTTTTTTCTTTTCCTTTCTTTTTTTATTCTTTTCTTCTTCTTTTCTTTTTCTTCCCTTCTTTCCTTTTGCTTTTACTTTCTCTTCCCCTTTTTGTTTTTTCTTCCCCATTTTTTCCCTTCTCCTTTTCCTATTCTTTTTCTTCCCTATTATCATTCTTCTTCTATTTCCTTCCCTGTATTCTTCCCTCTTTTTTCTTCCCTCTTTTTTTCTTCCTTTTATCTTTACTTTCCCCCTTCTGTTTCCTGTTTTTTATTTCTCCTATTTCTTTTCCATTACCTTTTTTCCCTATCTTCCCCCTTTTCTATTCCCTTTTCTCTTTTTCTTCACTGTTTAATTTTCATTTCCTCTTTCTTCCCCCTTTCCTTCCCTGTTTTTTCTTGCTCTTTTTTTTTTCCTTCCCCTTTATGTTTCCTTATCGCTTTCTTTCTCTTTCCCTCTCTCTTTCGTATTCCCTTTCTTCTTCACTTCCCTCTTTTCTTTACTCTTCATTCCTTTCTTTTTCTTCTTCTTCTTTTTCTTCCTTTTCTTTGCCTTCTTTTTCTTCACTTCTTTCATTTTCCTTTTGTTCATTTCTCCTGTTTTTGTTTTTCTTCCCCATTTTCTTTTCCTTCTATTTTTTATATTCTTTTTCTTCCCTATTATCATTTTTCTTCTTTTTTTCCCCGTTTTCTTACCTTTACCCCCCCCAATTTTATTTTTGTCTTCCCTCTTCTATTTCCTTTTATCTTTCTCCTATTACTTTTTTTCTCTTCTTCTTTCCTTTCTTTATATTCTCTTCTTTTCTTCCTTCTTTTCTTTTTTCCTTTCTTTTTTCTATCCTCTTTCCATTTTCTCCCCTCCCCTCTCCTCATTTCTTTTTTTTTTCCCTCTCTTCCCCTTTCTTTCCCTTTTCCTTTCTATTTCCCTTTCCCTTTATTTCCCTTTCCCTTCCCTTTCTCTTTTCTTCTTTTCATTTCTTCTTTTAATTTTTTTTTCTTCTTCGACTTCCCTTCTTTCCTTTTGCTTTTGTTTTTTCTTCCCCTATTTTTTTCTTCCTCATTTTCTTTCCCTTCTCCTCTCACTATTCTTTTTCTTCCCAACTATCATTCTTCTTCTATTTTCCTCCCTCTTTTCTTCCCCCTTTATTCTTCCCCTTTTATCTTTGCTTTCCCACTTCTCTTTCCCTTCCCTCCCCTTTCTTTCCCTTTACCCCCTTCTATCCCTTTCCCTTTCTTTTTTCTTATTTTCTTTTCTTTTTTTTTATTCTTTTCTTTTGCTACCCTATTTTTCTTCTCTATTTTTTCTTCTTTTTTCTTTTTCTTTTTCTCTTCTTTTTTCTTTTTCTATTTTCTTTTGGCTTTGCTATTACCTTATCCTTTTTGTTTTTCTATATCTTCATTTTTTCCCTTTATTCTATTCTTCTTTCTCTTTTCTATCCCTATTATTTTTTTCCTTTTTCATTAACTTTTTTCTTTTTCTTTATCTTTTTTTCTTTTTTTTTTCTTTCTTTTCTGTTGCTCTTTCTTCTTGTTTCTTTTTCTTTTATTTTTTTCTGCTGCTTTTTCTTCTTGTTTCATTGTTTTTCCTTTTCTTTTGCTTTTTAAATCTCTCTATTTTTCCTTTCCTTTTTTTCTTTCTCTTTTTCTTCCCTCGTTTCTTTTTTATCCCAATTTTCTTCACCTTTTTCTTTCATCTTCTTCCCCTTCTTCATTTCCTTTACTTGCCTTTTTTTTTTTACTTTTAAAGCACAATTACTTCATGAAATGATACTTCTCGATGTACAAACAGATATAAAAATATCATCTGATACCTCTTTGCGCTGTACTCACAATCATAGAGTAGCCATCAGTAGCTTTGGTTTTGGTAAAAAAAAAAAAAAAAAGAAAAAAAGAATCTGCAGGACTGTTGTACAAATACTAGTGATGGGGGATGGAGGGGAGATATTCTGGCCATCAGTGACCTTTCCCTTCCATTTCCCCCCCTTATTTTCTTTTGCTTTTGGTTCTTCTTACCCTATTTGTTTCTCTCGTCCTTCCCCCTTTTCTGTTCTCCTTTCTCTTTTTCTTCCCTATTTTCTCTTCCCCCTTTCCTTCCCTCTTTTTTCTTGCTCTTTTTTTCAACTTCCCCTTTATGTTTCCCTTTCCCTTTCCTTTTATTTCCCTTTCCCTTTATTTCCCTTCCCTTTTTCTTTTCTCTTTTCTATTCTTTTCTTTAGGGAAGCTGTATTTATGTTGTATTTACTTTGGTATTTATCTTACCTTTTTAGAGGAGTTGTGCCTGCTTCTGCTTCTTCAAAAAGGAACAGGGAGCTCTACAGTAGAAGCCTGAAGGTGAGGTGGGCTGGCCTCTCTGCCTGCCTGTGCTCCTTCCTTCCCCCTGGAAAGTTTATCACATGAGATTTTGATAGGCTTCTTCTTACCCTATTTGTTTTACTATTCCTCCCCCCTTTTGTGTTCTCCTTTTTCTTTTTCTTCCCTATTTAATTTTCATTTTCTCTTTACTTCCCCCTTTCCTTCCCTCTTTTTTCTTGCTCTTTCTTTTTCTTCCCCTTTATGTTTCCCTTTCTCTTGATTTCTCTTTCTCTTCCTCTTTCCCTTCCCCTTCCCTTTTCTTTTCCCCTTCTGTTTCTTCCCTTACTTCCCTTCTTTTTTGGGAAGATGTATTTATCTTGTATTTACTTTTGTATTTATCTTACCTTTTTAGAGGTGTTGTGCCTGCTTCTGCTGGCTTCAAAAAGGAACAAGGAGCTCTACAGTAGAAGCCTGAAGGTGAGGTGGGCTGGCCTCTCTGCCTGCCTGTGCTCCTTCCTTCCCCCTGAAAACATCACCACATGAGATTTTGATAGGATTCTTTTTACTCTATTTGTTTTTCTTTTCCTTCCATCTTTTCTGTTCTCCTTTCTCTTTTTCTTCCCTATTTAATTTTCATTTTCTCTTTGCTTCCCAATTTCCTTCCCTCTTTTTTCTTGCTTTTTTTTCCTTCCCTTTTATGTTTCTCTTTTTCTTTTCCATTTCCCTTTCCTTTTTTTTAAAAAAAGCACAATAAATTCATGAAATGACACTTCTCGACGTACAAACATAAAAATATCATCTGATACCTCTTTGCGCTGTTCTCACAATCATAGAGTAGCCATCAGTAGCTTTGATTTTGGTAATAAATAAATAAATAAATAAATAAATAAATAATCTGCAGGACTGTGGTACAAATAATAGTGATGAGGGATGGAGGGGAGATATCCTGGCCACCTCTCCCTTCCATTTCCCCACCTTATTTTCTTTTGCTTTTGGTTCTTCTTAACCTATTTGTTTTCCTTTTCCTTCCCCCTTTTCTGTTCTCCTTTCTCTTTTTCTTCCCTATTTAAGTTTCTTTTTGTCTTTACTTCCCCCTTTCCTTCCCTCTTTTTTCTTGCTCTTTTTTTTTACTTCCAATTTATTTTTACCTTTCCCTTTATTTCCCTTTCCCTTTCTCTATCCCTTCCCTTTTTCTTTTCTCTTTTCTATTCTTTTCTTTGGGGAAGCTGTATTTATGTTGTATTTACTTTGGTATTTATCTTACCTTTTTAGAGGAGTTGTGCCTGCTTCTGCTTCTTCAAAAAGGAACAGGGAGCTCTACAGTAGAAGCCTGAAGGTGAGGTGGGCTGACCTCTCTGTCTGCCTGTGCTCCTTCCTTCCCCCTGGAAAGTTCACCACATGAGACTTTGATAGGCTTCTTCTTACCCTATTTGTTTTACTTTTCCTCCCCCCTTTCGTGTTCTCCTTTCTCTTTTTCTTCCCTATTTAATTTTCATTTTCTGTTTACTTCCCCCTTTTCTTCCCTCTTTCTTCTTGCTCTTTCTTTTTCATCCCCTTTATGTTTCCGTTTCCCTTCCTCTTTCCCTTTCCCTTCCACTTCCCCTTTCTCTTTCCCTTTCCCTTCCCCTTTCCCTTTTCCTTCCCTTTTCTCTTTCCTTTCCCTTTTTGTTTCCCCTTCCCTTCCCTTCTTTTCCTTCCAAGAAGCTGTATTTATCTTGTATTTACTTATGTATTTATCTTACCTTTTTAGAGATGTTGTGCCTGCTTCTGCTGGCTTCAAAAAGGAACAGGGAGCTCTACAGTAGAAGCCTGAAGTTGAGGTGGGGTGGGCTGTCTGCCTGTACTCCTTCCTTCCTCCTGGAAAGTTCACCACATGAGGTTTTGATAGGCTTCCATAATGTATGGGTATGGAAAGCTGCAACTAACTCTGCAGATGACTGGTATATACTTAACATTTGAAATCTCAATAAAATTTTCTGCTTGTTGAGTTATTGTCTGGCATTCACTTATTTCCTGATTTGGCCATCATTTCTGGCTGCTCTTTTGACAGATTTTCACTATTTCTGCAGTCACATTGGTCTGGCAACAGGGGAATCAGCTGTGGCTGTGGGTGTGGTGAGAGCAGCACAACCACCCCATCCTTCTCTGAGTCCTCACTTCCTCTGCAGCATTGCTTCACAGACCCTTGCACACCCTAAAAGCAGCGGCCAGCAACCAGCCATAGTGACCTGGGTTTAATTTGTCTGCAGTTGAATACAATTAGTCCCCAGACAAACTTGGGTCGCCTTTTTGTTTCACCAAAAAAATCACTGATGCTGAAGATCTGGCATATGCTCCAGCCTTACAGCTCAAGTCCTGTCACCCGCCCCCCCCGTCCCATCTCACCCCCCCCCCGTCCCATCTCCCCACCCCCCGGCAATGTGTGAGTTCAGCTGAAAGTGAACTGTATATACAAGACATTTGAGAGCTCCTTGTGAAATGGGCTTGTATTTTAAACTTCCAAGCGTCTGGAACCTCAACTGGCTTTGAATGCATCCCTGATCCGAGCCCAATCTGGACACATACCTGAGGGTGGAGAGCAGAGACGATCCGCTTTTGGGAGCCGGGCTGAAAACGGCTGCGCCGTAACCCGCATAGTACATCAGGATCACTCCGTCGGGCAAGCGGCTCCATCTAGCGGCCGTGCCCCGTTTCATGCCGGACGCTCAGTGATGTCACCAACGAATGAGCTGACGTTACAGCACGGGGCGACCCTTCCCCGATCCCGGGCAGCCCCAGGATCTTTCTGGGAGCGATATGAGCAGAGCAGGGGTGGGGTGCATTGTAACCCCTCTTCTCAGCGTCACCCGCAGGTTCACCAGCAACTCACTGCAGCGCTCCCTGAGAACCACTGAAAGGGCTTGGTGCTGTGAGCACCTGGAGGAGCTCTTTGTGATAGGGAGTGGCCGAATGTTGCTTCCGGCTTTGCTGCTGGATAGATTTGCTGTGTACTGATATCAAATGCATTACAGTAGTTTGAGGCACCGGGAGATGACTGCCAGGCCCTCTGTCAAAGGAAAAACAAGTCTTTTGGCAGTGTGAAAAATAAACTGGGCTGTTCTCCAGTAGCAACCCAGAAAGATTATTGGATTTTGCACTTTGTTAGTAATTTGTAAGCAAATACTCAAACTATCAAATAGAAAATAATATTTCCTTATTTTATTTTATTTTATTTTATTTTATTTTATCTTATTTTATTTTAGAATGTGAGCTGCATAACATCTTCATCCTCACCTCCAGATTGCAGTATGGGAGCCAGTTGAGATGTCTCCTTCATGCTTTTGGTCTGGCAATCAGCTACTTTGCTGGATCAAACAGCCTGGAGACCCAATAGTGGCTGTCATCAGATGGTGAAGACATCACAGGCCATTGTCAGATGGCAATGTGACATTGACAGCAGATGAGTTCCTGCTCCCACTCAGCCCCATCTGCACATTGGTCAGATGCACAGCTTCTGAATGTGCAGCTGCTCAAGGGATATTCTCTCCTTCCCACAGCCACACACACCAGAGATAACTCACATCAAGGACTGGATGTGAGCCCTTGGCAGGGCCCTCCATGACAGGAATCCAAACTGTTTTGAGAACTTTCAGCACATTAACCATTTCACAGCCATCTTTTCTGTGGATGTTATCATAAAAGCTGAGGAGATCTTATCTTTCACTGTTAAGTGCTGGCTCATGAGAAAAGGCTGCTCTGATGTCTCCTCATGCTTAACAACATAATGGTATATTTGAATGAACACATCTTCACTAGCAGACAAGGGTGTGGGTCTAGAGCATAAGCAGAGGATAAATTTTCCCCACCATTTGTGCTGGGAGTGAATTATCCTGTAACATTCTCAGGGAACAGGAAGAAGGAGGAAACTGTAACGAGGCAGTGCCACTTCCATGCTCAGAAGAGGTATGTGAGCATCTTCCTGCACTCAGCTTGAAGTTCCCACACACAAAAGGACCTAGACCCTTGTTTTTCAGTCTTCTGCTGACATATATCATGTAGCACTTCATATGCCTTTATTTTTACTTAGCCTTACTGACATGCCTATATAAACCAGTGTAACCTGTAAGACTGGCATTGTCAAAGTGATTGTTCAGGAAGCTATTTTCACAGTTTAAGGCCAAGAAGATGCTACCACTTTTCAAGTGCTACATGGAATTTGTTGCTTGTAAAGGTCAGCTTTCATGGTTCATGCTGTAACACTACCCTAATCCTCATCAGGATCAACAACATGGATGATGACAATGATCCTTTTTCTCCACCAGAGTCCTCTGTTTCACTGGCAAAAATACTGGAGGCAGGAAGAAGGCTGTGGGTTGGATCCTTGGGTACTTTTTCCACTGATGAAATGAAGGCAAGCAAATGACAGATCCAGCTGTGCAGCCTTGGGTGTATGAATCAGTATTATCTGCTGGCTGGAGCTCCTGGTAGGTTTTGCACTAAGAAATGGTTTTGGTGTCACATTTGACATGAGACTCAGACTATCATGGGGTGTTTTGGGCTCATCTTATACACTATCTCAAGCTCTTTGGGAACAAGCAGCCTATTTTTCATTATGCAATATCGTCTTTATTCATCTACATGTTAATTGCTGGTTTCTAGGCTTTCTAGATCTGTGACCTAAGAATCACAAATCACGACAGGGGCAGAGGCAATTAGTTGTCCTCGGGCTGCTCTCTAAGACTCAAGTGTGTAAATTGCTCTTTCATTCGCACGTGAATTATTCTTAATATCCCTTCTCTGGTAATAAATACATGGCTGTGAAGGCATGAAGATGTGTGTGTGTGTGTGAGAGGGGGGGGTGGTGGTGGGGGGGGATTAAGAGGGAAAGGTAGCATGACCCTCCCGTTCTCTTTTCTTTTTCAAGTAAAAGCTACCCCTAGGTCTTAACATTCTCTCAAAAAGATAATGCTACCGGTTTGTTTGCTTTCTGCATTCCCCTTGGATGCTAAGGCAAGACTAACACCGAGAGCATAAAGAAGTTCATATGCACGTTGCCTCATATTGTATACGTGCTTCTCTATTAGCTCTGGACAGAGAGCATAACCAGATGAAAAACGGGTAAGCAGCACAGGTCAGGCAATTCAAAGAGAAAGATGGGGTCTTCAGAAGGGCACCTCAGCTTTATTCCCACTCTCATCTTCTGCAACCTGAGCCAGCAACACCCGCGGCTCCACAGGACGGCCATCGCTCCTGCCTCGGGCAGAGAACAGCCCTTTGCCATGCTGACTGTCTGCTCTGCTCTGCCAGGAGCTGATGGTTTACTTACAGCAGAGGAATGTATCTCCCGTTCTGGACAGCATGGTGACCTCCTGCTCAGCTTACTCAGACTCCTTTCTCAGAGTGACAAAGTGGGTAAATTGCACCAGAAATGCCCTGTCCATTCCCAGGGTGAGAGAGTGAGGCAGACCTATAGGAGGCCAGTGGCCAGGATTTTCCATTTACATGCCCTTAGTTCCCTCTCAGTCTGGTAGGGGTGACTGTGAGCACAATTTGGAAGCCTTTGCTTGCTTCATGCCATATCTACTTGGGCTCATCACTGTGGGCTTGGGAAACCAGACAAGTACTTCCATTGGTTTCTGCAGACCATCTTTCACATTTGTGCATTCAGAAGCTCTGCTGTGTGAACACAGCCTCTGTCTGCATCAGCTTGCAGTGTCCCCTTCCCCAGCTGCTGATGTTTGTCAGGTCAGCACTGCACTTGCATGAGGGAGGTCAGCAGAGCAACATCCTTAGGTAAATGACTGCAAAGGATTTCAAGCAAATACATTGCCCCCTTTTGTGATTGGAGCCCTGGGGTATCTCCCTTTTTGTGTGTACCTCTGGTAAAAACATGGTCCGTGGGCTTTTGCTCTGCCCTTCTTAGCTTCACACACGACAGGCAAGGTACCTGAAACAAGTGCTGAGGGAGGTTGCTAAGCATCCAGCCTTAGAAATATTTAAAGCTCAGCTGAGCAGGGACTAAAACAAATTGCTCTAGATTTTAGGCTAGTTCTGCTTTGAGCAGGAGGTTGAACCAGATGCCTTCAAGGGGTCCTTTCCAAAAAAAGATTATTTTTTTTCTAAATGTTGTGTTCTAATCAATGAAGACATCAGGTTTGGAAGAGAAACCTGTTTTTCTTGCTGGGGAATGAACTGGTTTCTGCAGAACAAGAACTAGGATATATTGATTTATATGAACAGCTCTGAGCCAGCAGATGTGGTGCAGTGGTTCTACCAGTGCTGCTGCACTTACAGAGGAAATGTTGGTCTTCCAGGGTATTCTCTCTGAATATTTACATCTTACAACCAGTGCAATAGGAATCCCAGAGTGAAAATGCTCAAGTTCCTCTGAGAGAACTTGCACACTGGGTTGACTCATTGCTGTCTTGTAACTACTGAAGAAGGATGGAAGGATTAGTATAGCACATCTGATGCAGGAGAAAAAATGATGCTTTTCTTATATGTGGAAGAATGAGACAGATGACTGAAAAGAAGCACAAAATGCCTAGGTCATGTCTCATGACTCTTGCAGTTTTGTTCTCACGTGACATTGTAAAGAGAATTTAATTTTATCAGAAAAATGCTTTTTTTTTTCTTTTTTCTTTCTTTCCTTCCCTAGGAGCCTGCTCTGTTCCCTATAGGGAGAGTCTGTCCTCTGGTGTCCATAGAGGCATTTGGACTCAGCATTTGTTGACTTCTCTGCCTTCCTTTGCAGACATCAGTGAGGAGAGGCTGGGTGATGCCAGCGGAACAGACAATGCTGAGACCTACAGTGACGAAGACACAGACCAAAGGAATTCCCCAGACATGGCTAAAGCCAGAACCTGCTTCACCCCTGAAAGCCCAGAAATTGTATAAGTGGATGAGGTAGGTTACGCAGTTCAGAAAAATGGTGGGAGCACAGAGAGCCGTCCAGAGAGCCCCAAGTACCATGCAGAGCAGAATCACCTCCTGATAGAAGGTCCTTCTGGGACAGTTTCTTTACCTTTCAGCTTGAAAGCCAACAGACCTCCACTGGAAGTGCTGAAAAAGATTTTCCCTAACCAGAAGCCGACGGTGCTGGAGTTGATCCTGAAAGGATGTGGTGGTGACCTGGTGAGCGCTGTTGAGGTTCTCTTGTTGTCTCGCTCCAATTTGTAGGAGGGAGGCAAGGTTCTTTGATATGTGTATACCCGGCATGAGATTAAGAAGCAACGGTTCAAATGTTGGTCCAACCAGTTTATTAAAGTCCTAGCCGTTTTTAGGGAGATGGGGAAGGGAAGGTAGGCGATAGAAAAAGTAGGAAATATAAGCAAGGAGTCTCTGCAGAGAGCAAAAGAGATAGTCACCACCGTGGGTCCAGCGAGGTACACAATAGGTCCGATGATCTCAGGAACTTGTCTGATCACCGCAGGGGATGGGGGACAGCCAGGGAGCTCCAGAGCAAGCTGGTCCCAGGGGTTCTTGCGACGAGGTTTTCCCCTCAGGGAATTCTCCATCAAAGGTGTCTTTGGGAGTTTGTCTCCCAAGTCCCCAGTTTAGCGAGGGTCTTTTATCCCCCATTTTGGTGGGGGTTTTTCTTCTTCTTTGAAGTTTGACTCAGCATTTTTGGGAATGTATCTCGAGCAAACACTGAACTTCCAAACAAGCAGGTAAATACACTTTGTAATAGGGTTTAAAACCAGCTTTTGTGACATTCCTGGCCCACAGATAAGCCAGCAAGGAGGGGCGGGGGGGGGGGCTCTGTTGCCAGACACAAGCATTATCGCCTTCTGCAGTGGTCAGCTCCTTCGAGCAGCACCCCTGAAGAAGACTGCAAATCCTGCTTCTGCTTATCTTTGCAATCATAAGCAGAGGTACTGTGGCACAACAACACCCACCATTCACCCTCCTAGATAGTTAGCAGTCGCCAGTCAGAGTCTTATCATCAGAAAGGCCTCACGAAGCAAGCTTTGAGACAATAAAAGAAAAACAGTTCAGTCCTTCACACCACCCCGTGGCTCAAAGGTTGCTTGAAATTGATGCAGAAATGACCATTCACGGTGGTGAGGAAAGGGAAAAAAAAAAAGTAAGCATAAAGGAAAGAGGGATGGGTGATATGGGGGAATTAAATGTTAAACATTTAACAATCACAAAGACAGTGACAGTTTCTTTTTCTTTCTTTTGTTTCCCAGCAGAGGGTGAATAACCTCCAGCAGGAAGACCAAACAGTGGCAACCGACAGCTCATAGTGATCTTATGCACTGTGGTCTGTGGGTTTTCAGTGAGCAGAACCTTGACATCTTGGAAGTGGAACATATCTTTCAGAGAAAGATGACCTTTGGCCAAGCTGGGGCAAACTGTTCATACTACAAACATGATGGGTGAAAAAATGCAGGGTCAGCAATGCAGTTATCAGCAATTATTAAATCCTATCTCTTTTGATAAACTGTTGTGGGGTTTTTTTTTGTTTGTTTGTTTGTTTTTCCTTTGTGAAAGCGCTGAAATTAAAATAGTCATTCTTTGAGGAATCATAGAATATCTTTTGACTAAATTCACAATTATTATTATTATTATTTTTAAATAAAGTAAACATAAACATGTTAAAAACAAAAACCAAACACATTTTGTTTGTCTGCAGACAACTTCTGCAGTATTTTGGCTATTTACAAGTTCCATTAAAGCAAACAAACCAACAGGAAAATAAACTAACCAACCAACCAAACTGACCCAAACAAACCAATTGGACTGACCAGCAGTTATATGTCTAGGAAAGGATACTGTTCATACAGCTGTGTTTCCAGGCTGCCACTAAATGTGGATGTCATTTCTAGACTTCACTCAACATGCAACAAGGATCTGGGGCCCTTGGCATATTGGCAGGGCCCCATGGTGCTGGAGTCTGCTCCTTATGTCTTTACCTGTGGGTAATCCTAACTCCATCCTGCCTTTACAGTGTGGGCAAATAGGAGATGAGAGAACCTCTGCTTCCCTATGCACCATAATGTACTATTGCATCCCATCCCATCCCATCCCATTCCATCTCATCCCACTCCTGGCACCTGGCCCACACGCACTACCCAATTGCACCTTTTCCTTTGCATCAGCAGACGTTCTTGAGAACACCTGTTTTGTCTCAGGCCATGCACTTCCCAGCCCTGGTTCCTGCAGGTCCCAGGTCCCAGCCCTCTGTTTTCTGGCTCCGTCTCGTGGTAAAATAAGGGAGAAGACGCGTGGCTGAAGAGGAAGGAGTGAAACTGGCTGCGTGTCTGGAAACCATAAAGAACGAGCTTAAGCATCAAGAAGATCAGCGAAGCCTTTGTTGTAGTCCTGCAATTAAGTGGTCCTATTTCATTTTGATTTGTTATTTTTGTAGGGGGCGATACCGCAGCCACGAGTCACTTGGAGCAAGAGGACTTCCCCTCATTTCACGGCGCAGTTCTCGCTCTGGGTGCGCGGAGCGGCTGAGCCCAGGTGCATTTTCTGTGGTGCTCCTCCTGTCAGGACGGTGATTTCACGGCTCACCACCCGCCTGTGCGCACAACACAGACGGTAACTCCGCAGGAAGCCCTTCTTCCGGCTGCTCCGCACTCAGCCGCTCCGCGGGGCGGCTGCGATCAGAACACAGCGCTGTGCTGCGCTGCCCCACGTCCCTCCCCGCGGCTCCGCAGTTGGCTGCGTGCTCCCCGCGGCCCCGACGTGCCCTCCTTGCGGCCCCAGGGCCACTCTGCGAACGCTGGCTGAACAGGCTGGCCTCGCGTTCGTGCTGACACGTTTGAAGAACGATTTGGATTCTCCCAGTATACTGTTTCAGTCATTCACTCCTTATGTGGACGTGAGTGGGCGAGTAGGATTGAGGCTAAATTTATATGTTAATTTTAATACTGAAGCCATCCTGTATTTGAAGAAGAAGATTAATTCTTCAATTTCATTTCTTACTTGATATTGCATATTGCCATTACTGGGAAATCAAATTATTTCTGAATGCGCACTTTCCAAACTTCAATTCTAGTGGGCATATAACCCTCAAGCATCATTCTTCTCCCTTCCCTATAACCAACTAACTTAATGCAGAATCTTAATGTTCCTGCACTCGTCTGGAACACACACTGGCAGATAACAAGCCTTCTTCCCCAAGCACATTTTGATAATGCAGTGTCTCAGCAGCTTTCTGCATGACTCAGCAGCTCCTGGTAGGATGCTGTGTGTACACTGGAAATCTCAGCTGAGATTTCCCTTAGAGAGACTAATTACATTGATCTCCACAGTAACACAGTACCAGAGGGCCGTAACCACAGCTGTGTGACAAACACGTGGACACACAGTGTGAGTCCTGACATCACATGGAAGGTCAAACTTTTGTGCAGGTACTGGGCAGTAGACCTTGTAGATGGTAAGTTTAGAGCATCGTATGTGTTGAAAGATTGGGAATGCAGAGGGAGACATACTTGTAGGAGAACTGCCGTTGGAGACCAGGCTTCGTTAGAGTCTCAGCAGAACAGAAACATGTACAGAACCTTTGGGAATGCGGCTTGTTATTTCTGTATTCACTCTATGGAAAATGAAGATGAGACACGGGCAACTCTCACAAGGGTACATCCCTGCTCTGCCCACTGATCTGAGGGAGATCTCGTAGCTCAGTTTGAGCGTCAGATGTCTCTTTCTCCATCTCCATGAGGTAAAAAAAGCTGCTACAAGGAGTACATGGCTATTACCTGTAAATTCTCCAGTGCTCTGTAAGAACTGGACACCAATGCTGGGGCTGATTACCTTTAATATGTTCATTAATGATACTGACAGTGGGGTTTAGTGCACCCTTAGCAAGCTTGTGGATGGCACCAAGCTGTGGGGTGCAGTTGACACTCCAGAGGGACAGGATGCCATCCTGAGGGACCTAGACAGTGCTGAGCAATGGGCACATTTAACATTATGAGATTCTATAAATCCAAGTACAAGATGTTGCACCTGAGCAGAGGCAAACCCAATACCAATACCACCTGTGGGATGAAAGGATTCAGTGCAGCCCTGTTGGAAGTAACCGCGGGAGACAAGTCTCATGCTATCATGGTCAACAAGCCTCGTTTATTAGGTGTTACAGCATCTCATTTATACAATCAGTAATAAGTTTATGCATATTGCAAAAGTAAAGCTCAGGATTGGTGGGTTACACATTACTTCATCTGACCTTTGTGGTTAGTCTTGTGGATACTTTTTCTTTAGAGCTATGTCTTCACCTTGCTACACATCTTGTTTTTCCCTCAGGCCGTCCTTGCCTCTAGCTACATATCCTGTCTTTAGCTACATACCCTGTCTTTTCACATCCTGATTTCTTCTCAGCTGCCTAGCCCGTGATCGGCCCTAGGATAGACCGTCTTTGTCTTCAGTCACGTTCATTCTTTTACAATTTCACTAATGGAATCTCTTCATGTCCTTTCTCACAAAGCCATTCTGCATAAACACTTTCCACACTTCCCCCGTTTTCTTTTAAACTGAAAAGGGGTTTGATTTACTGACCGATTAATCATATTTAACAATCAGTTCAGTTCATTTGTTCAATCAGTTCTCATGTAGTTTTATCCTGCTCCATAGCTGCTGCTCTGTGAACTTCTCATCTCGATCCATGGCTGCTGCTCCGTAGAATTCTTCTTGTATTACAACAATTTCAAGATACTGCCTATAGAGTAACAACACTACTTAAATTAATAACATAACATCAAGACCTCGATTAACAATACTCTAAAAGTGAAAAAAGAGACAAGTCAAATACAACTTAACAACATTACTGTTAAACCTGCTGTAAAGGACAAATGTGTTTGCTCTGCAACCTAAGTTTCTGCAACCTGAAAATACATCTGTGAGGGTCCCATTGTGTTAATCTGTAACTGATCAGGAAAAGTCTTCAATTTTCATATACTCTGATATATTGATTTTAATGACCACTAAAATTTGTGCAATAAATGCTTTTAAGATGCTCATAACCATGCTCTACCGACTGAGTTATCCGGGCTAATAATTGATGAATGATCGTGCAATGTTATGAAGTATCATGTCAAATAGAACCAATTTTGGAGGACAAATGTACTAGAGTATCAGTAGGGGCATTAATACTTATTGACCCTTGAGAAACAGCAAGCTGTGTTGGTGGTGGATGAGACAGATAGTGCCAGCAGGGCGTCCCCTGCTTCAAGGTGCACCTTTCCTCTCTCACCCATCACAGATTCTCTCCTGCATTCAGGGTCTGAAGGATTTCTTCCAGTTGTACACCACAGCCGCATGGCCAGTGCGTGATATAGAGCCCAAGTGGAACACCTGCTTGGAAAACAAAATAAACTATCAAATTTAGTTCTATTAGCGTGCACTTTTGTCAAATGATGCATGGTTATATTTTCAGATCCCAATTAATTGGATGTAAAAGAGGTATCTGTTCTATGATACAGGGTCATCTCTTTGTCTGGGATTCCTTTCCAGGTTTTGTCTTTGCAAATTAAGAAAAGCTAATTAATAGGCTAATAATATCATAAGCAAACAGTACTAAAACATTAAAAGAGCTATTCCTGTAGATTCTAGCATTGATTAGATCAAATCCTGTTTAATACACATCTGATCTATTACTAAAATAGAAGAAGCACACAACATCCTAGCTAATGCCTTCAACTCTTGAGACTGCATTGGTAAAACAGAAAATCACACACTATGTCAAACTATTAGTAATATTATCTATAACACAGCAAGTTACAAAGCAATACCACTAAGTAAGAAACACACAGTTACAATTTCTATAAAGACTGGATGCTATTTTCTGCCTTCAGATGAGACCAAACGTATCATGCTGGAACCCACGTAGGGCCAGTCCCTGTGGAAATAAGAGCATATTCACGACCCCAAGTTGTCGATGGTAGGGGACAGTCCCAAAGTCCTGTGGCCATATTCCAAACATTAACCATAGGCTGTTCCTTTAGCACTGGGGAAGCCTCAAAATGACGATCCACATAAGCTGTATCTCTATGAACACGATTCAAAAAATTCAGCACAAACAAAACAAGCAAAACCTTGCATAATATTTCTTGTAGTGTGTCTCCCATATTCCCCCTTTTTTGTTTAATAATAAGAATGGATTTCAATGTTTGATAAATGTGATCAGTGATAGCTTGTTCAGTGGGAGAATGAGCAATGGCTGTAGTATGTCTAACACACCCTTCTTGGAGGAAAGTTTGAGTGGCCTTACTTTCAAACATACGCAGGCCTATTATCTGTTTTTGTAGTATGTGGGATTCCCATAGCAGCATAAGCAGATAACCAGTGTTTACGGGTGTCATGACTGTGTTCACCTGTATGTGCTGTGGCAAATACGTAAGAAGAATGAATATCTATTGTTACATGTGCATATTTTAGACGGCCAAATTCAGGAATGTGAGTGACATTTGTCTGACACAGTTGAAGAGGTGCTGTGTCACAGGGATTTGTCCCAGTCTGAGGCAAAGAGCTATCAGTCAAATTATGTAGCTGATATTCAGTCATCAACACGGTGTATTGCATAGGAGAGAGGATCATTCTTAACACAGTTTTCCAATCGTGAGGGGTCATAGCGTAACTGTCACTGTTTGTAACCAAAAGATTGTATGGAAAGGCTGACTGAACTCCGAATGTTCTCACTGACTCCCTTAGCTCCTTCACTGCCTCGTAAGGCAGGGATTCCCAACGGGGGACCTGATTAGGAAAGGTTTGCAACGTGTCAGCATCACCCCTTCATATTGTTTCTTTTCTGCACGGCTCTAAGACATCACAGTATGCTGTAGGGAAATTTGTCATTCCTGCTTCCTTCCAAGTATCATCAGGAGGAAATGCATCCGATTCGCTTTCTGGATCTTCTGGACCTGGGTCACAACGATCCCCTGGTTTCAGTCCATCCGTGTCTTTAACCACGTTACACGCGCACGACGAGGCGGGGGGGGGGGCGGCAGGCGGCCGCTGGCTGGGAACGGCTGCTTGTGTCGGAGCGCGGCCGCTGTTCTTTCTCGCGCTGCTTCTCACGTTTCCCGACTCCCTCTAGCATACAGCAGCGTTGTGGGTGTTGGATTGACACTTGCTGCACCAAATCCCAGTGGCTTGGCACTCGTGACGGATGTGGCCAGTTTTTTCACAACGGAAACATTTCATGCGGGAGCTGTTCTGCGAGCGTGGGCTTGTAGCGACTGCAGCTTGGAGGGGTGCAAGGGCTGCTAAAACCCGAGTATGCGAGGATCTAGATTGCTCCTGAAATGCCTTTGCCTGCTCTTGCAACCCGTCACTAATTTTCTGTAAAGCACTCCTAAGAATGCCTGGGTTCCAGTTGGAACCGAAGCAGCCTTTTCTAGCAACTCGGGGATTGACCAATCTCCGGGCAATGTATTAACCAGAGATCGGGTTGAGGAATTGCCATTTTGGAGCACACGTTGTTTAATCAATGCCCCTTGCAAATATTCTGGAACACTAGCCTTCTTGATGGCATCCACAACCTTATCTATGAAATTACCTAGCGGCTCCTCACGCCCCTGTCTTATTCCCATGTAAATGGGCGTTCCCCCCGCAGCTTTTATACTATCCATAGCTTTCCTGGCTATATTCCTAGTTTCTCGCAAAACTTCAGGATCAGAAATCGCCTGAGCCTCTATTCGAGTCCATGCCCCAAGACCCAACAATTGTTCCATTGTTACACCTGCTAAGGGGTCTCCTGGTCCTCTCTGTACTGCTGCGGACGCCACAGCCTGCTGATGCCAATGAGCATTAAACAATATTAACTGATGAGGGGTAGAGATCAATTTCGTTATGCTTCTAATATCTGCTGGGAGAAGGATATGCGCACTAAAAAGATCATCTATCATTTGCCTGGCCGGTTCCCTAGTCACCCCATATGTCCCTACTGTAGCCCGCAACTGTGAGAACATCTTCCAGTCCAGAGATTGAATCTCAGCCTGGACTCCTCCCTGCGGCAAGGGAGTGTAAACAACAGGGAATGCAAGATTCTCAGTTGCTGTCTGTACTAACTCATTATCGCCATCCTCCATCCCGTGCCTTGCCAGCATAGACCACAACTCGCGTCTTTCCCTTGCGACAGTCCCCGCAAGATCAGACCCAGCCCCAGAGATCGGACCCGACCCGCGCAGAATTGACGGCTCCGGAGCCACCGGGAGCTCAGAGCAGCCGGACGGCTGCGGCTGCGGCACAGGCGGTGCCGAGCCATGGAGCGGCGCCGAGGCAGCTCCGGACGGCGGAGCTCCGGACGGCGGAGGGGGAGGGCTAGAGGAGACCTCCGTGGGCTCCGTTCCTAGGTCAGCCTGCATTTCGCGAGGGGGTGCAGAGGGCGCTGAGGCTGCAGCCGGCAAGGTAACGGAGGAAAAAACAGGGGGGTTCGGGACACTAGTGCCCCATGGCAGCCCATCATCTTGATTCTGTTTTTGCGCAGCTTGAGCTTCCCGAGCTGCCCTTTTTTCCGCCTGACTCATCAACAACTCGTTATGCACTGCTTTCCACAACTTACTTCTCTTTTTTGCTGGCTTATCATCGTCTAAAACTAACTCCCACAGTTTATCCCCATACCGCCGCCACTCCTCTAAGGTGTGCACTGAGTGGGGATTTGCAAAAAAGCCATATGAGACCGCGCGGCTCAATAAAGCAGGGAGATCCTTTACTAAGTCTATACCTTTAAACTGTCTCCGCCTAAGAAAAGCGGAAAATAAATCATATGCTGCTTGCCTGTCCATATTTACTCACGTCGGTTCCGTTGCAGCCCTCCAGGCTTCGGCAGCACGTATCTGCATAAACACTCTCCACACAGCCCTGCCAAAAAACACCTGGCAATGCGCCCCTTGTGTCATGGTTTTGTAATGCCGCTATCAATATTCCACATCATAACATCATGTGCAGTATGGATCATTGAAAGGTTCATACTCCAGTTCCGTGGAATAAGCCCTGATTTTTCCTGTTCGTTGTGGGAGAGTCGGACCAGATGGCCATCAGAGGTCCCTTCCAACTCTGAGGTTTCTGTGATTCTATAATTCTGTGAAAGCTTAGCACCTTAGAAGACAAACATTCAAACTATTAGACAAGCCAGGTACTTGACCAGGAAATTAGAATTTGGAGCCTACTAAGTGAATTATCCTCAATGAGAAATTCTGTTATTGTCTCCAGAGAGAACAGAGTTTTATTCCAGTCAGGCAGTTATCCCACTTGTTCCCTTCTCACAGGATTTCACTGTTTGGTTTTGTTTGTTTGTTTGTTTGTTTTTTAATGGTCAAATATTCTGTTATCAGAATACAATAAATTAGTATTTGCTACCATCTAGTGGTAGCATTTATTTTATTGCCTCTACATGCTTTGTTCTGCAATAACGTTCTTTTCTCCTCAGAAATTCCTAAGCTGATCTTGACTTTATGCTTCTTCGCAGTAGTAAAGGCAAGGAAGGAAAAGCCTGCGTACTTTCAGTGATGGAACTTTTTACATTCATGGTGATATTTTTCTCTTCCTTTCCAAATGTTTTTTTCTTTAAGAGAATTTTGTCTTCAGCTTTTTGCTGAAGGATTTTACTGACACCACTGTGACATTGGATGACGACATCCAAGGTACATTAGGAGCTAAACTTGTGCTTTCTGCCACCACCATCAGTGAAGGAAGGGTGAATTTAATTAGCTAAGTGAAAAGAACACTTCAGTATTTGAAGAACGTGAAAGCAGCATTTTCTCAGTACAGCTGGACACATTTCCAAGACAAGAAAAATAAATAAATAAAGAGCTTCAACAAAAATAAAGAGCTTCAACAAACGAATAAATAAACAGTCCCATTTAAATCCAAGAAATTGCATGGATTTTATGTTGGGGTACTAAGTTGTTGTTGTAAGGATTTATGAGTGCATACAATTGTTCTGAGTAGATGGACTGTTCTAGAATAGCTGAGTTGGGCCTGTAGGTTAAGAGTTAGTGGGTGGGGGTTTTAGGTAGGTGTGTGTATAGGTTCTTTTGCGTGCATCGGGTTTTGCCTAGTGGGTGTACGCGTCTGCGTGGGATTTAGGATGTTATATAAGGAGTGTGACGCAACAATAAATTGAGAGAAGACATCATGGCGTCCATGTTTGTATCTCTCCCCCAGACAGTTGAGGTCCTGGGATAAGTCAGGTTAGTTGGCGGATACGTCAATTTTATTTATACAACAAAAATGAAACTATTCAAAAATATGATTCCCAGGGATGCTGCAGATGGATGCTGGTGTATGAAATCCTCACTTCTGTTATAGACCACGCGTGCTGTGCTGCTCCTCTGTTTAGCTCTGTAGGTACGGGGAGCAATTTATGTGTTTTGAAGAACTGTCCAACCTGATAACTCATCTTTGCCACATTAAAAGATAGTTTTGTTGATGGCTGTTGAGTACACAAGCTCTGATAAGACAGTGCAAAAAGGCAGCAGAAAAAAAAAAAAAAAAGAAAAAGAAAAAAGAAAAAGGAAAGCTATGAATGTTAAACGTGGAAGGCTGCATTGTGCCCAGGTACCAGTGTGCAGGAAACATGGCCTGCAGCACTCCTGGGAAAGGGTGATGGAAGATAAAGAAGGCTGTGTCATAACATACCTTTGATGAAGAGAAACCACTGGGAAAAACAGATGTGGCATCCCTGAAGTCATCACTCTTAAGCTTGTCTGCCCATTGATCTGAGGGAGATCTCGTAGCTCAGTTTGAGCGTTAGATGTCTCTTTCTCCATCTCCATGAGGTAAAAAAAGCTGCTACAAGGAGTTCATGGCTATTACCTGTAAATTCTCCAGTGCTCTGTAAGAACTGGACACCAATGCTGGGGCTGATTACCTTTAATATGTTCATTAATGATACTGACAGTGGGGTTGAGTGCACCCTTAGCAAGCTTGTGGATGGCACCAAGCTGTGGGGTGCAGTTGACACTCCAGAGGGACAGGATGCCATCCTGAGGGACCTAGACAGTGCTGAGCAATGGGCACAAGTAACATTATGAGATTCTATAAATCCAAGTACAAGATGTTGCACCTGAGCAGAGGCAAACCCAATACCAATACCACCTGTGTGATGAAAGGATTCAGTGCAGCCCTGCCAAAAAACACCTGACAATGCGCCCCTTGTGTCATGGTTTTGTAATGCCGCTATCAATATTCCACATCATAACATCATGTGCAGTATGGATCATTGAAAGGTTCATAGTCCAGTTCCGTGGAATAAGCCCTGAAGTTTCCTGTTCATTGTGGGAGAGTCGGACCAGATGGCCATCAGAGGTCCCTTCCAACTCTGAGGTTTCTGTGATTCTATAATTCTGTGAAAGCTTAGCACCTTAGAAGACAAACATTAAAACTATTATACAAGCCAAGTACTTGACCAGGAAATTAGAATTTGGAGCCTACTAAGTGAATTCTCCTCAATGAGAAATTCTGTTATTGTCTCCAGAGAGAACAGAGTTTTATTCCAGTCAGGCAGTTATCCCATTTGTTCCCTTCTCACAGGATTTCACTGTTTGGTTTTGTTTGTTTGTTTGTTTGTTTGTTTTTTAATGGTCAAATATTCTGTTATCAGAATACAATAAATTAGTATTTGCTACCATCTAGTGGTAGCATTTATTTTATTGCCTCTACATGCTTTGTTCTGCAATAACGTTCTTCTTTTCTGTCATCAGATGCCTCTCTACGTGAACGCCTGCATGCTGAAGAAGATGCCTGCATGCTGAAACCTTTTAGGTTTCTAGATATCTGACCTCAGATTCCTCCACCATTGTCCTACTGCTGCCTACTGTTTCTTCCAGGATTGCTGCTCGAGACTCTGCTCCGTGGGACCTCGCTGCCCGAGACTTCGCTTCTTGAGACCACGGTACTCTGACCATCTTTTCTGCGATTCACCGATCTGCTGTTTGCAGCCTGCTACTCCGCTGCTGCTCTCCCCTACGCTTATTTTGCCCCGGACCAACGTTAACAACGTGCTACGGGACGCTGCTGTATCCAGGAGGTGACTATTCCCCGCTTTAACGTAATTCTTGCTCTTTTCTGCCTTTTTCTATCGCCTACTTTCCCTTCCCCGTGTGGGAATCAAATGTTGTTTCTGCATTTAGAATAAGATAAGAATATTTTATTTCAAGGTCTCATTATATAAGTGAAGCAGTTTGTAGTTATTAGGTAGAAGTTATTAGGTACAAAGACTGCAGCTCCTGTCTGTCCAGCTGTCTGAAATAGAACTACTGATTTTTGGTGCTGGACAAAGAAGACCTGAATAATAAACGATCCAAAGAGGAGAAGTTGAAATAATTAACAATATGCCTGTATAAACTAGCAACAATGTATGTTTTAGTGTTTTGTTGTACGCATTGTAAAAATACCTAAGGATGTGCCTGAAGAGATATCGGGAAGGACTGGAATCACCCCCCACCCCGGGCTCTTTGTTTAACGACGATTTCTGGGACAGAATGAAAGAAGCTTTGGAGGAAATCAACATATCAATGCGATAAGAGTACCGAGACATCTTGGAAACAGAAACAGCAGGATGGCGACTGGCAAGATAGCAAGTGAACTAACAAATTTCAGAATGTAATTAACAAATGCAAACCTCGGGTAAAATTGTAACCTGCAATACCCAACCAAAGGGGAGAGGGGAGGGGGAAACATATGGGAGAAAAGGTATAAAAACTGTAACATCATGTCCAAAGGCGCGCTTCTGCCATCAGGGTGCCCGCCATTGCAATCACGAATAAAAACTGCTTTTATCAGATATACCGTCCTGACCAAAAATTATTGAGGATATTTCCAACACCCATCCCCCTAATTTTGATATTTCGTCGCTCTCCCTTCCCCATCCCCTCAGTTGTCTATCATTTCTAATAAACTGGTCGATCAACATTTGAATGCTCTTCTTCTTAATCTCACGCCGGGCATAACATATCAAAAGAACCTTTGCCTCACTCCTAAATTGGAGCGAGACATTTTTATTGGCGCAGTCGGCAGGATACTCGTCGTGAGAGTGTTGTCCTTCTAGTTTCTCTAAAACTTGTCTGTCTGTTTCTCCTGGAGTTGCAAGGAGCGATTGTTTTGATAACTTCATTTGATGTGAGCACCTCTCCAGGAAGACCGCTCCGCATTCTGAAACTTTCTCTCTTACGTGTCTACCTCTCGGGGACGTATGAATTAATTTGGACTGTTTGCTTTTGTTTTACACGTGTGTGCCTCCCTGGGGAGTCTATTTTGCATTGTGGTGGTTTTAAGTATCTTGTGACGTACCTTTGGTTTGAAAAAGTTTTGTGTGTGCACCTCTTGGGGAATTGGTGTGTGCTTCTCCAAGAAGTTTATTACTTTTGAGAAACTTAGAAGTTATTTCTAACTTTTGTTGCTTGAAGGTTGAAGTTTTTCGTTGTGGCTTGCCAGGATAGCCAGGACCGATTGAGGTGTTTACACTTTCTTTGGAAGTGTTGATTGAGTCGTTTGGTCTTTTGTGTAAAGGAGTGTTTTGAGCAGTTGTTGGTTTTGTTCAGTGTTTGCCTCTCTGAGGAGATAAGGAATCACCTCCTCCTCCCTCAACGTAGATTTCCTTGCCTGTAGATTTTGTTGTGAGTAAAATTACATTTGCTATGGAAGGTGAAAATATGTTGTTTGATATCCTTGAAAAGAACGCGTCTCGGCCATCGTCATCAGGGATGGACTGGGCACGTGAAAACTGGTATAACTTGCAGGCTGTTTCTGACCGCATTTGCGTTTTACAACATGGGGCTCGTACCCGAGCCGGGAAAGGCAAATCATTTATTTGTGCGGTACTCGGTGCTGCTTTAAAAGAAAAAGGAAAGCTATGAATGTTAAACGTGGAAGGCTGCATTGTGCCCAAGTACCAGTGTGCAGCAAACATGGCCTGCAGCACTCCTGGGAAAGGGTGATGGAAGATAAAAAAGGCTGTGTCATAACATACCTTTGATGAAGAGAAACCAGTGGGAAAAACAGATGTGGCATCCCTGAAGTCATCACTCTTAAGCTTGTCTGAACCTTTTTTTCCTGCCCCTGCGTTGAGTACAGATACATGTTGGGCAGAGAAATGGCTTGAGAGCAGCCCTGAGGAGAGGGCTGTGGGGCTGTGGGTTGAGGTAAGATTCAATATGAGCTGGCAATGCGTGCTTGCAGCCCAGAAGGCCAACAGTAGCCTAGACTGCATGAAAAGAAGCGTGAGCAGGCTTTGAGCAAGCTGGTCTAGAGGGAGGTGTCCCCTCCAGCAGGAGGGCTCCCTGGGATCAGCCTTGGGAGCAGTGGGCATCCTGCAGACGGCACGGCTCTGGGAAGTCCCGCGCGTCCCTGCGCCGCTCTCCCACCGCCTCCCGGGCCTCCGAGGGGCGAGCCGACCCGCCTCCGTCCCGCGGGGGCCGGCCGTCAGGGAGCCCGAGCCCGCGCCGCTGAGGCGGACGGAACCGCCTCTCTTCGCCCCGCCGTTGGCTCCGACCGGGAGCCTGTGTGAGGCCGCCGCTCCGCAGTGGAGCCGCGGCCGGGCGGGCGGCACCGGGCATCGCTATGGAGAGGAACCCCATCCCGGTGCTGACGGTGCAGACGACGCCCTACGAGGACCAGCGGCCGACGGGCGGCGGGGGGCTGCGGCGCCCCACGGGGCTCTTGGAGAGCCAGCGCAACTACCTGCCCAGCTTCGTGCAGAGCCTGCTCTCCTCCGTCGATCTCCGCGACCGCCAGGGCTGCACCATGGTGGTGGGCAGCGACGGCCGCTACTTGAGCAAGACGGCCATCGAGATCGTCGTCCAGATGGCCGCGGCCAACGGGGTAAGCTCTCCATGCACATGGCCAGAAAATGCCTGGAGATAAAGCAGCTGAGCCCTGTTCATGGTTCACATATATCAGCACCAATGTTCCTTTTAACCTTTAAGAGTTTTATTTAGAAAGGAGGTGCCTGTCTCAGAGTCGTATGTGACTTGATATTCTGAGATTCTTGGAATCTCAGAACTGTGGGGGTTGGAATGGACAACTGGGGATCATCAAGTCCAATCCTGCTAAAGCAGGTTCACGACAATAGTTTTGTTCTAGGTTCTATCATTTCACTCAAGAATCTTGTTTGTATTTCAAATAATTTTTGCATTGCTATGGAATTTGTGGGAGAACTTTGTCTTAGAGACTGTCATTGATCCGTATTACTAGCAGCAGGAGGAGTAAGAACATATCTCTGACACCAGTGTGGTAACAAGTGACTTAAGGTTGCAAGTCAGGTAATTTAATGACTGTTATTTAGAGACATAATCTTGGTTTTCATATCCTCAGATTTCTTGTCAGAGGTCCAGTTACTTGTTTTGTTGCTTCTGTACTGGAAGAGCTTTTTCAATTCACTAAAACAAGCAAAAAATAAGAATTTCTCTAGCCTGGTTTGGTGGACTTTTTTTAGCTACAGGTATGAGTTACTAAGGCAAACTAATCAGGTGACAAGTGCTGTGTTGCGATATGCTGGGAGTTCTGAAAATACTAGGAACGATTTCAAATGTGATGATAGTTGTGTGGAAAGGAGTGCTTAAAGCAGCTAATGGTTTTACTCCATTTTAATGTTCTCCCTTTAGGTATTGTATCTGTTGTTTATGCAAAGCATGGATTGCAGGTAAGATACTGGATTTCCCACATGTTTTAGATAAACTGCTACCCAGAACAGCTGTTGCAATGATGTTCATTTTGGTTAATTTTTTTACAATTGCTTTAATTCTTACAACAAATAAGGATATATTTCGTTTATTGTGGCTCACTAGTACTGTGTTTTGAACAGGAACAAAGAACTGATAAGCATGCAATTTTCAGCTTCTTACCAAGGCAGCAGCATCTCTGCAAAGAGTTGTCAGGTTACTTGACATGTGATTCATGGAATCTCAGATCTGTGGGGGTTGGAATGGACAACTGGGGATCATCAAGTCCAATCCTGGTAAAGCAGGTTCACGACAATAGTTTTGTTCTAGGTTCTATCATTTCACTCAAGAATCTTGGTTGTATTTCAAATAAATTTTTGCATTGCTATGGAATTTGTGGGAGAACTTTGTCTTAGAGACTGTCATTGATCCGTATTACTAGCAGCAGGAGGAGTAAGAACATATCTCTGACACCAGTGTGGTAACAAGTGACTTAAGGTTGTAAGTCAGGTAATTGAATGACTGTAATGGCAGCTACGGGGAGGAGAGGTCAGAGGGTTGGACTACTACATACTGTATCGGATTAACAGATGATTTAGTTGCCTGGAAGTAGAATAAAATGTCAGGTAACAGAGGCATCTAAGTAAAGTGTACTGAAAGAACAGACCTACAGAACAGTGAGGATTGGTAAGTGCAGAAATAGTTTTTCATTTCTAGCTTTTTCATTGATAGTTGGCCATAAAAACAGTTCCTTACAATGTAGTCACTTAAGCAGTATGAATGAAAATCATACATTGTGTAAAATGAATTTGGCATAGTTTAAATGCAAATTAATTTGAGCATTTTTTAAACATGCTTAATCCAGTTGTTTTAATTATTGTCCCAACTTGAGAGAGGAGAAGCCAGAAGGCCTTGTCAACGAAGCATCTCGGTATGGATATCAAAACCACTTTTTTAATCATAGTCAGTGACTGCACTGTGCGGAAGATCATTCAAAATTGATTCTTTTTCTTTTCTAAGGTTTTCCCCTCCCTTGCTTTTAAACAAAGGTAGAAAACAAAACTTACTCTGTACTTCGTCTGATCATTCTGCTTAGATGTGAATTTTCTAATAAGTAGGTTGATCTGAAAATAATGCCTCCTCTTTTTTTCCATGGAAACTACAACAGATAGAGTACAAATAACAGGTTGATAGAAGCTCAACTTTCAGCTACAAAAACAGTTTTCAGTATAGTCTCCTCACCATTAGCTATACATTTTTGCTAGCAGTGAGAAAGCCTCAGCATGCTGTGCTTGTAAACATTTCAGTGGCCATGGCTTGTCTTTCATGTCACTGTCTGCTGCTACTTTTGTCTACTGAAATGCACAAGCCACAAGTAACCTCAAGAAGCTTATACTGTAGTCATTCCATGATGTTTTAGTTGGCTGATGGTTTGGTTAATGTTTGCCTTCCTGTACTAACAATCTAGTAATTTTACAGTGCTATGAGAGACATACTGCTTCTGCCTTACAAAAAACTGCTTTTTTTTTCAAGGTGTTCCTTTTTTCTTTTTCCAAATGCATAGGCAGGTTGCATTAGCTGATCTTGTAATCGTCAATAAAACGTGTTTGGTTTCGTGGGAAGAATTGAATAAAGTCAGACCAACTGTCAGGTATGAAATTTCTGGTTTAACCGTGACATTGTATGTGCTCAAATGTTATTAGAAATTAGATCTCATGATTGTTCCAACAGATCGTGTAGTGAAAAAGAGCAGTGAGAAAGCAGTGAAAAAGAGTCTGCCCCTTTCTGGAGATGTTTCCAGTGCATTTCTGTGCTTCCACAGTCTTATCAGCTTGCCTAAGTAAGATTTGATGTTACCTGCTCAGAAGTGTAGAATTATAGAATAGAATCAAAGAATGCTCTTAAGTTGGAAGGAACCTTCAAGGACCATTGACTCCAACCTCTGGCTCTACTCAGGACCACCCAAAATTCCAATTCTATGTCTGAGAGCTTTCTCCAAATGTTCCTTGAACTCTGGCTGCTTGGGGCTGTTCCATGTCTACGGCCCTCTGGTGAAGAACCTTTTCCTAATACCCAACCTGACCCTCTTCTGGTGCAACTCCACACCGTTTCCTTGGCTAAATTAGGCCTAAAAAATGCCTTATAATAGACCTTTGTCTTAAGTGCTCACATTCTTATACTATTGGGCAGCTGTTGCCATTTGTCTGAGTTAACTACAGGGGGCAGTGTCTGGTAGTACATACATGTTTATTAGCAAATCTAAAGGGGTATGGAAGATATCTGAATAATTGTCATGGATGTAAAAGAACAAATGGGCTGAATCAAAGCAGTGTTCAAAGGTGTGTTCCATCTTTCTCAGTACCCTGGCAGACAAAATGGAATATTGAGAAATACTTTGCAATGTTATTTGTGGTTCAGACTCTTGAGAATTCTTAACCTTGCAGTTTGTACTGGGAGAAGAAAAATGCTCTGTTCAGTAGTAATATTTTATTGTCAGAAGTTGTGAATTTTGACCTTGGTTCGGCTATAAAATGTCACAAAAGCAAACTTTTTCTTGATGCCTCTTGGACTGTAAAACATTTAGTAACAGTGTGAGAGATGTTGTTATGTTTCTTGTGTTGCTCTACATTGTTAAATTGTTCAATTGATATATTAGAGTTGCGTTTGCACCTCATTTTGCTTTTTTCTATTTGTTTTAGGTCAATAAATGGACTTGTCGAAATTTTGGAGACACAAAGGTCGAGGTATTAGATTAACCTGTATTCCAACAAGTACCAAATCCTGTTCCACTGACATTATTTTTACCAAGCTTTCATTATGATCTGTTGGCTGTGCACATGCATACCTACCTGTACTGTGTTTTAATGTGTGCTTGTGTTCAAAGAGGTACAGAACGATTGTTCCCATCAGAGAATTAGATAACACTTAGGCATCCAATACAAATCACATCTTTCAGAAAACAGATTCTTGTGTGGTTTTGTTTGTTTGTTTGTTTGGTTTTTTTTTAGTATTAATTTATTTTTTAACTGTATTCACTAAAATTCTCTTTTTATGCTCCCATATTACTGTACAGCTGAAAGCTGCTTTACTCCATGGTAGATAGCACTGACTGCTGACATCTGAAAATAGGGCTAGCTTCTGGTGCTTTGCATTGGAATAAGAGATCAGGAAAAAAAAACAACAAACATGAACAATTATTGGTATTTTTAAAAATGAGTAATCGAAGCTTCAGTACACATAATTCTTACATGCAGTGAAAATACAAAGCTTTCTTTCTCTCCCTATCTGTGCAGAGTTGATCTTTCCAATGTGCTGGACCTGCATGCTTTTGACAGTCTATCTGGAATCAGGTATGGCAATAATTTCACTTTTATTAAAAGGAATGCTCATTGCATAGATAGACGCATGAAGTAGGTACATTTACATTTAGGCAGAGTCTGCATCTGAATTTCTGTTACATATTCTAGTTCAGACACTTGTTTACAATTCTCAGTAAGAGTAAGAAGTAATAGAAAGAGGATGTTTTTCCACTTGAGATACATGCAGCAAAAGATTGTAGGGTTTGTAAAATGAAATGAGAGCCAAAGCACCCATGATTGTTTGGCGTTTTCCCCCCGTTTCCCTTGTTGAGGCTTTAAGTTGTCCATTAGTACTACTACTACTAAATAAGATCTCAGTGCTTTTTTCTGGTTCTCTTAAAACTCAGAGGATTTAATTTTTTTCTTGCTTTACATTGTGATGAACTGGAGACCTTAGTTTTCACAGGAAACTGAGTTCCACAACAACCTAAGCCTTGGAAATGTTGTTCAGCGTGTTCCTGGATCCGTTATGTCCTCTGGTTCTTTTATGACTAAGAGGCTCAGCTTTAAATTAGGAAGCACTGCACAGTGTGCAGTGGGAATTAGCTTTGGGAATGAGTTAAGTAGAAAGTGGTGTATAGTATTTCACTTCATTTTATACTGCACATTTTACTCTTAGAAGCAATGGCTTTGTTCATTTTTTACTTCCTAACATAGTTTCAAAAAGTTGTGCCCAACAAATCATCCCACAGATGTCAGAAGTTACTTTTTTGTTTTATAAAGATGTAAGAGTGTAAAATGTAGATAGAAGTCCATGGCGACTTACTCTATGATGGTTACAAGTTAGTAGGTCGTACTACTAGCCTTGTTGTGAAAATGGGTCTCCTAAGTCTTTCTTGTAAGACACTGACAGCTGAGTTAGAACAAAGCATTTCTAACCATAACAGACTCTCTTGGCCCAAGGACAGCTTTAATCCAACCAGAAATGACCATCCAATAGGTCACTCCTTGCTTTATCACTCATAGGTCAGAATTTTTTTCCTAATCTAGAAAGGAAATCCGTAATTGTTCTGTCCATTACTATAGTCAAGTTAGATAATTGACAGTGGAATTCCAGCAGTTAAGCTATGGCAGACTTCCTATCACAGATCATTTGAAAGATCAAACAAACATAATTAAACATAACTATTCTGAGATTAAAGCTGAATTAACAGTTGAAAATTACTTTGATAACAGCACTTTAGTTTTGGTCTGCAGTACTGAAGAGTTTGTGTAGATCTTGTTTGAGATAATGACACTGCATCCATCCAGTGCAAATGCAACATCTGCTTGTTTACAGCTTGCAGAAAAAATTGGAGAGTATGAAGACAACAAATGCACATCTCGACAAGGTAATTACAACAAGCACTGCTTCAGTCTCGCTGTTAGAAGATAGTTCAGGATAACTGCAACCATGGCATACTAATCATCTTATTTTTTCAGAAGGTTTCAGGTAGAGAATAGTATGTTTAAGATCTCTGGAATATTACCCTGAATGCCATGTACTTTGATATAGATAGATAGTAAATGTATATACTGAGTTCTGCTTTCAAATATGGTTTAAGAGTTCTGTTTTTGGAAACAGTGTTCTTGTACATTACTACAACAGACAAGTAATACTATTCTTTTCAATATTTGTCCTTATTGAGCAATTGAGATTTGAGAATTGAGCCCTATACTTACACCTGATATTTATCCCGTAGGTCGAAATGATGTCAGTGTTTGTAGATATTGGGGAGTTGCTGTTCACAACTTTGCATTAATTAAGGTGTTAGAGAGACACATTCTGTGAGTGCTTCCCTTTGTTTTTACACAGAAAATCAACAGATCAACCTGTAACAGTGAATTAGGTTTTCCTATAAATTTGATATAAATCCTATAATGGCACGTGTGCTAGAAGGTTAGGAATGTGAAATGCTTTGTTTTTCCAGATATGTAACCCAGCTTTTATTTATGTCAGGGTAGAATCTTCTCTCTTGCTCTGTGCAATAAAACAATCCTTGCATATTACAGTTTAAATTGCATTTTTATCTTCCTGATTGTGTTTTATTTAGAGAGAAAATACAGTATTTTGTCTGTTTTGTGGTTTTGATTTTTAATAAATAATTGAAGGGGAAAGGGTCTGGCCTGTCACTCCTTTAGAGTATAAGCAGTTGTGTGCTAAATGCTGCTTTTAAGCATCTATCTTGTCTGTCTTGTGTGTCTTTCCATTTACAGGACATAGTGACAGTAACACTTGAAGTCCTAGGAAATATTAAGGAAGAAAACGTTAATCTCTTTATAAAGGTTAATCTCTTTATAAAGGTAAATATGAATACATCGCAGTCAAGTGCGAAATCACTGTGTCCTTTTGTAGAAAATCATCTTACGCTGTTGTGTTTGTGAAAACATTTTTCCTCTTTGTAGAATCTTCTGTGGGAAAAGAATGTGAAAGATAGGACTGGATGTACCATGGATGTCATAAGACTGAAGGTTTGCCTGAAACTTCCAACCTCTTTGTTTTGTGCTTTCCCTATTTTGAAATGGAAAGAAACTGCAGTGTATTGTCAGCCACATACAGGTCTAAGAGCAGACAAAAGAGAGAACATCAGTTTGTCATTGATCCATGTAGAGACACTTAAATACCTGCTGGCCAATGAGACCACTCAAGGTAGCTGACAGAGAAGCAAACCACAGTACTACTTGCTGTGTAGTGAAAGGGGAGACTTGCAGTCCCAAACATGAGTGGGACAGGATGAATGATCAGGACATAAGTGAAAGGAGGTGATGTTGTTGTCCCCTCCTTTGCTCTGAAAGGTCTCATCCATTTCACCTTGATGGCTCCTTAGCTAGGGATGTAGTTACAGGTTTCTGTCCACGATTACAGTTATTGGCATAATAAACAGAAGTTTAATTGAGTGTAACAATGCAGCACAATGCTAGTTATGGTCCACCTAAAATTTTTTGATTACATCAGACTGCAGTTTTAAAGATGTGACTTACACATAAGTGTATTCATCCCCGTGTACGATTCATTGCATAGTTCTGAGGTGAACGTTGGTGATGCTTGAGGATATACTTTCATTTTCCTTAAACCACAAAGCTAAGTAAATGATAAAAAAGTCGATTGTATGATTAGACAAGGTCTAAGGAAAACAATCAAATGTGCTGTGATTTGTTTCCTGAGAACATATGTGTGTCACAGGGAGCAAGGTAATTATTTCTACTTCACTGGAAGAAAGGTTTATTTCTTGACAGGTAGAACAACAGCAGCATAAAGCCGGCAGTGCTGATGCACTTCAAGCTGTCTGTTGTACTCATTAGCTGTACTGCTGATTAGAAGTATGCTTCTGCTGTACTGAGCTTTGGGATCAAAGTAATATTTACATTCTATTTTAGACAGTTTTCAAGTGATGAAAACTCTTTTAGTGCAACGTTTGGCATGTGAGTTAATGGACTTAGTTTTGAAAGTATTCCGTTGTTAATTCCATTGCTAGTCATTTCACCACACAGATATTTGTTCTTTCTCTGCTATTGAGAGATTCTGTTTCAAGACAGTGTAAGTGTTAAGCATGAGAACTCAGTGGGAACAGACTCAGCATTTTTGCCTATTTTACATCACCTTGGACAGGCGATGAGGCTTTCATAGAGACATATATCATACATACAATCAAAGTGGCATGGTAGGAGATGACATTGAAATTTGCACAAATATTCCAGGTAACGGTCCAAATGAGAAGCTGAAGGCAGAGTATAGCAAAGTATAATTCTTAATTGTAAGAATGGTTGTTACAAGAGATGACTCTGTTGCATTGTTATTTTGATCAACCTCTGCATATTTGTCAGAGGTTTTTCCCTGCTCTGTGTACTTGTAAAGTTGTTTTGGTTTTTTTTCTCCATAAGTATTTTGTTTTTAAAGGTTTGTTTATATACTCTAACAGTTATTTTTCTGGTAAGGGACTCGTATCTATTCAAGGCAAATCTCATCAAGAGATAGTCCAAGGTGTCCATGAGCTGTATGATCTGGAAGAGACTGCAATAGAATGGAAAGAAGATGAAAAAAGAACCAATAGGCTCATTCCCAGGGTGAGAGAGTGAGGCAGACTACTACATACTGTATCGGATTAACAGATGATGTAGTTGCCTGGAAGTAGAATAAAATGTCAGGTAACAGAGGCATCTAAGTAAAGTGTACTGAAAGAACAGACCTACAGAACAGTGAGGATTGGTAAGTGCAGAAATAGTTTTTCATTTCTAGCTTTTTCATTGATAGTTGGCCATAAAAACAGTTCCTTACAACGTAGTAACTTAAGCAGTATGAATGAAAATCATACATTGTGTAAAATGATTTTGGCATAGTTTAAATGCAAATTAATTTGAGCGTTTTTTAAACATGCTCAATCCAGTTGTTTTAATTATTGTCTAGCACTTGACAGAGGAGAAGCCAGAAGGCCTTGTCAACGAAGCATCTCGGTATGGATATCAAAACCACTTTTTTAATCATAGTCAGTGACTGCACTGTGCGGAAGATCATTCAAAATTGATTCTTTTTCTTTTCTAAGGTTTTCCCCTCCCTTGCTTTTAAACAAAGGTAGAAAACAAAAATTACTCTGTACTTCATTTGATCATTCTGCTTAGATATGAATTTTCTAATAAGTAGGTTGATCTGAAAATAATGCCTCCTCTTTTTTTCCATGGAAACTACAACAGATAGAGTACAAATAACAGGTTGAAAGAAGCTCAACTTTCAGCTACAAAAACAGTTTTCAGTATAGTCTCCTCACCATTAGCTATACATTTTTGCTAGCAGTGAAAAAGCCTCAGCATGCTGTGCTTGTAAACATTTCAGTGGCCATGGCTTGTCTTTCATGTCACTGTCTGCTGCTACTTTTGTCTAGTGAAATGCACAAGCCACAAGTAACCTCAAGAAGCTAATACTGTAGTCATTCCATGATGTTTTAGTTGGCTGATGGTTTGGTTAATGTTTGCCTTCCTGTACTAACAATCTAGTAATTTTACAGTGCTATGAGAGACATACTGCTTCTGCCTTACAAAAAACTGCTTGTTCAAGGTGTTCCTTTTTTCTTTTTCCAAATGCAAAGGCAGGTTGCATTAGCTGATCTTGTAATCGTCAATAAAACGGATTTGGTGTCAAGGGAAGAACTGAATAAAGTCAGAACAACTGTCAGGTATGAAATTTCTGGTATAACCGTGACATTGTACATGCTCAAATGTTATTAGAAATTAGATCTCATGATTGTTCCAACAGATCGTGTAGTGAAAAAGAGCAGTGAGAAAGCAGTGAAAAAGAGTCTGCCCCTTTCTGGAGATGTTTCCAGTGCATTTCTGTGCTTCCACAGTCTTATCAGCTTGCCTAAGTAAGATTTGATGTTACCTGCTCAGAAGTGTAGAATTATAGAATAGAATCCAAGAATGCTCTTAAGTTGGAAGGAACCTTCAAGGACCATTGACTCCAACCTCTGGCTCTACTCAGGACCACCCAAAATTCCAATTCTATGTCTGAGAGCTTTCTCCAAATGTTCCTTGAACTCTGGCTGCTTGGGGCTGTTCCATGTCTACGGCCCTCTGGTGAAGAACCTTTTCCTAATACCCAACCTGACCCTCTTCTGGTGCAACTCCACACCGTTTCCTTGGCTAAATTAGGCCTAAAAAATGCCTTATAATAGACCTTTGTCTTAAGTGCTCACATTCTTATACTATTGGGCAGCTGTTGCCATTTGTCTGAGTTAACTACAGGGGGCAGTGTCTGGTAGTACATACATGTTTATTAGCAAATCTAAAGGGGTATGGAAGATATCTGAATAATTGTCATGGATGTAAAAGAACAAACGGGCTGAATCAAAGCAGTGTTCAAAGGTGTGTTCCATCTTTCTCAGTACCCTGACAGACAAAATGGAATATTGAGAAATACTTTGCAACGTTATTTGTGGTTCAGACTCTTGAGAATTCTTAACCTTGCAGTTTGTACTGGGAGAAGAAAAATGCTATGTTCAGTAGTAGTATTTTATTGTCAGAAGTTGTGAATTTTGACCTTGGTTCGGCTATAAAATGTCACAAAAGCAAACTTTTTCTTGATGCCTCTTGGACTGTAAAACATTTAGTAACAGTGTGAGAGATGTCGTTATGTTTCTTGTATTGCTCTACATTGTTAAATTGTTCAATTGATATATTAGAGTTGCGTTTGCACCTCATTTTGCTTTTTTCTATTTGTTTTAGGTCAATAAATGGACTTGTCGAAATTTTGGAGACACAAAGGTCGAGGTATTAGATTAACCTGTATTCCAACAAGTACCAAATCCTGTCCCACTGACATTATTTTTACCAAGCTTTCATTATGATCTGTTGGCTGTGCACATGCATACCTACCTGTACTGTGTTTTAATGTGTGCTTGTGTTCAAAGAGGTACAGAACGATTGTTCCCATCAGAGAATTAGATAACACTTAGGCATCCAATACAAATCACATCTTTCAGAAAACAGATTCTTGTGTGGTTTTTGTTTGTTTATTTGTTTGTTTGTTTGTTTAGTATTAATTTATTCTTTAACTGTATTCACTAAAATTCTCTTTTTATGCTCCCATATTACTGTACAGCTGAAAGCTGCTTTACTCCACGGTAGATAGCACTGACTGCTGACATCTGAAAATAGGGCTAGCTTCTGGTGCTTTGCATTGGAATAAGAGATCAGGAAAAAAAAACAACAGACATGAACAATTATTTATATGTTTAAAAATGAGTAATCAAAGCTTCAGTACACATAATTCTTACATGCAATGAAAATACAAAGCTTTCTTTCTCTCCCTATCTGTGCAGAGTTGATCTTTCCAATGTGCTGGACCTGCATGCTTTTGACAGTCTATCTGGAATCAGGTATGGCAGTAATTTCACTTTTATTAAAAGGAATGCTCATTGCATAGATACACGCATGAAGTAGGTACATTTACATTTAGGCAGAGTCTGCATCTGAATTTCTGTTCCATATTCTAGTTCAGACACTTGTTTACAATTCTCAGTAAGAGTAAGAAGTACTAGAAAGAGGATGTTTTTCCACTTGAGATACATGCAGCAAAAGATTGTAGGGTTTGTAAAATGAAATGAGAGCCAAAGCACCCATGACTGTTTGGCGTTTTCCCTTGTTGAGGCTTTCAGTTGTCCATTAGTACTACTACTACTAAATAAGATCTCAGTGCTTTTTTCTGGTTCTCTTAAAACTCAGAGGATTTAATTTTTTTCTTGCTTTACATTGTGATGAACTGGAGACCTTAGTTTTCACAGGAAACTCTGAGTTCCACAACAACCTAAGCCTTGGAAATGTTGTTCAGCGTGTTCCTGGATCCGTTATGTCCTCTGGTTCTTTTATGACTAAGAGGCTGAGCTTTAAATTAGCAAACACTGCACAGTGTGCAGTGGGAATTAGCTTTGGGAATGAGTTAAGTAGAAAGTGGTGTATAGTATTTCACTTCATTTTATACTGCACATTTTACTCTTAGAAGCAATGGCTTTGTTCCTTTTTTACTTCCTAACATAGTTTCAAAAAGTGATGCCCAACAAATCATCCCACAGATGTCAGAAGTTACTTTTTTGTTTTATAAAGATGTAAGAGTGTAAAATGTAGATAGAAGTCCATGGCGACTTACTCTATGATGGTTAAAAGTTAGTAGGAGGGTCGTACTATTAGCCTTGTTGTGAAAATGGGTCTCCTAAGTCTTTCTTGTAAGACACTGACAGCTGAGTTAGAACAAAGCGTTTCTAACCATAACAGACTCTCTTGGCCCAAAGACAGCTTGAATCCAACCAGAAATGACCATCCAATAGGTCACTCCTTGCTTTATCACTCCTATGTCAGAATTTTTTTCCTAATCTAGAAAGGAAATCCGTAATGGTTCTGTACATTACTATAGTCAAGTTAGATAGTTGACAGTGGAATTCCAGCAGTTAAGCTATGGAAGACTTCCTATCACAGATCATTTGAAAGATCAAACAAACATAATTAAACATAACTATTCTGAGATTAAAGCTGAATTAACAGTTGAAAATTACTTTGATAACAGCACTTTAGTTTTGGTCTGCAGTACTGAAGAGTTTGTGTAGATCTTGTTTGAGATAATGACACTGCATCCATCCAGTGCAAATGCAACATCTGCTTGTTTACAGCTTGCAGAAAAAATTGGAGAGTATGAAGACAACAGATGCACATCTCGACAAGGTAATTACAACAAGCACTGCTTCAGTCTCGCTGTTAGAAGATAGTTCAGGATAACTGCAACCATGGCATACTAATCATCTTATTTTTTCAGAAGGTTTCAGGTAGAGAATAGTATGTTTAAGATCTCTGGAATATTACCCTGAATGCCATGTACTTTGATACAGATAGATAGTAAATGTATATACTGAGTTCTGCTTTCAAATATGGTTTAAGAGTTCTGTTTTTGGAAACAGTGTTCTTGTACATTACTACAACAGACAAGTAATACTATTCTTTTCAATATTTGTCCTTATTGAGCAATTGAGATTTGAGAATTGAGCCCTATACTTACACCTGATATTTATCCTGTAGGTCGAAATGATGTCAGTGTTTGTAGATATTGGGGAGTTGCTGTTCACAACTTTGCATTACTTAAGGTGTTAGAGAGACACATTCTGTGAGTGCTTCCCTTCGTTTTTACACAGAAAATCAACAGATCAACCTGTAACAGTGAATCAGGTTTTCCTATAAATTTGATATAAATCCTATAATGGCACGTGTGCTAGAAGGTTAGGAATGTGAAATGCTTTGTTTTTCCAGATATGTAACCCAGCTTTTATTTATGTCAGGGTAGAATCTTCTCTCTTGCTCTGTGCAATAAAACAATCCTTGCATATTACAGTTTAAATTGCATTTTTATCTTCCTGATTGTGTTTTATTTAGAGAGAAAATACAGTATTTTGTCTGTTTTGTGGTTTTGATTTTTAATAAATAATTGAAGGGGAAAGGGTCTGGCCTGTCACTCCTTTAGAGTATAAGCAGTTCTGTGCTAAATGCTGCTTTTAAGCATCTATCTTGTCTGTCTTGTGTGTCTTTCCATTTACAGGACATAGTGACAGTAACACTTGAAGTCCTAGGAAATATTAAGGAAGAAAACCTTAATCTCTTTATACAGGTAAATATGAATACATCGCAGTCAAGTGCGAAATCACTGTGTCCTTTTGTAGAAAATCATCTTACGCTGTTGTGTTTGTGAAAACATTTTTCCTCTTTGTAGAATCTTCTGTGGGAAAAGAATGTGAAAGATAGGACTGGATGTACCACGGATGTCATAAGACTGAAGGTTTGCCTGAAACTTCCAACCTCTTTGTTTTGTGCTTTCCCTCTTTTTAAATGGAAAGAAACTGCAGTGTATTGTCAGCCACATACAGGTCAAAGAGCAGACAAAAGAGAGAACATCAGTTTGTCATTGATCCATGTAGAGACACTTAAATACCTGCTGGCCAATGAGACCACTCAAGGTAGCTGACAGAGAAGCAAACCACAGTACTACTTGCTGTGTAGTGAAAGGGGAGACTTGCAGTCCCAAACATGAGTGGGACAGGATGAATGATCAGGACATAAGTGAAAGGAGGTGATGTTGTTTTCCCCTCCTTTGCTCTGAAAGGTCTCATCCATTTCACCTAGATGGCTCCTTAGCTAGGGATGTAGTTACAGGTTTCTGTCCACGATTACAGTTATTGGCATAATAAACAGAAGTTTAATTGAGTGTAACAATGCAGCACAATGCTAGTTATGGTCCACCTAAAATTTTTTGATTACATCAGGCTGCAGTTTTAAAGATGTGATTTACACATAAGTGTATTCATCCCCGTGTCCGATTCATTGCATAGTTCTGAGGTGAACGTTGGTGATGCTTGAGGATATACTTTCATTTTCCTTAAACCACAAAGCTAAGTAAATGATAAAAAAGTCGATTGTATGATTAGACAAGGTCTAAGGAAAACAATCAAATGTGCTGTGATTTGTTTCCTGAGAACATATGTGTGTCACAGGCAGCAAGGTAATTATTTCTACTTCACTGGAAGAAAGGTTTATTTCTTGACAAGTAGAACAACAGCAGCATAAAGCCAGCAGTGCTGATGCACTTCAAGCTGTCTGTTGTAGTCATTAGCTGTACTGCTGATTAGAAGTATGCTTCTGTTGTACTGAGCTTTGGGATCAAAGTAATATTTACATGATATTTTAGACAGTTTTCTAGTGATGAAAACTCTTTTAGTGCAACGTTTGGCATGTGAGTTAATGGACTTAGTTTTGAAAGTATTCCGTTGTTAATTCCATTGCTAGTCATTTCACCACCCAGATATTTGTTCTTTCTCTGCTATTGAGAGATTCTGTTTCAAGACAGTGTAAGTGTTAAGCATGAGAACTCAGTGGGAACAGACTCAGCATTTTTGCCTATTTTACATCACCTTGGACAGGTGATGAGGCTTTCATAGAGACATATATCATACATACAATCAAAGTGGCATGGTAGGAGATGACATTGAAATTTGCACAAATATTCCAGGTAACGGTCCAAATGAGAAGCTGAAGGCAGAGTATAGCAAAGTATAATTCTTAATTGTAAGAATGGTTGTTACAAGAGATGACTCTGTTGCATTGTTATTTTGATCAACCTCTGCATATTTGTCAGAGGTTTTTCCCTGCTCTGTGTACTTGTAAAGTTGTTTTGTTTTTTTTTCTCCATAAGTATTTTGTTTTTAAAGGTTTGTTTATATACTCTAAGAGTTATTTTTCTGGTAAGGGACTCGTATCTATTCAAGGCAAATCTCATCAAGAGAGAGTCCAAGGTGTCCATGAGCTGTATGATCTGGAAGAGACTGCAATAGAATGGAAAGAAGATGAAAAAAGAACCAATAGGTTCATTCCCAGGGTGAGAGAGTGAGGCAGACTACTACATACTGTATCGGATTAACAGATGATGTAGTTGCCTGGAAGTAGAATAAAATGTCAGGTAACAGAGGCATCTAAGTAAAGTGTACTGAAAGAACAGACCTACAGAACAGTGAGGATTGGTAAGTGCAGAAATAGTTTTTCATTTCTAGCTTTTTCATTGATAGTTGGCCATAAAAACAGTTCCTTACAACGTAGTAACTTAAGCAGTATGAATGAAAATCATACATTGTGTAAAATGATTTTGGCATAGTTTAAATGCAAATTAATTTGAGCGTTTTTTAAACATGCTCAATCCAGTTGTTTTAATTATTGTCTAGCACTTGACAGAGGAGAAGCCAGAAGGCCTTGTCAACGAAGCATCTCGGTATGGATATCAAAACCACTTTTTTAATCATAGTCAGTGACTGCGCTGTGCGGAAGATCATTCAAAATTGATTCTTTTTCTTTTCTAAGGTTTTCCCCTCCCTTGCTTTTACACAAAGGTAGAAAACAAAAATTACTCTGTACTTCATTTGATCATTCTGCTTAGATATGAACTTTCTAACAAGTAGGTTGATCTGAAAATAATGCCTCCTCTTTATTTCCATGGAAACTACAACAGATAGAGTACAAATAACAGGTTGATAGAAGCTCAACTTTCAGCTACAAAAACAGTTTCCAGTATAGTCTCCTCACCATTAGCTATACATTTTTGCTAGCAGTGAAAAAGCCTCAGCATGCTGTGCTTGTAAACATTTCAGTGGCCATGGCTTGTCTTTCATGTCACTGTCTGCTGCTACTTTTGTCTACTGAAATGCACAAGCCACAAGTAACCTCAAGAAGCTAATACTGTAGTCATTCCATGATGTTTTAGTTGGCTGATGGTTTGGTTAATGTTTGCCTTCCTGTACTTACAATCTAGTAATTTTACAGTGCTATGAGAGACATACTGCTTCTGCCTTACAAAAAACTGCTTGTTCAAGGTGTTCCTTTTTTCTTTTTCCAAATGCATAGGCAGGTTGCATTAGCTGATCTTGTAATCGTCAATAAAACTGATTTGGTGTCAAGAATTGAATAAAGTCAGACCAACTGTCAGGTATGAAATTTCTGGTATAACCGTGACATTGTACATGCTCAAATGTTATTAGAAATTAGATCTCATGATTGTTCCAACAGATCGTGTAGTGAAAAAGAGCAGTGAGAAAGCAGTGAAAAAGAGTCTGCCCCTTTCTGGAGATGTTTCCAGTGCATTTCTGTGCTTCCACAGTCTTATCAGCTTGCCTAAGTAAGATTTGATGTTACCTGCTCAGAAGTGTAGAATTATAGAATAGAATCCAAGAATGCTCTTAAGTTGGAAGGAACCTTCAAGGACCATTGACTCCAACCTCTGGCTCTACTCAGGACCACCCAAAATTCCAATTCTATGTCTGAGAGCTTTCTCCAAATGTTCCTTGAACTCTGGCTGCTTGGGGCTGTTCCATGTCTACGGCCCTCTGGTGAAGAACCTTTTCCTAATACCCAACCTGACCCTCTTCTGGTGCAACTCCACACCGTTTCCTTGGCTAAATTAGGCCTAAAAAATGCCTTATAATAGACCTTTGTCTTAAGTGCTCACATTCTTATACTATTGGGCAGCTGTTGCCATTTGTCTGAGTTAACTACAGGGGGCAGTGTCTGGTAGTACATACATGTTTATTAGCAAATCTAAAGGGGTATGGAAGATATCTGAATAATTGTCATGGATGTAAAAGAACAAACGGGCTGAATCAAAGCAGTGTTCAAAGGTGTGTTCCATCTTTCTCAGTACCCTGACAGACAAAATGGAATATTGAGAAATACTTTGCAACGTTATTTGTGGTTCAGACTCTTGAGAATTCTTAACCTTGCAGTTTGTACTGGGAGAAGAAAAATGCTATGTTCAGTAGTAGTATTTTATTGTCAGAAGTTGTGAATTTTGACCTTGGTTCGGCTATAAAATGTCACAAAAGCAAACTTTTTCTTGATGCCTCTTGGACTGTAAAACATTGAGTAACAGTGTGAGAGATGTCGTTATGTTTCTTGTATTGCTCTACATTGTTAAATTGTTCAATTGATATATTAGAGTTGCGTTTGCACCTCATTTTGCTTTTTTCTATTTGTTTTAGGTCAATAAATGGACTTGTCGAAATTTTGGAGACACAAAGGTCGAGGTATTAGATTAACCTGTATTCCAACAAGTACCAAATCCTGTCCCACTGACATTATTTTTACCAAGCTTTCATTATGATCTGTTGGCTGTGCACATGCATACCTACCTGTACTGTGTTTTAATGTGTGCTTGTGTTCAAAGAGGTACAGAACGATTGTTCCCATCAGAGAATTAGATAACACTTAGGCATCCAATACAAATCACATCTTTCAGAAAACAGATTCTTGTGTGGTTTTTGTTTGTTTGTTTGTTTGTTTGTTTGTTTAGTATTAATTTATTCTTTAACTGTATTCACTAAAATTCTCTTTTTATGCTCCCATATTACTGTACAGCTGAAAGCTGCTTTACTCCACGGTAGATAGCACTGACTGCTGACATCTGAAAATAGGGCTAGCTTCTGGTGCTTTGCATTGGAATAAGAGATCAGGAAAAAAAAACAACAGACATGAACAATTATTTATATGTTTAAAAATGAGTAATCAAAGCTTCAGTACACATAATTCTTACATGCAATGAAAATACAAAGCTTTCTTTCTCTCCCTATGTGTGCAGAGTTGATCTTTCCAATGTGCTGGACCTGCATGCTTTTGACAGTCTATCTGGAATCAGGTATGGCAGTAATTTCACTTTTATTAAAAGGAATGCTCATTGCATAGATACACGCATGAAGTAGGTACATTTACATTTAGGCAGAGTCTGCATCTGAATTTCTGTTCCATATTCTAGTTCAGACACTTGTTTACAATTCTCAGTAAGAGTAAGAAGTACTAGAAAGAGGATGTTTTTCCACTTGAGATACATGCAGCAAAAGATTGTAGGGTTTGTAAAATGAAATGAGAGCCAAAGCACCCATGACTGTTCGGCGTTTTCCCTTGTTGAGGCTTTCAGTTGTCCATTAGTACTACTACTACTAAATAAGATCTCAGTGCTTTTTTCTGGTTCTCTTAAAACTCAGAGGATTTAATTTTTTTCTTGCTTTACATTGTGATGAACTGGAGACCTTAGTTTTCACAGGAAACTCTGAGTTCCACAACAACCTAAGCCTTGGAAATGTTGTTCAGCGTGTTCCTGGATCCGTTATGTCCTCTGGTTCTTTTATGACTAAGAGGCTGAGCTTTAAATTAGCAAACACTGCACAGTGTGCAGTGGGAATTAGCTTTGGGAATGAGTTAAGTAGAAAGTGGTGTATAGTATTTCACTTCATTTTATACTGCACATTTTACTCTTAGAAGCAATGGCTTTGTTCCTTTTTTACTTCCTAACACAGTTTCAAAAAGTGATGCCCAACAAATCATCCCACAGATGTCAGAAGTTACTTTTTTGTTTTATAAAGATGTAAGAGTGTAAAATGTAGATAGAAGTCCATGGCGACTTACTCTATGATGGTTAAAAGTTAGTAGGAGGGTCGTACTATTAGCCTTGTTGTGAAAATGGGTCTCCTAAGTCTTTCTTGTAAGACACTGACAGCTGAGTTAGAACAAAGCGTTTCTAACCATAACAGACTCTCTTGGCCCAAAGACAGCTTGAATCCAACCAGAAATGACCATCCAATAGGTCACTCCTTGCTTTATCACTCCTATGTCAGAATTTTTTTCCTAATCTAGAAAGGAAATCCGTAATGGTTCTGTACATTACTATAGTCAAATTAGATAATTGACAGTGGAATTCCAGCAGTTAATCTGTGGCAGACTTCCTATCACAGATGATTTGAAAGATCAAACAAACATAATTAAACATAACTATTCTGAGATTAAAGCTGAATTAACAGTTGAAAATTACTTTGATAACAGCACTTTAGTTTTGGTCTGCAGTACTGAAGAGTTTGTGTAGATCTTGTTTGAGATAATGACACTGCATCCATCCAGTGCAAATGCAACATCTGCTTGTTTACAGCTTGCAGAAAAAATTGGAGAGTATGAAGACAACAGATGCACATCTCGACAAGGTAATTACAACAAGCACTGCTTCAGTCTCGCTGTTAGAAGATAGTTCAGGATAACTGCAACCATGGCATACTAATCATCTTATTTTTTCAGAAGGTTTCAGGTAGAGAATAGTATGTTTAAGATCTCTGGAATATTACACTAAATGCCATGTACTTTGATACAGATAGATAGTAAATGTATATACTGAGTTCTGCTTTCAAATATGGTTTAAGAGTTCTGTTTTTGGAAACAGTGTTCTTGTACATGGAGAGCATTACTACAACAGACAAGTAATACTATTCTTTTCAATATTTGCCCTTCTTGAGCAATTGAGATTTGAGAATTGAGCCCTATACTTACACCTGATATTTATCCTGTAGGTCGAAATGATGTCAGTGTTTGTAGATATTGGGGAGTTGCTGTTCACAACTTTGCATTACTTAAGGTGTTAGAGAGACACATTCTGTGAGTGCTTCCCTTCGTTTTTACACAGAAAATCAACAGATCAACCTGTAACAGTGAATCAGGTTTTCCTATAAATTTGATATAAATCCTATAATGGCACGTGTGCTAGAAGGTTAGGAATGTGAAATGCTTTGTTTTTCCAGATATGTAACCCAGCTTTTATTTATGTCAGGGTAGAATCTTCTCTCTTGCTCTGTGCAATAAAACAATCCTTGCATATTACAGTTTAAATTGCATTTTTATCTTGGTGATTGTGTTTTATTTAGAGAGAAAATACAGTATTTTGTCTGTTTTGTGGTTTTGATTTTTAATAAATAATTGAAGGGGAAAGGGTCTGGCCTGTCACTCCTTTAGAGTATAAGCAGTTGTGTGCTAAATGCTGCTTTTAAGCATCTATCTTGTCTGTCTTGTGTGTCTTTCCATTTACAGGACATAGTGACAGTAACACTTGAAGTCCTAGGAAATATTAAGGAAGAAAACGTTAATCTCTTTATACAGGTAAATATGAATACATCGCAGTCAAGTGCGAAATCATTGTGTCCTTTTGTAGAAAATCATCTTACGCTGTTCTGTTTGTGAAAACATTTTTCCTCTTTGTAGAATCTTGTGTGGGAAAAGAATGTGAAAGATAGGACTGGATGTACCATGGATGTCATAAGACTGAAGGTTTGCCCGAAACTTCCAACCTCTTTGTTTTGTGCTTTCCCTCTTTTTAAATGGAAAGAAACTGCAGTGTATTGTCAGCCACATACAGGTCAAAGAGCAGACAAAAGAGAGAACATCAGTTTGTCATTGATCCATGTAGAGACACTTAAATACCTGCCGGCCAATGAGACCACTCAAGGTAGCTGACAGAGAAGCAAACCACAGTACTACTTGCTGTGTAGTGAAAGGGGAGACTTGCAGTCCCAAACATGAGTGGGACAGGATGAATGATCAGGACATAAGTGAAAGGAGGTGATGTTGTTTTCCCCTCCTTTGCTCTGAAAGGTCTCATCCATTTCACCTAGATGGCTCCTTAGCTAGGGATGTAGTTACAGGTTTCTGTCCATGATTACAGTTATTGGCATAATAAACAGAAGTTTAATTGAGTGTAACAATGCAGCACAGTGCTAGCTATGGTCCCCCTAAAATTTTTTGCTTACATCAGGCTGCAGTTTTAAAGATGTGATTTACACATAAGTGTATTCATCCCCGTGTACGATTCATTGCATAGTTCTGAGGTGAACGTTGGTGATGCTTGAGGATATACTTTCATTTTCCTTAAACCACAAAGCTAAGTAAATGATAAAAAAGTCGATTGCATGATTAGACAAGGTCTAAGGAAAACAATCAAATGTGCTGTGATTTGTTTCCTGAGAACATATGTGTGTCACAGGCAGCAAGGTAATTATTTCTACTTCACTGGAAGAAAGGTTTATTTCTTGACAAGTAGAACAACAGCAGCATAAAGCCGGCAGTGCTGATGCACTTCAAGCTGTCTGTTGTACTCATTAGCTGTACTGCTGATTAGAAGTATGCTTCTGTTGTACTGAGCTTTGGGATCCGAGTAATATTTACATTCTATTTTAGACAGTTTTCAAGTGATGAAAACTCTTTTAGTGCAACGTTTGGCATGTGAGTTAATGGACTTAGTTTTGAAGGTATTCCATTGTTAATTCCATTGCTAGTCATTTCACCACACAGATATTTGTTCTTTCTCAGCTATTGAGAGATTCTGTTTCAAGACAGTGTAAGTGTTAAGCATGAGAACTCAGTGGGAACAGACTCAGCATTTTTGCCTATTTTACATCACCTTGGACAGGTGATGAGGCTTTCATAGAGACATATATCATACATACAATCAAAGTGGCATGGTAGGAGATGACATTTAAATTTGCACAAATAATCCAGGTAACCGTCCAAATGAGATGCTGAAGGCAGAGTATAGCAAAGTATAATTATTAATTGTAAGAATGGTTGTTACAAGAGATGACTCTGTTGCATTGTTATTTTGATCAACCTCTGCATATTTGTCAGAGGTTTTTCCCTGCTCTGTGTACTTGTAAAGTTGTTTTGTTTTTCTTTTTTTCTCCGTAAGTATTTTGTTTTTAAAGGTTTGTTTATATACTCTAACAGTTATTTTTCTGGTAAGGGACTGGTATCTATTCAAGGCAAATCTCATCAAGAGATAGTCCAAGGTGTCCATGAGCTGTATGATCTGGAAGAGACTGCAATAGAATGGAAAGAAGATGAAAAAAGAACCAATAGGTTCATTCCCAGGGTGAGAGAGTGAGGCAGACTACTACATACTGGATCGGATTAACAGCTGATGTAGTTGCCTGGAAGTAGAATAAAATGTCAGGTAACAGAGGCATCTAAGTAAAGTGTACTGAAAGAACAGACCTACAGAACAGTGAGGATTGGTAAGTGCAGAAATAGTTTTTCATTTCTAGCTTTTTCATTGATAGTTGGCCATAAAAATAGTTCCTTACAATGTAGTCACTTAAGCGGTATGAATGAAAATCATACATTGTGTAAAATGATTTTGGCATAGTTTAAATGCAAATTAATTTGAGCATTTTTTAAACATGCTTAATCCATCTGTTTTAATTATTGTCTAGCACTTGAGACAGGAGAAGCCAGAAGGCCTTGTCAATGAAGCATCTCGGTATGGATATCAAAACCACTTTTTTAATCATAGTCAGTGACTGCACTGTGCGGAAGATCATTCAAAATTGATTCTTTTTCTTTTCTAAGGTTTTCCCCTCCCTTGCTTTTAAACAAAGGTAGAAAACAAAACTTACTCTGTACTTCATTTGATCATTCTGCTTAGATATGAATTTTCTAATAAGTAGGTTGATCTGAAAATAATGCCTCCTCTTTTTTTCCATGGAAACTACAACAGATGGAGTACAAATAACAGGTTGAAAGAAGCTCAACTTTCAGCTACAAAAACAGTTTTCAGTATAGTCTCCTTACCATTAGCTATACATTTTTGCTAGCAGTGAAAAAGCCTCAGCATGCTGTGCTTGTAAACATTTCAGTGGCCATGGCTTGTCTTTCATGTCACTGGCTGCTGCTACTTATGTCTCCTGAAATGCACAAGCCACAAGTCACCTCAAGAAGCTAATACTGTAGTCATTCCATGATGTTTTAGTTGGCTGATGGTTTGGTTAATGTTTGCCTTCCTGTACTAACTAACAATCTAGTAATTTTACAGCGCTATGAGAGACATACTGCTTCTGCCTTACAAAAAACTGCTTGTTCAAGGTATTCCTTTTTTCTTTTTCCAAATGCATAGGCAGGTTGCATTAGCTGATCTTGTAATCGTCAATAAAACGGATTTGGTTTCAAGGGAAGAATTGAATAAAGTCAGACCAACTGTCAGGTATGAAATTTCTGGTATAACCGTGACATTGTACATGCTCAAATGTTATTAGAAATTAGATCTCATGATTGTTCCAACAGATCGTGTAGTGAAAAAGAGCAGTGAGAAAGCAGTGAAAAAGAGTCTGCCCCTTTCTGGAGATGTTTCCAGTGCATTTCTGTGCTTCCACAGTATTATCGGCTTGCCTAAGTAAGATTTGATGTTACCTGCTCAGAAGTGTAGAATTATAGAATAGAATCAAAGAATGCTTTTAAGTTGGAAGGAACCTTCAAGGACCATTGACTCCAACCTCTGGCTCTACTCAGGACCACCCAAAATTCCAATTCTATGTCTGAGAGCTTTCTCCAAATGTTCCTTGAACTCTGGCTGCTTGGGGCTGTTCCATGTCTACCGCCCTCTGGTGAAGAACCTTTTCCCAATACCCAACCTGACCCTCTTCTGGTGCAACTCCACACCGTTTCCTTGGCTAAATTAGGCCTAACAAATGCCTTATAATAGACCTTTGTCTTAAGTGCTCACATTCTTATACTATTGGGCAGCTGTTGCCATTTGTCTGAGTTAACTACGGGGGGCAATGTCTGCTAGTCCATACATGTTTATTAGCAAATATAAAGGGGTATGGAAGATATCTGAATAATTGTCATGGATGTAAAAGAACAAATGGGCTGAATCAAAGCAGTGTTCAAAGGTGTGTTCCATCTTTCTCAGTACCCTGACAGACAAAATGGAATATTGAGAAATACTTTGCAACGTTATTTGTGGTTCAGACTCTTGAGAATTCTTAACCTTGCAGCTTGTACTGAGAGAAGAAAAATGCTCTGTTCAGTAGTAATATTTTATTGTCAGAAGTTGTGAATTTTGACCTTGGTTCGGCTATAAAATGTCACAAAAGCAAACTTTTTCTTGATGCCTCTTGGACTGTAAAACATTGAGTAACAGTGTGAGAGATGTCGTTATGTTTCTTGTATTGCTCTACATTGTTAAATTGTTCAATCGATATATTACAGTTGCGTTTGCACCTCATTTTGCTTTTTTCTATTTGTTTTAGGTCAATAAATGGACTTGTCGAAATTTTGGAGACACAAAGGTCGAGGTATTAGATTAACCTGTATTCCAACAAGTACCAAATCCTGTCCCACTGACATTATTTTTACAAAGCTTTCATTATGATCTGTTGGCTGTGCACATGCATACCTACCTGTACTGTGTTTTAATGTGTGCTTGTGTTCGAAGAGGTACAGAACGATTGTTCCCATCAGAGAATTAGATAACACTTAGGCATCCAATACAAATCACATCTTTCAGAAAACGTATTCTTGTGTGGTTTTTTTTTTGTTTGTTTGTTTGTTTAGTATTAATTTATTTTTTAACTGTATTCACTAAAATTCTCTTTTTATGCTCCCATATTACTGTACAGCTGAAAGCTGCTTTACTCCATGGTAGATAGCACTGACTGCTGACATGTGAAAATAGGGCTAGCTTCTGCTGCTTTGCATTGGAATAAGAGATCAGGAAAAAAAACCAACAAACATGAACAATTATTTATATGTTTAAAAATGAGTAATCGAAGCTTCAGTACACATAATTCTTACATGCAGTGAAAATACAAAGCTTTCTTTCTCTCCCTATCTGTGCAGAGTTGATCTTTCCAATGTGCCGGACCTGCATGCTTTAGACAGTCTATCTGGAATCAGGTATGGCCATAATTTCACTTTTATTAAAAGTAATGCTCATTGCATAGATACACGCATGAAGTAGGTACATTTACATTTAGGCAGAGTCTGCATCTGAATTTCTGTTGCATGTTCTAGTTCAGACACTTGTTTACAATTCTCAGTAAGAGTAAGAAGTAATAGAAAGAGGATGTTTTTCCACTTGAGATACATGCAGCAAAAGATTGTAGGGTTTGTAAAATGAAATGAGAGCCAAAGCACCCATGATTGTTTGGCGTTTTCCCCCCGTTTCCCTTGTTGAGGCTTTAAGTTGTCCATTAGTACTACTAGTAATCAATAAGATCTCAGTGCTTTTTTCTGGTTCTCTTAAAACTCAGAGGATTTAATTTTTTTCTTGCTTTACATTGTGATGAACTGGAGACCTTAGTTTTCACAGGAAACTCTGAGTTCCACAACAACCTAAGCCTTGGAAATGTTGTTCAGCGTGTTCCTGGATCCGTTATGTCCTCTGGTTCTTTTATGACTAAGAGGCTCAGCTTTAAATTAGGAAGCACTGCACAGTGTGCAGTGGGAATTAGCTTTGGGAATGAGTTAAGTAGAAAGTGGTGTATAGTATTTCACTTCATTTTATACTGCACATTTTACTCTTAGAAGCAATGGCTTTGTTCATTTTTTACTTCCTAACATAGTTTCAAAAAGTGATGCCCAACAAATCATCCCACAGATGTCAGAAGTTACTTTTTTGTTTTATAAAGATGTAAGAGTGTAAAATGTAGATAGAAGTCCATGGCGACTTACTCTATGATGGTTAAAAGTTACTAGGTCGTACTACTAGCCTTGTTGTGAAAATGGGTCTCCTAAGTCTTTCTTGTAAGACACTGACAGCTGAGTTAGAACAAAGCGTTTCTAACCATAACAGACTCTCTTGGCCCAAGGACAGCTTTAATCCAACCAGAAATGACCATCCAATAGGTCACTCCTTGCTTTATCACTCTTAGGTCAGAATTTTTTTCCTAATCTAGAAAGGAAATCCGTAATTGTTCTGTACATTACTATAGTCAAATTAGATAATTGACAGTGGAATTCCAGCAGTTAATCTGTGGCAGACTTCCTATCACAGATGATTTGAAAGATCAAACAAACATAATTAAACATAACTATTCTGAGATTAAAGCTGAATTAACAGTTGAAAATTACTTTGATAACAGCACTTTAGTTTTGGTCTGCAGTACTGAAGAGTTTGTGTAGATCTTGTTTGAGATAATGACACTGCATCCATCCAGTGCAAATGCAACATCTGCTTGTTTACAGCTTGCAGAAAAAATTGGAGAGTATGAAGACAACAGATGCACATCTCGACAAGGTAATTACAACAAGCACTGCTTCAGTCTCGCTGTTAGAAGATAGTTCAGGATAACTGCAACCATGGCATACTAATCATCTTATTTTTTCAGAAGGTTTCAGGTAGAGAATAGTATGTTTAAGATCTCTGCAATATTACACTGAATGCCATGTACTTTGATATAGATAGATAGTAAATGTATATACTGAGTTCTGCTTTCAAATATGGTTTAAGAGTTCTATTGTTGGAAACAGTGTTCTTGTACATGGAGAGCATTACTACAACAGACAAGTAATACTATTCTTTCAATATTTGTCCTTATTGAGCAATTGAGATTTGAGAATTGAGCCCTATACTTACACCTGATATTTATCCCGTAGGTCGAAATGATGTCAGTGTTTGTAGATATTGGGGAGTTGCTGTTCACAACTTTGCATTAATTAAGGTGTTAGAGAGACACATTCTGTGAGTGCTTCCCTTCGTTTTTACACAGAAAATCAACAGATCAACCTGTAACAGTGAATTAGGTTTTCCTATAAATTTGATATAATACCTACAATCGCATGTGTGCTAGAAGGTTAGGAATGTGAAATGCTTTGTTTTTCCAGATATGTAACCCAGCTTTTATTTATGTCAGGGTAGAATCTTCTCTCTTGCTCTGTGCAATAAAACAATCCTTGCATATTACAGTTTAAATTGCATTTTTATCTTCCTGATTGTGTTTTATTTAGAGAGAAAATACAGTATTTTGTCTGTTTTGTGGTTTTGATTTTTAATAAATAATTGAAGGGGAAAGGGTCTGGCCTGTCACTCCTTTAGAGTATAAGCAGTTGTGTGCTAAATGCTGCTTTTAAGCATCTATCTTGTCTGTCTTGTGTGTCTTTCCATTTACAGGACATAGTGACAGTAACACTTGAAGTCCTAGGAAATATTAAGGAAGAAAACCTTAATCTCTTTATACAGGTAAATATGAATACATCGCAGTCAAGTGCGAAATCATTGTGTCCTTTTGTAGAAAATCATCTTACGCTGTTCTGTTTGTGAAAACATTTTTCCTCTTTGTAGAATCTTGTGTGGGAAAAGAATGTGAAAGATAGGACTGGATGTACCATGGATGTCATAAGACTGAAGGTTTGCCTGAAACTTCCAACCTCTTTGTTTTGTGCTTTCCCTCTTTTTAAATGGAAAGAAACTGCAGTGTATTGTCAGCCACATACAGGTCAAAGAGCAGACAAAAGAGAGAACATCAGTTTGTCATTGATCCATGTAGAGACACTTAAATACCTGCCGGCCAATGAGACCACTCAAGGTAGCTGACAGAGAAGCAAACCACAGTACTACTTACTGTGTAGTGAAAGGGGAGACTTGCAGTCCCAAACATGAGTGGGACAGGATGAATGATCAGGACATAAGTGAAAGGAGGTGATGTTGTTTTCCCCTCCTTTGCTCTGAAAGGTCTCATCCATTTCACCTAGATGGCTCCTTAGCTAGGGATGTAGTTACAGGTTTCTGTCCATGATTACAGTTATTGGCATAATAAACAGAAGTTTAATTGAGTGTAACAATGCAGCACAGTGCTAGCTATGGTCCCCCTAAAATTTTTTGCTTACATCAGGCTGCAGTTTTAAAGATGTGATTTACACATAAGTGTATTCATCCCCGTGTACGATTCATTGCATAGTTCTGAGGTGAACGTTGGTGATGCTTGAGGATATACTTTCATTTTCCTTAAACCACAAAGCTAAGTAAATGATAAAAAAGTCGATTGCATGATTAGACAAGGTCTAAGGAAAACAATCAAATGTGCTGTGATTTGTTTCCTGAGAACATATGTGTGTCACAGGCAGCAAGGTAATTATTTCTACTTCACTGGAAGAAAGGTTTATTTCTTGACAAGTAGAACAACAGCAGCATAAAGCCGGCAGTGCTGATGCACTTCAAGCTGTCTGTTGTACTCATTAGCTGTACTGCTGATTAGAAGTATGCTTCTGTTGTACTGAGCTTTGGGATCCGAGTAATATTTACATTCTATTTTAGACAGTTTTCAAGTGATGAAAACTCTTTTAGTGCAACGTTTGGCATGTGAGTTAATGGACTTAGTTTTGAAGGTATTCCATTGTTAATTCCATTGCTAGTCATTTCACCACACAGATATTTGTTCTTTCTCAGCTATTGAGAGATTCTGTTTCAAGACAGTGTAAGTGTTAAGCATGAGAACTCAGTGGGAACAGACTCAGCATTTTTGCCTATTTTACATCACCTTGGACAGGTGATGAGGCTTTCATAGAGACATATATCATACATACAATCAAAGTGGCATGGTAGGAGATGACATTTAAATTTGCACAAATAATCCAGGTAACCGTCCAAATGAGATGCTGAAGGCAGAGTATAGCAAAGTATAATTATTAATTGTAAGAATGGTTGTTACAAGAGATGACTCTGTTGCATTGTTATTTTGATCAACCTCTGCATATTTGTCAGAGGTTTTTCCCTGCTCTGTGTACTTGTAAAGTTGTTTTGTTTTTCTTTTTTTCTCCGTAAGTATTTTGTTTTTAAAGGTTTGTTTATATACTCTAACAGTTATTTTTCTGGTAAGGGACTGGTATCTATTCAAGGCAAATCTCATCAAGAGATAGTCCAAGGTGTCCATGAGCTGTATGATCTGGAAGAGACTGCAATAGAATGGAAAGAAGATGAAAAAAGAACCAATAGGTTCATTCCCAGGGTGAGAGAGTGAGGCAGACTACTACATACTGGATCGGATTAACAGCTGATGTAGTTGCCTGGAAGTAGAATAAAATGTCAGGTAACAGAGGCATCTAAGTAAAGTGTACTGAAAGAACAGACCTACAGAACAGTGAGGATTGGTAAGTGCAGAAATAGTTTTTCATTTCTAGCTTTTTCATTGATAGTTGGCCATAAAAATAGTTCCTTACAATGTAGTCACTTAAGCGGTATGAATGAAAATCATACATTGTGTAAAATGATTTTGGCATAGTTTAAATGCAAATTAATTTGAGCATTTTTTAAACATGCTTAATCCATCTGTTTTAATTATTGTCTAGCACTTGAGACAGGAGAAGCCAGAAGGCCTTGTCAATGAAGCATCTCGGTATGGATATCAAAACCACTTTTTTAATCATAGTCAGTGACTGCACTGTGCGGAAGATCATTCAAAATTGATTCTTTTTCTTTTCTAAGGTTTTCCCCTCCCTTGCTTTTAAACAAAGGTAGAAAACAAAACTTACTCTGTACTTCATTTGATCATTCTGCTTAGATATGAATTTTCTAATAAGTAGGTTGATCTGAAAATAATGCCTCCTCTTTTTTTCCATGGAAACTACAACAGATGGAGTACAAATAACAGGTTGAAAGAAGCTCAACTTTCAGCTACAAAAACAGTTTTCAGTATAGTCTCCTCACCATTAGCTATACATTTTTGCTAGCAGTGAAAAAGCCTCAGCATGCTGTGCTTGTAAACATTTCAGTGGCCATGGCTTGTCTTTCATGTCACTGGCTGCTGCTACTTATGTCTCCTGAAATGCACAAGCCACAAGTCACCTCAAGAAGCTAATACTGTAGTCATTCCATGATGTTTTAGTTGGCTGATGGTTTGGTTAATGTTTGCCTTCCTGTACTAACTAACAATCTAGTAATTTTACAGCGCTATGAGAGACATACTGCTTCTGCCTTACAAAAAACTGCTTGTTCAAGGTATTCCTTTTTTCTTTTTCCAAATGCATAGGCAGGTTGCATTAGCTGATCTTGTAATCGTCAATAAAACGGATTTGGTTTCAAGGGAAGAATTGAATAAAGTCAGACCAACTGTCAGGTATGAAATTTCTGGTATAACCGTGACATTGTACATGCTCAAATGTTATTAGAAATTAGATCTCATGATTGTTCCAACAGATCGTGTAGTGAAAAAGAGCAGTGAGAAAGCAGTGAAAAAGAGTCTGCCCCTTTCTGGAGATGTTTCCAGTGCATTTCTGTGCTTCCACAGTATTATCGGCTTGCCTAAGTAAGATTTGATGTTACCTGCTCAGAAGTGTAGAATTATAGAATAGAATCAAAGAATGCTTTTAAGTTGGAAGGAACCTTCAAGGACCATTGACTCCAACCTCTGGCTCTACTCAGGACCACCCAAAATTCCAATTCTATGTCTGAGAGCTTTCTCCAAATGTTCCTTGAACTCTGGCTGCTTGGGGCTGTTCCATGTCTACCGCCCTCTGGTGAAGAACCTTTTCCCAATACCCAACCTGACCCTCTTCTGGTGCAACTCCACACCGTTTCCTTGGCTAAATTAGGCCTAACAAATGCCTTATAATAGACCTTTGTCTTAAGTGCTCACATTCTTATACTATTGGGCAGCTGTTGCCATTTGTCTGAGTTAACTACGGGGGGCAATGTCTGCTAGTCCATACATGTTTATTAGCAAATATAAAGGGGTATGGAAGATATCTGAATAATTGTCATGGATGTAAAAGAACAAATGGGCTGAATCAAAGCAGTGTTCAAAGGTGTGTTCCATCTTTCTCAGTACCCTGACAGACAAAATGGAATATTGAGAAATACTTTGCAACGTTATTTGTGGTTCAGACTCTTGAGAATTCTTAACCTTGCAGTTTGTACTGGGAGAAGAAAAATGCTATGTTCAGTAGTAGTATTTTATTGTCAGAAGTTGTGAATTTTGACCTTGGTTCGGCTATAAAATGTCACAAAAGCAAACTTTTTCTTGATGCCTCTTGGACTGTAAAACATTGAGTAACAGTGTGAGAGATGTCGTTATGTTTCTTGTATTGCTCTACATTGTTAAATTGTTCAATTGATATATTAGAGTTGCGTTTGCACCTCATTTTGCTTTTTTCTATTTGTTTTAGGTCAATAAATGGACTTGTCGAAATTTTGGAGACACAAAGGTCGAGGTATTAGATTAACCTGTATTCCAACAAGTACCAAATCCTGTCCCACTGACATTATTTTTACCAAGCTTTCATTATGATCTGTTGGCTGTGCACATGCATACCTACCTGTACTGTGTCTTAATGTGTGCTTGTGTTCGAAGAGGTACAGAACGATTGTTCCCATCAGAGAATTAGATAACACTTAGGCATCCAATACAAATCACATCTTTCAGAAAACGTATTCTTGTGTGGTTTTTTTTTTGTTTGTTTGTTTGTTTAGTATTAATTTATTTTTTAACTGTATTCACTAAAATTCTCTTTTTATGCTCCCATATTACTGTACAGCTGAAAGCTGCTTTACTCCACGGTAGATAGCACTGACTGCTGACATCTGAAAATAGGGCTAGCTTCTGCTGCTTTGCATTGGAATAAGAGATCAGGAAAAAAAACCAACAAACATGAACAATTATTTATATGTTTAAAAATGAGTAATCGAAGCTTCAGTACACATAATTCTTACATGCAGTGAAAATACAAAGCTTTCTTTCTCTCCCTATCTGTGCAGAGTTGATCTTTCCAATGTGCCGGACCTGCATGCTTTAGACAGTCTATCTGGAATCAGGTATGGCCATAATTTCACTTTTATTAAAAGTAATGCTCATTGCATAGATACACGCATGAAGTAGGTACATTTACATTTAGGCAGAGTCTGCATCTGAATTTCTGTTGCATGTTCTAGTTCAGACACTTGTTTACAATTCTCAGTAAGAGTAAGAAGTAATAGAAAGAGGATGTTTTTCCACTTGAGATACATGCAGCAAAAGATTGTAGGGTTTGTAAAATGAAATGAGAGCCAAAGCACCCATGATTGTTTGGCGTTTTCCCCCCGTTTCCCTTGTTGAGGCTTTAAGTTGTCCATTAGTACTACTAGTAATCAATAAGATCTCAGTGCTTTTTTCTGGTTCTCTTAAAACTCAGAGGATTTAATTTTTTTCTTGCTTTACATTGTGATGAACTGGAGACCTTAGTTTTCACAGGAAACTCTGAGTTCCACAACAACCTAAGCCTTGGAAATGTTGTTCAGCGTGTTCCTGGATCCGTTATGTCCTCTGGTTCTTTTATGACTAAGAGGCTCAGCTTTAAATTAGGAAGCACTGCACAGTGTGCAGTGGGAATTAGCTTTGGGAATGAGTTAAGTAGAAAGTGGTGTATAGTATTTCACTTCATTTTATACTGCACATTTTACTCTTAGAAGCAATGGCTTTGTTCATTTTTTACTTCCTAACATAGTTTCAAAAAGTGATGCCCAACAAATCATCCCACAGATGTCAGAAGTTACTTTTTTGTTTTATAAAGATGTAAGAGTGTAAAATGTATATAGAAGTCCATGGCGACTTACTCTATGATGGTTAAAAGTTAGTAGGTCGTACTACTAGCCTTGCTGTGAAAATGGGTCTCCTAAGTCTTTCTTGTAAGACACTGACAGCTGAGTTAGAACAAAGCGTTTCTAACCATAACAGACTCTCTTGGCCCAAGGACAGCTTTAATCCAACCAGAAATGACCATCCAATAGGTCACTCCTTGCTTTATCACTCTTAGGTCAGAATTTTTTTCCAAATCTAGAAAGGAAATCCGTAATTGTTCTGTACATTACTATAGTCAAATTAGATAATTGACAGTGGAATTCCAGCAGTTAATCTGTGGCAGACTTCCTATCACAGATGATTTGAAAGATCAAACAAACATAATTAAACATAACTATTCTGAGATTAAAGCTGAATTAACAGTTGAAAATTACTTTGATAACAGCACTTTAGTTTTGGTCTGCAGTACTGAAGAGTTTGTGTAGATCTTGTTTGAGATAATGACACTGCATCCATCCAGTGCAAATGCAACATCTGCTTGTTTACAGCTTGCAGAAAAAATTGGAGAGTATGAAGACAACAGATGCACATCTCGACAAGGTAATTACAACAAGCACTGCTTCAGTCTCGCTGTTAGAAGATAGTTCAGGATAACTGCAACCATGGCATACTAATCATCTTATTTTTTCAGAAGGTTTCAGGTAGAGAATAGTATGTTTAAGATCTCTGCAATATTACACTGAATGCCATGTACTTTGATATAGATAGATAGTAAATGTATATACTGAGTTCTGCTTTCAAATATGGTTTAAGAGTTCTATTGTTGGAAACAGTGTTCTTGTACATGGAGAGCATTACTACAACAGACAAGTAATACTATTCTTTCAATATTTGTCCTTATTGAGCAATTGAGATTTGAGAATTGAGCCCTATACTTACACCTGATATTTATCCCGTAGGTCGAAATGATGTCAGTGTTTGTAGATATTGGGGAGTTGCTGTTCACAACTTTGCATTAATTAAGGTGTTAGAGAGACACATTCTGTGAGTGCTTCCCTTCGTGTTTACACAGAAAATCAACAGATCAACCTGTAACAGTGAATTAGGTTTTCCTATAAATTTGATATAATACCTACAATCGCATGTGTGCTAGAAGGTTAGGAATGTGAAATGCTTTGTTTTTCCAGATATGTAACCCAGCTTTTATTTATGTCAGGGTAGAATCTTCTCTCTTGCTCTGTGCAATAAAACAATCCTTGCATATTACAGTTTAAATTGCATTTTTATCTTCCTGATTGTGTTTTATTTAGAGAGAAAATACAGTATTTTGTCTGTTTTGTGGTTTTGATTTTTAATAAATAATTGAAGGGGAAAGGGTCTGGCCTGTCACTCCTTTAGAGTATAAGCAGTTGTGTGCTAAATGCTGCTTTTAAGCATCTATCTTGTCTGTCTTGTGTGTCTTTCCATTTACAGGACATAGTGACAGTAACACTTGAAGTCCTAGGAAATATTAAGGAAGAAAACCTTAATCTCTTTATACAGGTAAATATGAATACATCGCAGTCAAGTGCGAAATCATTGTGTCCTTTTGTAGAAAATCATCTTACGCTGTTCTGTTTGTGAAAACATTTTTCCTCTTTGTAGAATCTTGTGTGGGAAAAGAATGTGAAAGATAGGACTGGATGTACCATGGATGTCATAAGACTGAAGGTTTGCCTGAAACTTCCAACCTCTTTGTTTTGTGCTTTCCCTCTTTTTAAATGGAAAGAAACTGCAGTGTATTGTCAGCCACATACAGGTCAAAGAGCAGACAAAAGAGAGAACATCAGTTTGTCATTGATCCATGTAGAGACACTTAAATACCTGCCGGCCAATGAGACCACTCAAGGTAGCTGACAGAGAAGCAAACCACAGTACTACTTGCTGTGTAGTGAAAGGGGAGACTTGCAGTCCCAAACATGAGTGGGACAGGATGAATGATCAGGACATAAGTGAAAGGAGGTGATGTTGTTTTCCCCTCCTTTGCTCTGAAAGGTCTCATCCATTTCACCTAGATGGCTCCTTATCTAGGGATGTAGTTACAGGTTTCTGTCCATGATTACAGTTATTGGCATAATAAACAGAAGTTTAATTGAGTGTAACAATGCAGCACAGTGCTAGCTATGGTCCCCCTAAAATTTTTTGATTACATCAGGCTGCAGTTTTAAAGATGTGATTTACACATAAGTGTATTCATCCCCGTGTACGATTCATTGCATAGTTCTGAGGTGAACGTTGGTGATGCTTGAGGATATACTTTCATTTTCCTTAAACCACAAAGCTAAGTAAATGATAAAAAAGTCGATTGCATGATTAGACAAGGTCTAAGGAAAACAATCAAATGTGCTGTGATTTGTTTCCTGAGAACATATGTGTGTCACAGGCAGCAAGGTAATTATTTCTACTTCACTGGAAGAAAGGTTTATTTCTTGACAAGTAGAACAACAGCAGCATAAAGCCGGCAGTGCTGATGCACTTCAAGCTGTCTGTTGTACTCATTAGCTGTACTGCTGATTAGAAGTATGCTTCTGTTGTACTGAGCTTTGGGATCCGAGTAATATTTACATTCTATTTTAGACAGTTTTCAAGTGATGAAAACTCTTTTAGTGCAACGTTTGGCATGTGAGTTAATGGACTTAGTTTTGAAGGTATTCCATTGTTAATTCCATTGCTAGTCATTTCACCACACAGATATTTGTTCTTTCTCAGCTATTGAGAGATTCTGTTTCAAGACAGTGTAAGTGTTAAGCATGAGAACTCAGTGGGAACAGACTCAGCATTTTTGCCTATTTTACATCACCTTGGACAGGTGATGAGGCTTTCATAGAGACATATATCATACATACAATCAAAGTGGCATGGTAGGAGATGACATTTAAATTTGCACAAATAATCCAGGTAACCGTCCAAATGAGATGCTGAAGGCAGAGTATAGCAAAGTATAATTATTAATTGTAAGAATGGTTGTTACAAGAGATGACTCTGTTGCATTGTTATTTTGATCAACCTCTGCATATTTGTCAGAGGTTTTTCCCTGCTCTGTGTACTTGTAAAGTTGTTTTGTTTTTCTTTTTTTCTCCGTAAGTATTTTGTTTTTAAAGGTTTGTTTATATACTCTAACAGTTATTTTTCTGGTAAGGGACTGGTATCTATTCAAGGCAAATCTCATCAAGAGATAGTCCAAGGTGTCCATGAGCTGTATGATCTGGAAGAGACTGCAATAGAATGGAAAGAAGATGAAAAAAGAACCAATAGGTTCATTCCCAGGGTGAGAGAGTGAGGCAGACTACTACATACTGGATCGGATTAACAGCTGATGTAGTTGCCTGGAAGTAGAATAAAATGTCAGGTAACAGAGGCATCTAAGTAAAGTGTACTGAAAGAACAGACCTACAGAACAGTGAGGATTGGTAAGTGCAGAAATAGTTTTTCATTTCTAGCTTTTTCATTGATAGTTGGCCATAAAAATAGTTCCTTACAATGTAGTCACTTAAGCGGTATGAATGAAAATCATACATTGTGTAAAATGATTTTGGCATAGTTTAAATGCAAATTAATTTGAGCATTTTTTAAACATGCTTAATCCATCTGTTTTAATTATTGTCTAGCACTTGAGACAGGAGAAGCCAGAAGGCCTTGTCAATGAAGCATCTCGGTATGGATATCAAAACCACTTTTTTAATCATAGTCAGTGACTGCACTGTGCGGAAGATCATTCAAAATTGATTCTTTTTCTTTTCTAAGGTTTTCCCCTCCCTTGCTTTTAAACAAAGGTAGAAAACAAAACTTACTCTGTACTTCATTTGATCATTCTGCTTAGATATGAATTTTCTAATAAGTAGGTTGATCTGAAAATAATGCCTCCTCTTTTTTTCCATGGAAACTACAACAGATGGAGTACAAATAACAGGTTGAAAGAAGCTCAACTTTCAGCTACAAAAACAGTTTTCAGTATAGTCTCCTCACCATTAGCTATACATTTTTGCTAGCAGTGAAAAAGCCTCAGCATGCTGTGCTTGTAAACATTTCAGTGGCCATGGCTTGTCTTTCATGTCACTGGCTGCTGCTACTTATGTCTCCTGAAATGCACAAGCCACAAGTCACCTCAAGAAGCTTATACTGTAGTCATTCCATGATGTTTTAGTTGGCTGATGGTTTGGTTAATGTTTGCCTTCCTGTACTAACTAACAATCTAGTAATTTTACAGCGCTATGAGAGACATACTGCTTCTGCCTTACAAAAAACTGCTTGTTCAAGGTATTCCTTTTTTCTTTTTCCAAATGCATAGGCAGGTTGCATTAGCTGATCTTGTAATCGTCAATAAAACGGATTTGGTTTCAAGGGAAGAATTGAATAAAGTCAGACCAACTGTCAGGTATGAAATTTCTGGTATAACCGTGACATTGTACATGCTCAAATGTTATTAGAAATTAGATCTCATGATTGTTCCAACAGATCGTGTAGTGAAAAAGAGCAGTGAGAAAGCAGTGAAAAAGAGTCTGCGCCTTTCTGGAGATGTTTCCAGTGCATTTCTGTGCTTCCACAGTATTATCGGCTTGCCTAAGTAAGATTTGATGTTACCTGCTCAGAAGTGTAGAATTATAGAATAGAATCAAAGAATGCTTTTAAGTTGGAAGGAACCTTCAAGGACCATTGACTCCAACCTCTGGCTCTACTCAGGACCACCCAAAATTCCAATTCTATGTCTGAGAGCTTTCTCCAAATGTTCCTTGAACTCTGGCTGCTTGGGGCTGTTCCATGTCTACCGCCCTCTGGTGAAGAACCTTTTCCCAATACCCAACCTGACCCTCTTCTGGTGCAACTCCACACCGTTTCCTTGGCTAAATTAGGCCTAACAAATGCCTTATAATAGACCTTTGTCTTAAGTGCTCACATTCTTATACTATTGGGCAGCTGTTGCCATTTGTCTGAGTTAACTACGGGGGGCAATGTCTGCTAGTCCATACATGTTTATTAGCAAATATAAAGGGGTATGGAAGATATCTGAATAATTGTCATGGATGTAAAAGAACAAATGGGCTGAATCAAAGCAGTGTTCAAAGGTGTGTTCCATCTTTCTCAGTACCCTGACAGACAAAATGGAATATTGAGAAATACTTTGCAACGTTATTTGTGGTTCAGACTCTTGAGAATTCTTAACCTTGCAGTTTGTACTGGGAGAAGAAAAATGCTATGTTCAGTAGTAGTATTTTATTGTCAGAAGTTGTGAATTTTGACCTTGGTTCGGCTATAAAATGTCACAAAAGCAAACTTTTTCTTGATGCCTCTTGGACTGTAAAACATTGAGTAACAGTGTGAGAGATGTCGTTATGTTTCTTGTATTGCTCTACATTGTTAAATTGTTCAATCGATATATTAGAGTTGCGTTTGCACCTCATTTTGCTTTTTTCTATTTGTTTTAGGTCAATAAATGGACTTGTCGAAATTTTGGAGACACAAAGGTCGAGGTATTAGATTAACCTGTATTCCAACAAGTACCAAATCCTGTCCCACTGACATTATTTTTACCAAGCTTTCATTATGATCTGTTGGCTGTGCACATGCATACCTACCTGTACTGTGTCTTAATGTGTGCTTGTGTTCGAAGAGGTACAGAACGATTGTTCCCATCAGAGAATTAGATAACACTTAGGCATCCAATACAAATCACATCTTTCAGAAAACGTATTCTTGTGTGGTTTTTTTTTTGTTTGTTTGTTTGTTTAGTATTAATTTATTTTTTAACTGTATTCACTAAAATTCTCTTTTTATGCTCCCATATTACTGTACAGCTGAAAGCTGCTTTACTCCACGGTAGATAGCACTGACTGCTGACATCTGAAAATAGGGCTAGCTTCTGCTGCTTTGCATTGGAATAAGAGATCAGGAAAAAAAACCAACAAACATGAACAATTATTTATATGTTTAAAAATGAGTAATCGAAGCTTCAGTACACATAATTCTTACATGCAGTGAAAATACAAAGCTTTCTTTCTCTCCCTATCTGTGCAGAGTTGATCTTTCCAATGTGCCGGACCTGCATGCTTTAGACAGTCTATCTGGAATCAGGTATGGCCATAATTTCACTTTTATTAAAAGTAATGCTCATTGCATAGATACACGCATGAAGTAGGTACATTTACATTTAGGCAGAGTCTGCATCTGAATTTCTGTTGCATGTTCTAGTTCAGACACTTGTTTACAATTCTCAGTAAGAGTAAGAAGTAATAGAAAGAGGATGTTTTTCCACTTGAGATACATGCAGCAAAAGATTGTAGGGTTTGTAAAATGAAATGAGAGCCAAAGCACCCATGACTGTTTGGCGTTTTCCCCCCGTTTCCCTTGTTGAGGCTTTAAGTTGTCCATTAGTACTACTAGTAATCAATAAGATCTCAGTGCTTTTTTCTGGTTCTCTTAAAACTCAGAGGATTTAATTTTTTTCTTGCTTTACATTGTGATGAACTGGAGACCTTAGTTTTCACAGGAAACTCTGAGTTCCACAACAACCTAAGCCTTGGAAATGTTGTTCAGCGTGTTCCTGGATCCGTTATGTCCTCTGGTTCTTTTATGACTAAGAGGCTCAGCTTTAAATTAGGAAGCACTGCACAGTGTGCAGTGGGAATTAGCTTTGGGAATGAGTTAAGTAGAAAGTGGTGTATAGTATTTCACTTCATTTTATACTGCACATTTTACTCTTAGAAGCAATGGCTTTGTTCCTTTTTTACTTCCTAACATAGTTTCAAAAAGTGATGCCCAACAAATCATCCCACAGATGTCAGAAGTTACTTTTTTGTTTTATAAAGATGTAAGAGTGTAAAATGTAGATAGAAGTCCATGGCGACTTACTCTATGATGGTTAAAAGTTAGTAGGTCGTACTACTAGCCTTGCTGTGAAAATGGGTCTCCTAAGTCTTTCTTGTAAGACACTGACAGCTGAGTTAGAACAAAGCGTTTCTAACCATAACAGACTCTCTTGGCCCAAGGACAGCTTTAATCCAACCAGAAATGACCATCCAATAGGTCACTCCTTGCTTTATCACTCTTAGGTCAGAATTTTTTTCCAAATCTAGAAAGGAAATCCGTAATTGTTCTGTACATTACTATAGTCAAATTAGATAATTGACAGTGGAATTCCAGCAGTTAATCTGTGGCAGACTTCCTATCACAGATGATTTGAAAGATCAAACAAACATAATTAAACATAACTATTCTGAGATTAAAGCTGAATTAACAGTTGAAAATTACTTTGATAACAGCACTTTAGTTTTGGTCTGCAGTACTGAAGAGTTTGTGTAGATCTTGTTTGAGATAATGACACTGCATCCATCCAGTGCAAATGCAACATCTGCTTGTTTACAGCTTGCAGAAAAAATTGGAGAGTATGAAGACAACAGATGCACATCTCGACAAGGTAATTACAACAAGCACTGCTTCAGTCTTGCTGTTAGAAGATAGTTCAGGATAACTGCAACCATGGCATACTAATCATCTTATTTTTTCAGAAGGTTTCAGGTAGAGAATAGTATGTTTAAGATCTCTGCAATATTACACTGAATGCCATGTACTTTGATATAGATAGATAGTAAATGTATATACTGAGTTCTGCTTTCAAATATGGTTTAAGAGTTCTATTGTTGGAAACAGTGTTCTTGTACATGGAGAGCATTACTACAACAGACAAGTAATACTATTCTTTCAATATTTGTCCTTATTGAGCAATTGAGATTTGAGAATTGAGCCCTATACTTACACCTGATATTTATCCCGTAGGTCGAAATGATGTCAGTGTTTGTAGATATTGGGGAGTTGCTGTTCACAACTTTGCATTAATTAAGGTGTTAGAGAGACACATTCTGTGAGTGCTTCCCTTCGTTTTTACACAGAAAATCAACAGATCAACCTGTAACAGTGAATTAGGTTTTCCTATAAATTTGATATAATACCTACAATCGCATGTGTGCTAGAAGGTTAGGAATGTGAAATGCTTTGTTTTTCCAGATATGTAACCCAGCTTTTATTTATGTCAGGGTAGAATCTTCTCTCTTGCTCTGTGCAATAAAACAATCCTTGCATATTACAGTTTAAATTGCATTTTTATCTTCCTGATTGTGTTTTATTTAGAGAGAAAATACAGTATTTTGTCTGTTTTGTGGTTTTGATTTTTAATAAATAATTGAAGGGGAAAGGGTCTGGCCTGTCACTCCTTTAGAGTATAAGCAGTTGTGTGCTAAATGCTGCTTTTAAGCATCTATCTTGTCTGTCTTGTGTGTCTTTCCATTTACAGGACATAGTGACAGTAACACTTGAAGTCCTAGGAAATATTAAGGAAGAAAACCTTAATCTCTTTATACAGGTAAATATGAATACATCGCAGTCAAGTGCGAAATCATTGTGTCCTTTTGTAGAAAATCATCTTACGCTGTTCTGTTTGTGAAAACATTTTTCCTCTTTGTAGAATCTTGTGTGGGAAAAGAATGTGAAAGATAGGACTGGATGTACCATGGATGTCATAAGACTGAAGGTTTGCCTGAAACTTCCAACCTCTTTGTTTTGTGCTTTCCCTCTTTTTAAATGGAAAGAAACTGCAGTGTATTGTCAGCCACATACAGGTCAAAGAGCAGACAAAAGAGAGAACATCAGTTTGTCATTGATCCATGTAGAGACACTTAAATACCTGCCGGCCAATGAGACCACTCAAGGTAGCTGACAGAGAAGCAAACCACAGTACTACTTGCTGTGTAGTGAAAGGGGAGACTTGCAGTCCCAAACATGAGTGGGACAGGATGAATGATCAGGACATAAGTGAAAGGAGGTGATGTTGTTTTCCCCTCCTTTGCTCTGAAAGGTCTCATCCATTTCACCTAGATGGCTCCTTATCTAGGGATGTAGTTACAGGTTTCTGTCCATGATTACAGTTATTGGCATAATAAACAGAAGTTTAACTGAGTGTAACAATGCAGCACAGTGCTAGCTATGGTCCCCCTAAAATTTTTTGATTACATCAGGCTGCAGTTTTAAAGATGTGATTTACACATAAGTGTATTCATCCCCGTGTACGATTCATTGCATAGTTCTGAGGTGAACGTTGGTGATGCTTGAGGATATACTTTCATTTTCCTTAAACCACAAAGCTAAGTAAATGATAAAAAAGTCGATTGCATGATTAGACAAGGTCTAAGGAAAACAATCAAATGTGCTGTGATTTGTTTCCTGAGAACATATGTGTGTCACAGGCAGCAAGGTAATTATTTCTACTTCACTGGAAGAAAGGTTTATTTCTTGACAAGTAGAACAACAGCAGCATAAAGCCGGCAGTGCTGATGCACTTCAAGCTGTCTGTTGTACTCATTAGCTGTACTGCTGATTAGAAGTATGCTTCTGTTGTACTGAGCTTTGGGATCCGAGTAATATTTACATTCTATTTTAGACAGTTTTCAAGTGATGAAAACTCTTTTAGTGCAACGTTTGGCATGTGAGTTAATGGACTTAGTTTTGAAGGTATTCCATTGTTAATTCCATTGCTAGTCATTTCACCACACAGATATTTGTTCTTTCTCAGCTATTGAGAGATTCTGTTTCAAGACAGTGTAAGTGTTAAGCATGAGAACTCAGTGGGAACAGACTCAGCATTTTTGCCTATTTTACATCACCTTGGACAGGTGATGAGGCTTTCATAGAGACATATATCATACATACAATCAAAGTGGCATGGTAGGAGATGACATTTAAATTTGCACAAATAATCCAGGTAACCGTCCAAATGAGATGCTGAAGGCAGAGTATAGCAAAGTATAATTATTAATTGTAAGAATGGTTGTTACAAGAGATGACTCTGTTGCATTGTTATTTTGATCAACCTCTGCATATTTGTCAGAGGTTTTTCCCTGCTCTGTGTACTTGTAAAGTTGTTTTGTTTTTCTTTTTTTCTCCGTAAGTATTTTGTTTTTAAAGGTTTGTTTATATACTCTAACAGTTATTTTTCTGGTAAGGGACTGGTATCTATTCAAGGCAAATCTCATCAAGAGATAGTCCAAGGTGTCCATGAGCTGTATGATCTGGAAGAGACTGCAATAGAATGGAAAGAAGATGAAAAAAGAACCAATAGGTTCATTCCCAGGGTGAGAGAGTGAGGCAGACTACTACATACTGGATCGGATTAACAGCTGATGTAGTTGCCTGGAAGTAGAATAAAATGTCAGGTAACAGAGGCATCTAAGTAAAGTGTACTGAAAGAACAGACCTACAGAACAGTGAGGATTGGTAAGTGCAGAAATAGTTTTTCATTTCTAGCTTTTTCATTGATAGTTGGCCATAAAAATAGTTCCTTACAATGTAGTCACTTAAGCGGTATGAATGAAAATCATACATTGTGTAAAATGATTTTGGCATAGTTTAAATGCAAATTAATTTGAGCATTTTTTAAACATGCTTAATCCATCTGTTTTAATTATTGTCTAGCACTTGAGACAGGAGAAGCCAGAAGGCCTTGTCAATGAAGCATCTCGGTATGGATATCAAAACCACTTTTTTAATCATAGTCAGTGACTGCACTGTGCGGAAGATCATTCAAAATTGATTCTTTTTCTTTTCTAAGGTTTTCCCCTCCCTTGCTTTTAAACAAAGGTAGAAAACAAAACTTACTCTGTACTTCATTTGATCATTCTGCTTAGATATGAATTTTCTAATAAGTAGGTTGATCTGAAAATAATGCCTCCTCTTTTTTTCCATGGAAACTACAACAGATGGAGTACAAATAACAGGTTGAAAGAAGCTCAACTTTCAGCTACAAAAACAGTTTTCAGTATAGTCTCCTCACCATTAGCTATACATTTTTGCTAGCAGTGAAAAAGCCTCAGCATGCTGTGCTTGTAAACATTTCAGTGGCCATGGCTTGTCTTTCATGTCACTGGCTGCTGCTACTTATGTCTCCTGAAATGCACAAGCCACAAGTCACCTCAAGAAGCTTATACTGTAGTCATTCCATGATGTTTTAGTTGGCTGATGGTTTGGTTAATGTTTGCCTTCCTGTACTAACTAACAATCTAGTAATTTTACAGCGCTATGAGAGACATACTGCTTCTGCCTTACAAAAAACTGCTTGTTCAAGGTATTCCTTTTTTCTTTTTCCAAATGCATAGGCAGGTTGCATTAGCTGATCTTGTAATCGTCAATAAAACGGATTTGGTTTCAAGGGAAGAATTGAATAAAGTCAGACCAACTGTCAGGTATGAAATTTCTGGTATAACCGTGACATTGTACATGCTCAAATGTTATTAGAAATTAGATCTCATGATTGTTCCAACAGATCGTGTAGTGAAAAAGAGCAGTGAGAAAGCAGTGAAAAAGAGTCTGCGCCTTTCTGGAGATGTTTCCAGTGCATTTCTGTGCTTCCACAGTATTATCGGCTTGCCTAAGTAAGATTTGATGTTACCTGCTCAGAAGTGTAGAATTATAGAATAGAATCAAAGAATGCTTTTAAGTTGGAAGGAACCTTCAAGGACCATTGACTCCAACCTCTGGCTCTACTCAGGACCACCCAAAATTCCAATTCTATGTCTGAGAGCTTTCTCCAAATGTTCCTTGAACTCTGGCTGCTTGGGGCTGTTCCATGTCTACCGCCCTCTGGTGAAGAACCTTTTCCCAATACCCAACCTGACCCTCTTCTGGTGCAACTCCACACCGTTTCCTTGGCTAAATTAGGCCTAACAAATGCCTTATAATAGACCTTTGTCTTAAGTGCTCACATTCTTATACTATTGGGCAGCTGTTGCCATTTGTCTGAGTTAACTACGGGGGGCAATGTCTGCTAGTCCATACATGTTTATTAGCAAATATAAAGGGGTATGGAAGATATCTGAATAATTGTCATGGATGTAAAAGAACAAATGGGCTGAATCAAAGCAGTGTTCAAAGGTGTGTTCCATCTTTCTCAGTACCCTGACAGACAAAATGGAATATTGAGAAATACTTTGCAACGTTATTTGTGGTTCAGACTCTTGAGAATTCTTAACCTTGCAGTTTGTACTGGGAGAAGAAAAATGCTATGTTCAGTAGTAGTATTTTATTGTCAGAAGTTGTGAATTTTGACCTTGGTTCGGCTATAAAATGTCACAAAAGCAAACTTTTTCTTGATGCCTCTTGGACTGTAAAACATTGAGTAACAGTGTGAGAGATGTCGTTATGTTTCTTGTATTGCTCTACATTGTTAAATTGTTCAATCGATATATTAGAGTTGCGTTTGCACCTCATTTTGCTTTTTTCTATTTGTTTTAGGTCAATAAATGGACTTGTCGAAATTTTGGAGACACAAAGGTCGAGGTATTAGATTAACCTGTATTCCAACAAGTACCAAATCCTGTCCCACTGACATTATTTTTACCAAGCTTTCATTATGATCTGTTGGCTGTGCACATGCATACCTACCTGTACTGTGTTTTAATGTGTGCTTGTGTTCGAAGAGGTACAGAACGATTGTTCCCATCAGAGAATTAGATAACACTTAGGCATCCAATACAAATCACATCTTTCAGAAAACGTATTCTTGTGTGGTTTTTTTTTTTGTTTGTTTGTTTGTTTAGTATTAATTTATTTTTTAACTGTATTCACTAAAATTCTCTTTTTATGCTCCCATATTACTGTACAGCTGAAAGCTGCTTTACTCCACGGTAGATAGCACTGACTGCTGACATCTGAAAATAGGGCTAGCTTCTGCTGCTTTGCATTGGAATAAGAGATCAGGAAAAAAAACCAACAAACATGAACAATTATTTATATGTTTAAAAATGAGTAATCGAAGCTTCAGTACACATAATTCTTACATGCAGTGAAAATACAAAGCTTTCTTTCTCTCCCTATCTGTGCAGAGTTGATCTTTCCAATGTGCCGGACCTGCATGCTTTAGACAGTCTATCTGGAATCAGGTATGGCCATAATTTCACTTTTATTAAAAGTAATGCTCATTGCATAGATACACGCATGAAGTAGGTACATTTACATTTAGGCAGAGTCTGCATCTGAATTTCTGTTGCATGTTCTAGTTCAGACACTTGTTTACAATTCTCAGTAAGAGTAAGAAGTAATAGAAAGAGGATGTTTTTCCACTTGAGATACATGCAGCAAAAGATTGTAGGGTTTGTAAAATGAAATGAGAGCCAAAGCACCCATGACTGTTTGGCGTTTTCCCCCCGTTTCCCTTGTTGAGGCTTTAAGTTGTCCATTAGTACTACTAGTAATCAATAAGATCTCAGTGCTTTTTTCTGGTTCTCTTAAAACTCAGAGGATTTAATTTTTTTCTTGCTTTACATTGTGATGAACTGGAGACCTTAGTTTTCACAGGAAACTCTGAGTTCCACAACAACCTAAGCCTTGGAAATGTTGTTCAGCGTGTTCCTGGATCCGTTATGTCCTCTGGTTCTTTTATGACTAAGAGGCTCAGCTTTAAATTAGGAAGCACTGCACAGTGTGCAGTGGGAATTAGCTTTGGGAATGAGTTAAGTAGAAAGTGGTGTATAGTATTTCACTTCATTTTATACTGCACATTTTACTCTTAGAAGCAATGGCTTTGTTCATTTTTTACTTCCTAACATAGTTTCAAAAAGTGATGCCCAACAAATCATCCCACAGATGTCAGAAGTTACTTTTTTGTTTTATAAAGATGTAAGAGTGTAAAATGTATATAGAAGTCCATGGCGACTTACTCTATGATGGTTAAAAGTTAGTAGGTCGTACTACTAGCCTTGCTGTGAAAATGGGTCTCCTAAGTCTTTCTTGTAAGACACTGACAGCTGAGTTAGAACAAAGCGTTTCTAACCATAACAGACTCTCTTGGCCCAAGGACAGCTTTAATCCAACCAGAAATGACCATCCAATAGGTCACTCCTTGCTTTATCACTCTTAGGTCAGAATTTTTTTCCAAATCTAGAAAGGAAATCCGTAATTGTTCTGTACATTACTATAGTCAAATTAGATAATTGACAGTGGAATTCCAGCAGTTAATCTGTGGCAGACTTCCTATCACAGATGATTTGAAAGATCAAACAAACATAATTAAACATAACTATTCTGAGATTAAAGCTGAATTAACAGTTGAAAATTACTTTGATAACAGCACTTTAGTTTTGGTCTGCAGTACTGAAGAGTTTGTGTAGATCTTGTTTGAGATAATGACACTGCATCCATCCAGTGCAAATGCAACATCTGCTTGTTTACAGCTTGCAGAAAAAATTGGAGAGTATGAAGACAACAGATGCACATCTCGACAAGGTAATTACAACAAGCACTGCTTCAGTCTCGCTGTTAGAAGATAGTTCAGGATAACTGCAACCATGGCATACTAATCATCTTATTTTTTCAGAAGGTTTCAGGTAGAGAATAGTATGTTTAAGATCTCTGCAATATTACACTGAATGCCATGTACTTTGATATAGATAGATAGTAAATGTATATACTGAGTTCTGCTTTCAAATATGGTTTAAGAGTTCTATTGTTGGAAACAGTGTTCTTGTACATGGAGAGCATTACTACAACAGACAAGTAATACTATTCTTTCAATATTTGTCCTTATTGAGCAATTGAGATTTGAGAATTGAGCCCTATACTTACACCTGATATTTATCCCGTAGGTCGAAATGATGTCAGTGTTTGTAGATATTGGGGAGTTGCTGTTCACAACTTTGCATTAATTAAGGTGTTAGAGAGACACATTCTGTGAGTGCTTCCCTTCGTTTTTACACAGAAAATCAACAGATCAACCTGTAACAGTGAATTAGGTTTTCCTATAAATTTGATATAATACCTACAATCGCATGTGTGCTAGAAGGTTAGGAATGTGAAATGCTTTGTTTTTCCAGATATGTAACCCAGCTTTTATTTATGTCAGGGTAGAATCTTCTCTCTTGCTCTGTGCAATAAAACAATCCTTGCATATTACAGTTTAAATTGCATTTTTATCTTCCTGATTGTGTTTTATTTAGAGAGAAAATACAGTATTTTGTCTGTTTTGTGGTTTTGATTTTTAATAAATAATTGAAGGGGAAAGGGTCTGGCCTGTCACTCCTTTAGAGTATAAGCAGTTGTGTGCTAAATGCTGCTTTTAAGCATCTATCTTGTCTGTCTTGTGTGTCTTTCCATTTACAGGACATAGTGACAGTAACACTTGAAGTCCTAGGAAATATTAAGGAAGAAAACCTTAATCTCTTTATACAGGTAAATATGAATACATCGCAGTCAAGTGCGAAATCATTGTGTCCTTTTGTAGAAAATCATCTTACGCTGTTCTGTTTGTGAAAACATTTTTCCTCTTTGTAGAATCTTGTGTGGGAAAAGAATGTGAAAGATAGGACTGGATGTACCATGGATGTCATAAGACTGAAGGTTTGCCTGAAACTTCCAACCTCTTTGTTTTGTGCTTTCCCTCTTTTTAAATGGAAAGAAACTGCAGTGTATTGTCAGCCACATACAGGTCAAAGAGCAGACAAAAGAGAGAACATCAGTTTGTCATTGATCCATGTAGAGACACTTAAATACCTGCCGGCCAATGAGACCACTCAAGGTAGCTGACAGAGAAGCAAACCACAGTACTACTTGCTGTGTAGTGAAAGGGGAGACTTGCAGTCCCAAACATGAGTGGGACAGGATGAATGATCAGGACATAAGTGAAAGGAGGTGATGTTGTTTTCCCCTCCTTTGCTCTGAAAGGTCTCATCCATTTCACCTAGATGGCTCCTTATCTAGGAATGTAGTTACAGGTTTCTGTCCATGATTACAGTTATTGGCATAATAAACAGAAGTTTAATTGAGTGTAACAATGCAGCACAGTGCTAGCTATGGTCCCCCTAAAATTTTTTGATTACATCAGGCTGCAGTTTTAAAGATGTGATTTACACATAAGTGTATTCATCCCCGTGTACGATTCATTGCATAGTTCTGAGGTGAACGTTGGTGATGCTTGAGGATATACTTTCATTTTCCTTAAACCACAAAGCTAAGTAAATGATAAAAAAGTCGATTGCATGATTAGACAAGGTCTAAGGAAAACAATCAAATGTGCTGTGATTTGTTTCCTGAGAACATATGTGTGTCACAGGCAGCAAGGTAATTATTTCTACTTCACTGGAAGAAAGGTTTATTTCTTGACAAAAAGAACAACAGCAGCATAAAGCCGGCAGTGCTGATGCACTTCAAGCTGTCTGTTGTACTCATTAGCTGTACTGCTGATTAGAAGTATGCTTCTGTTGTACTGAGCTTTGGGATCCGAGTAATATTTACATTCTATTTTAGACAGTTTTCAAGTGATGAAAACTCTTTTAGTGCAACGTTTGGCATGTGAGTTAATGGACTTAGTTTTGAAGGTATTCCATTGTTAATTCCATTGCTAGTCATTTCACCACACAGATATTTGTTCTTTCTCAGCTATTGAGAGATTCTGTTTCAAGACAGTGTAAGTGTTAAGCATGAGAACTCAGTGGGAACAGACTCAGCATTTTTGCCTATTTTACATCACCTTGGACAGGTGATGAGGCTTTCATAGAGACATATATCATACATACAATCAAAGTGGCATGGTAGGAGATGACATTTAAATTTGCACAAATAATCCAGGTAACCGTCCAAATGAGATGCTGAAGGCAGAGTATAGCAAAGTATAATTATTAATTGTAAGAATGGTTGTTACAAGAGATGACTCTGTTGCATTGTTATTTTGATCAACCTCTGCATATTTGTCAGAGGTTTTTCCCTGCTCTGTGTACTTGTAAAGTTGTTTTGTTTTTCTTTTTTTCTCCGTAAGTATTTTGTTTTTAAAGGTTTGTTTATATACTCTAACAGTTATTTTTCTGGTAAGGGACTGGTATCTATTCAAGGCAAATCTCATCAAGAGATAGTCCAAGGTGTCCATGAGCTGTATGATCTGGAAGAGACTGCAATAGAATGGAAAGAAGATGAAAAAAGAACCAATAGGTTCATTCCCAGGGTGAGAGAGTGAGGCAGACTACTACATACTGGATCGGATTAACAGCTGATGTAGTTGCCTGGAAGTAGAATAAAATGTCAGGTAACAGAGGCATCTAAGTAAAGTGTACTGAAAGAACAGACCTACAGAACAGTGAGGATTGGTAAGTGCAGAAATAGTTTTTCATTTCTAGCTTTTTCATTGATAGTTGGCCATAAAAATAGTTCCTTACAATGTAGTCACTTAAGCGGTATGAATGAAAATCATACATTGTGTAAAATGATTTTGGCATAGTTTAAATGCAAATTAATTTGAGCATTTTTTAAACATGCTTAATCCATCTGTTTTAATTATTGTCTAGCACTTGAGACAGGAGAAGCCAGAAGGCCTTGTCAATGAAGCATCTCGGTATGGATATCAAAACCACTTTTTTAATCATAGTCAGTGACTGCACTGTGCGGAAGATCATTCAAAATTGATTCTTTTTCTTTTCTAAGGTTTTCCCCTCCCTTGCTTTTAAACAAAGGTAGAAAACAAAACTTACTCTGTACTTCATTTGATCATTCTGCTTAGATATGAATTTTCTAATAAGTAGGTTGATCTGAAAATAATGCCTCCTCTTTTTTTCCATGGAAACTACAACAGATGGAGTACAAATAACAGGTTGAAAGAAGCTCAACTTTCAGCTACAAAAACAGTTTTCAGTATAGTCTCCTCACCATTAGCTATACATTTTTGCTAGCAGTGAAAAAGCCTCAGCATGCTGTGCTTGTAAACATTTCAGTGGCCATGGCTTGTCTTTCATGTCACTGGCTGCTGCTACTTATGTCTCCTGAAATGCACAAGCCACAAGTCACCTCAAGAAGCTAATACTGTAGTCATTCCATGATGTTTTAGTTGGCTGATGGTTTGGTTAATGTTTGCCTTCCTGTACTAACTAACAATCTAGTAATTTTACAGCGCTATGAGAGACATACTGCTTCTGCCTTACAAAAAACTGCTTGTTCAAGGTATTCCTTTTTTCTTTTTCCAAATGCATAGGCAGGTTGCATTAGCTGATCTTGTAATCGTCAATAAAACGGATTTGGTTTCAAGGGAAGAATTGAATAAAGTCAGACCAACTGTCAGGTATGAAATTTCTGGTATAACCGTGACATTGTACATGCTCAAATGTTATTAGAAATTAGATCTCATGATTGTTCCAACAGATCGTGTAGTGAAAAAGAGCAGTGAGAAAGCAGTGAAAAAGAGTCTGCGCCTTTCTGGAGATGTTTCCAGTGCATTTCTGTGCTTCCACAGTATTATCGGCTTGCCTAAGTAAGATTTGATGTTACCTGCTCAGAAGTGTAGAATTATAGAATAGAATCCAAGAATGCTCTTAAGTTGGAAGGAACCTTCAAGGACCATTGACTCCAACCTCTGGCTCTACTCAGGACCACCCAAAATTCCAATTCTATGTCTGAGAGCTTTCTCCAAATGTTCCTTGAACTCTGGCTGCTTGGGGCTGTTCCATGTCTACCGCCCTCTGGTGAAGAACCTTTTCCCAATACCCAACCTGACCCTCTTCTGGTGCAACTCCACACCGTTTCCTTGGCTAAATTAGGCCTAACAAATGCCTTATAATAGACCTTTGTCTTAAGTGCTCACATTCTTATACTATTGGGCAGCTGTTGCCATTTGTCTGAGTTAACTACGGGGGGCAATGTCTGCTAGTCCATACATGTTTATTAGCAAATATAAAGGGGTATGGAAGATATCTGAATAATTGTCATGGATGTAAAAGAACAAATGGGCTGAATCAAAGCAGTGTTCAAAGGTGTGTTCCATCTTTCTCAGTACCCTGACAGACAAAATGGAATATTGAGAAATACTTTGCAATGTTATTTGTGGTTCAGACTCTTGAGAATTCTTAACCTTGCAGCTTGTACTGAGAGAAGAAAAATGCTCTGTTCAGTAGTAATATTTTATTGTCAGAAGTTGTGAATTTTGACCTTGGTTCGGCTATAAAATGTCACAAAAGCAAACTTTTTCTTGATGCCTCTTGGACTGTAAAACATTGAGTAACAGTGTGAGAGATGTCGTTATGTTTCTTGTATTGCTCTACATTGTTAAATTGTTCAATCGATATATTAGAGTTGCGTTTGCACCTCATTTTGCTTTTTTCTATTTGTTTTAGGTCAATAAATGGACTTGTCGAAATTTTGGAGACACAAAGGTCGAGGTATTAGATTAACCTGTATTCCAACAAGTACCAAATCCTGTCCCACTGACATTATTTTTACAAAGCTTTCATTATGATCTGTTGGCTGTGCACATGCATACCTACCTGTACTGTGTTTTAATGTGTGCTTGTGTTCGAAGAGGTACAGAACGATTGTTCCCATCAGAGAATTAGATAACACTTAGGCATCCAATACAAATCACATCTTTCAGAAAACGGATTCTTGTGTGGTGTTTTTTTTGTTTGTTTGTTTGTTTAGTATTAATTTATTTTTTAACTGTATTCACTAAAATTCTCTTTTTATGCTCCCATATTACTGTACAGCTGAAAGCTGCTTTACTCCATGGTAGACAGCACTGACTGCTGACATGTGAAAATAGGGCTAGCTTCTGCTGCTTTGCATTGGAATAAGAGATCAGGAAAAAAAACCAACAAACATGAACAATTATTTATATGTTTAAAAATGAGTAATCGAAGCTTCAGTACACATAATTCTTACATGCAGTGAAAATACAAAGCTTTCTTTCTCTCCCTATCTGTGCAGAGTTGATCTTTCCAATGTGCCGGACCTGCATGCTTTAGACAGTCTATCTGGAATCAGGTATGGCCATAATTTCACTTTTATTAAAAGTAATGCTCATTGCATAGATACACGCATGAAGTAGGTACATTTACATTTAGGCAGAGTCTGCATCTGAATTTCTGTTGCATGTTCTAGTTCAGACACTTGTTTACAATTCTCAGTAAGAGTAAGAAGTAATAGAAAGAGGATGTTTTTCCACTTGAGATACATGCAGCAAAAGATTGTAGGGTTTGTAAAATGAAATGAGAGCCAAAGCACCCATGATTGTTTGGCGTTTTCCCCCCGTTTCCCTTGTTGAGGCTTTAAGTTGTCCATTAGTACTACTAGTAATCAATAAGATCTCAGTGCTTTTTTCTGGTTCTCTTAAAACTCAGAGGATTTAATTTTTTTCTTGCTTTACATTGTGATGAACTGGAGACCTTAGTTGTCTCAGGAAACTCTGAGTTCCACAACAACCTAAGCCTTGGAAATGTTGTTCAGCGTGTTCCTGGATCCGTTATGTCCTCTGGTTCTTTTATGACTAAGAGGCTCAGCTTTAAATTAGGAAGCACTGCACAGTGTGCAGTGGGAATTAGCTTTGGGAATGAGTTAAGTAGAAAGTGGTGTATAGTATTTCACTTCATTTTATACTGCACATTTTACTCTTAGAAGCAATGGCTTTGTTCATTTTTTACTTCCTAACATAGTTTCAAAAAGTGGTGCCCAACAAATCATCCCACAGATGTCAGAAGTTACTTTTTTGTTTTATAAAGATGTAAGAGTGTAAAATGTATATAGAAGTCCATGGCGACTTACTCTGTGATGCTTAAAAGTTAATAGGAGGGTCGTACTACTAGCCTTGTTGTGAAGATGGGTCTCCTAAGTCTTTCTTGTAAGACACTGACAGCTGAGTTAGAACAGAGCGTTTCTAACCATAACAGACTCTCTTGGCCCAAGGACAGCTTTAATCCAACCAGAAATGACCATCCAATAGGTCACTCCTTGCTTTCTCACTCTTAGGTCAGAATTTTTTTCCTAATCTAGAAAGGAAATCCGTAATTGTTCTGTACATTACTATAGTCAAATTAGATAATTGACAGTGGAATTCCAGCAGTTAAGCTGTGGCAGACTTCCTATCACAGATCATTTGAAAGATCAAACAAACATAATTAAACATAACTATTCTGAGATTAAAGCTGAATTAACAGTTGAAAATTACTTTGATAACAGCACTTTAGTTTTGGTCTGCAGTACTGAAGAGTTTGTGTAGATCTTGTTTGAGATAATGACATTGCATCCATCCAGTGCAAATGCAACATCTGCTTGTTTACAGCTTGCAGAAAAAATTGGAGAGTATGAAGACAACAGATGCACATCTCGACAAGGTAATTACAACAAGCACTGCTTCAGTCTCGCTGTTAGAAGCTAGTTCAGGATAACTGCAACCATGGCATACTAATCATCTTATTTTTTCAGAAGGTTTCAGGTAGAGAATAGTATGTTTAAGATCTCTGCAATATTACCCTGAATGCCATGTACTTTGATACAGATAGATAGTAAATGTATATACTGAGTTCTGCTTTCAAATATGGCTTAAGAGTAATTCACAACATCCTTCTCTCCACATTGGGAAGATATAAATTTGATTGGTGAACTTTTCTATGAATGAAGAATTGGATGTAGGATTGGGTCCAGAGACAGCTTGTCAGTGGCTCAATGTCTGGATGGAGTTTGGTGATGATTTGTGCCCGCTCTACAAAACTGACAGAACAACACCGTTTTTATCAGGACACACTCTGTAAGATTTACTTTTTCTTTAATTATTTATTTTTTAATTTTTTTCCTTTGCCAAAGAAAAGTGGGAGTGTCATCAGCTTTTCCATAGCACAGGATCAGCTTTAGTCAAGGTCTCTTCTCTTTTCTCTTCTTTTCTCTTTTCTCTTCTTTTCTCTTCTTTTCTCTTCTTTTCTTTTCTTTTCTTTTCTTTTCTTTTCTTTTCTTTTCTTTTTTCTTTCTTTTCTTTTCTTTTCTTTTCTTTTCTCTTCTCTTCTCTTCTCTTCTCTTCTCTTCTCTTCTCTTCTCTTCTCTTCTCTTCTCTTCTCTTCTCTTTTCTTTTCTTTTCTTTTCTTTTCTTTTCTTTTCTTTTCTTTTCTTTTCTTTTCTTTTCTTTTCTTTTCTTTTCTTTTCTTTTCTTTTCTTCTTTTCTTTCTTTCCTTTATTTTCCTTTTATTTTCCTTTTCTTCTCTTCTCTTCTCTTCTCTTCTCTTCTCTTCTCTTCTCTTCTCTTCTCTTCTCTTCTCTTCTCTTCTCTTCTCTTCTCTTCTCTTCTCTTCTCTTCTCTCTCTCTCTCTTCTCTTCTCTTTTCTCTTCTCTCTTCTCTACTTTTCTCTACTTTTCTTCTCTTTTCCCCTTTCCTTTCCTTTCCTTTCCTTTCCCTTTCCTTTCCTTTCCTTTCCTTTCCTTTCCTTTCCTTTCCTTTCCTTTCCTTTCCTTTCCTTTCCTTTCCTTTCCTTTCCTTTCCTTTCCTTTCCTTTCCTTTCCTTTCCTTTCCTTTCCTTTCCTTTCCTTTCCTTTCCTTTCCTTTTTTCTTTTCTTTTCTTCCCTTCCCTTCCCTTCCCTTCCCTTCCCTTCCCTTCCCTTCCCTTCCCTTCCCTTCCCTTCCCTTCCCTTCCCTTCCCTTCCCTTCCCTTCCCTTCCCTTCCCTTCCCTTCCCTTCCCTTCCCTTCCCTTCCCTTCCCTTCCCATTCCCATTCCCATTCCTTTCCTTTCTTCCTTTTTTTTTTTTTAATCCTCTATTCCCTCTCCTCCTCTCCCACCCCCTCCCCTTCTCTCGCCTCCTGTCCTCTCCCTTCCCATCCTTACCCCTCCCCTCCCCTCTTTTTCTTTTTCTTCCCCCTTTTCATATTTTTCTAATTCTTCTCCAATTCTTCTTCTCTATCTTCATTTTTTCTTCTTCTGCCTTGCTTTTTTCTCTATTTTCATTTTCGTTGCAACTTTCTTAAAATTTTTCACATTCTTCATTATTTCTTGCTTTTCATCTTTCTTTTCTTTTTTTTCTATTCCTCTTCTTTTTCCTCTCCCATTTCCCCCCCTGTTTTCTTTTGCTTTTGGTTCTCCTTACCCTATTTGTTTTTCTTTTCCTTCCCCATTTTCTGTTCTCCTTTCTCTTTTTCTTCCCTATTTAATTTTCATTTTCTCTTCCTTCCCTCTTTATACTTTTTTTTTTTAATTTCCCCTTTATGTTTCCCTTTCCCCTTCCTTTTCCCTTTCCTTGTCTTACTTTTCTTTATATTTTTCCTTTTTTTAAATTTTTCTTTCTTTTCTTCTTCTTCTCCCCTTCTTTCCTTTGGCTTTTTTTTTTTTTTTTCTTTCTTCCCCTCTTTGTTTCTTCTTTCTCCCCCATTTTCTTTCTCTTCTCCTTTTTCTATTCTTTTTCTTCCCTATTATCATTCTTCTTCTATTTTCTTCCCTGTTTTCTTCCCTCTTTTTTCTCCCTTTATCTTTACTTTCCCCTTTTGTTTTTGTTTTTTTTTTGCCCTATTTCTTTTTCTTTACCCTTTTCTTCCCTATCTTCATTTAATTTTTCTTCTTTCTTGCTTTCTTTTTAATTTTCATTTTCTTTCCATTTTTCCTCCCCTTATCTCATTCTTTTTTATTTCTTGCTTTTCTTCTCTCTTTTCTTTTTTCCTCCTTTTTATTGTTCTTTTTCTTCCTACTTTTAAAAGCTTGATATCTTTTTTCTTATTTTCTTCCCCCCTTTTTTTTGTTCCCATATATTCTTTACTTCTTTTCCTCTTCCTTTTCCATTTCCCCCCCTATTTTCTATTGCTATTGGTTCTTCTTACCCTGTTTTTCTTTTGCTTCTCCCACTTCTGTTCTTTTTCGTTTTTCTTCCCTATTTCATTTTCATTTTCTATTCCACCTTTGCTTCCCTCCTTTTTCTTGCCCTTCTTTTTTTCTTCCCCTTTATGTTTCCCTTCTTCTTTTCTATTTCCTTTCCTTTTCTTTTCTTTTCTTTTCTTTTCTTTTCTTTTCTTTTCTTTTCTTTTCTTTTCTTTTCTTTTCTTTTCTTTTCTTTTCTTTTCTTTTCTTTTCTTTTCTTTTCTTTTCTTTTCTTTTCTTTTCTTTCTTTTCTTTTCTTTTCTTTTCTTTTCTTTTCTTTTCTTTTCTTTTCTTTTCTTTTCTTTTCTCTTCTCTTCTTTCTCTTTTCTTCTTTTTCTTCCCTATTATCATTCTTGTCTATTTTCTTCCCTGTTTTCTTCCCTCTTTCTTCTTCCACTTTTATCTTTACTCTCCACTTTCTGTTTCCGTTTTTTTTTCCTATTTATTTTTTTTTGAACTTTTTGTTCCCTATCTTCCTTTTATTTTTCTCCTTTCATGCTTTTTTTAATTTTCATTTTCTTTCCATTTTTCCTCCCCATTTCTCCTTCTTTTTTATTTCTTGCTTTTCTTCTCTATTTTCTTCCCCCCCCCCCCTTTTTTAACTTTTTTTCCTAGTCTTAAAAACTTGATAATTTATTTCATAATAAATGTTTCTTCCCTTACCCCCCGCCCCCTTTTTTTTTGTTCCCATTTATTTTTACTTCTTTTCCTCTTCCTTTTACATTCTCCCCCCCCCCCCCCTTTCAATTTTTTTTTGGCGTTTGGTTCTTTTACACTACTTGTTTTTCTTTTGCTTCTCCCATTACTCTTCTTTTTTCCTTTTCTTCAATATTTAATGTTCTTATTCTATTTTCTTCCCCCTTTCCTTCCCTATATTTATTGCTCTCATTTTTTTCTATCCCTTTATGTTTCCCTTTTTTCCCTATTTATTTTACTTTACCCCTTTATTCCCAATCTTCATTTTATTTTTCTTCTCTCTTGCTTTCTTTTTAATTTTCATTTTCTTCCCATTTTTCTTCCCCTTATCTCATTCTTTTTTATTGATTTCCTTTCCTTTCCTTTTTTTTCCTTTCCTTTCCTTTCCTTTCCTTTCCTTTCCTTTCCTTTCCTTTCCTTTCCTTTCCTTTCCTTTCCTTTCCTTTCCTTTCCTTTCCTTTCCTTTCCTTTCCTTTCCTTTCCTTTCCTTTCCTTTCCTTTCCTTTCCTTTCCTTTCCTTTCCTTTCCTTTCCTTTCCTTTCCTTTCCTTTCCTATGCTTTCCTTTCCTTTCCTATGCTTTCCTTTCCTTTCCTATGCTTTCCTTTCCTTTCCTATACTTTCCTTTCCTTTCATACTTTCCTTTGCTTTCCTTTCTTTTTTTGCTTTCCCTTTCCTTTTCTGTATACTTTCTTTTCCTTTACACTTTCATTTCAATTCCTATTTTTAAACTTAGACTTTCCTTTCATTTATACTTTCCTTTCCTTTCATACTTACCTTTGCTTTCCTATCTTTTTAAAATTCCCTTCTTTTATAATTCCCTTCCCTTTGCATTATACCTACATTCCCTTTCTGTTCTGTAACATTTTCCTTTCCACCTTCCTTTCCATTTTTTTTTTTTTAAATTAACCTTTCCTTTCCTTTTTTATATACTTCCCTATCCTTACAATTCTACATAAATTGACTTTCCTTTATACATTGCTTTCCTTTCCATTATATCTACCTTTCCTTTCTTTTCTATTCCCTTCCTTTCCCTTCCTTTATACTTACCTTTGCTTCCTTTCTTTTATACGTTCCCTTCCTTTATACTTTCCATTCCCTTATACTTTCCTTTCCATTCCTATTTTTAAACTTACCCATTCCTTTCATTTATACTTTCTTATCCTTTCCAATATACTTACCTTTGCTTTCCTTTCCTTTATACTTTCCCGTTCCTTTTCTGTATACTTTCTTTTCCTTTACACTTTCATTTCAATTCCTATTTTTAAACTTAGACTTTCCTTTCATTTATACTTTCCTTTCCTTTCATACTTACCTTTGCTTTCCTATCTTTTATAAATTCCCTTCTTTTATAATTCCCTTCCCTTTGCATTATACCTACATTCCCTTTCTGTTCTGTAACATTTTCCTTTAGACCTTCCTTTGCATTCCTTTTTTTTTTTAAATTAACCTTTCCTTTCCTTTTCTATATACTTCCCTATCCTTACAATTCTACATACATTGACTTTCCTTTATACATTGCTTTCCTTTCCATTATATCTACCTTTCCTTTCTTTTCTATTCCCTTCCTTTCCCTTCCTTTATACTTAACTTTGCTTCCTTTCTTTTATACTTTCCCTTCCTTTATACTTTCCATTCCCTTATACTTTCCTTTCCATTCCTATTTTTAAACTTACCCATTCCTTTCATTTATACTTTCTTATCCTTTCCAATATACTTACCTTTGCTTTCCTTTCTTTTATACTTTCCCTTCCTTTATACTTTCCTTTTCTTTATACTTTCCCTTCCTTTATACTTTCCTTTTCTGTATACTTTCCTTTCCTTTACAATTTCATTTCAATTCCTATTTTTAAACTTAGCCTCTCCTTTCATTTATAGTTTCCTTTCCTTTCCTTTCATACTTACCTTTGCTTTCCTTTCTTTTATAAATTCCCTTCTTTTATAATTCCCTTCCCTTTGCATTATACCTACATTCCCTTTCTGTTCTGTAACATTTTCCCTTAGACCTTCCTTTCCATTCCTTTTTTTTTTTTTAAATTAACCTTTCCTTTTTTATATACTTCCCTATCCTTACAATTCTACATACATTGACTTTCCTTTATACTTTGCTTTCCTTTCCATTATATCTACCTTTCCTTTCTTTTCTATTCCCTTCCTTTCCCTTCCTTTATACTTACCTTTGCTTCCTTTCTTTTATACTTTCCCTTCTTTTATACTTTCCATTCCCTTATACTTTCCTTTCCATTCCTATTTTTAAACTTACCCATTCCTTTCATTTATACTTTCTTATCCTTTGCAATATACTTACCTTTGCTTTTCTTTCTTTTATACTTTCCCTTCCTTTATACTTTCCTTTTCTTTATACTTTCCTTTCCTTTATACTTTCCTTTTCTGTATACTTTCCTTTCCTTTACACTTTCATTTCAATTCCTATTTTTAAACTTAGCCTCTCCTTTCATTTATACTTTCCTTTCCTTTCCTTTCATACTTACCTTTGCTTTCCTTTTTTTTATAAATTCCCTTCTTTTATAATTCCCTTCCCTTTGCATTATACCTACATTCCCTTTCTGTTCTGTAACATTTTCCTTTAGACCTTCCTTTGCATTCCTTTTTTTTTTTAAATTAACCTTTCCTTTCCTTTTCTATATACTTCCCTATCCTTACAATTCTACATACATTGATTTTCCTTTATACATTGCTTTCCTTTCCATTATATCTACCTTTCCTTTTTTTTCTATTCCCTTCCTTTCCCTTCCTTTATACTTACCTTTGCTTCCTTTCTTTTATACTTTCCCTTCCTTTATACTTTCCATTCCCTTATATTATATATTATATATTATCCTTTCCATTCCTATTTTTAACCATCCCATTCCTTTCATTTATACTTTTTTATCCTTTCCAATATACTTACCTTTGCTTTCCTTTCTTTTATACTTTCCCTTTCCTTTTCTGTATACTTTCTTTTCCTTTACACTTTGATTTCAATTCCTATTTTTAAACTTAGCCTCTCCTTTCATTTATACTTTCCTTTCCTTTCATACTTACCTTTGCTTTCCTTTCTTTTATAAATTCCCTTCTTTTATAATTCCCTTCCCTTTGCATTATACCTACATTCCCTTTCTGTTCTGTAACATTTTCCTTTAGACCTTCCTTTGCATTCCTGTTTTTTTTTTAAATTAACCTTTCCTTTCCTTTTTTATATACTTCCCTGTACTTACAATTCTACATACATTGATTTTCCTTTATACATTGCTTTCCTTTCCATTATATCTACCTTTCCTTTTTTTTCTATTCCCTTCCTTTCCCTTCCTTTATACTTACCTTTGCTTCCTTTCTTTTATACTTTCCATTCCTTTATACTTTCCATTCCCTTATACTTTCCTTTCCATTCCTATTTTTAAACTTACCCATTCCTTTCATTTATACTTTCTTATCCTTTCCAATATACTTACCTTTGCTTTCCTTTCTTTTCTACTTTCCCTTTCCTTTTCTGTATACTTTCTTTTCCTTTACACTTTCATTTCAATTCCTATTTTTAAACTTAGACTTTCCTTTCATTTATACTTTCCTTTCCTTTCATACTTACCTTTGCTTTCCTATCTTTTATAAATTCCCTTCTTTAATAATTCCGTTCCCTTTGCATTATACCTACATTCCCTTTCTGTTCTGTAACATTTTCCTTTAGACCTTCCTTTCCATTCCTTTTTTTTTTTAAATTAACCTTTCCTTTTTTATATACTTCCCTGTCCTTACAATTCTACATACATTGACTTTCCTTTATACTTTGCTTTCCTTTCCATTATATCTACCTTTCCTTTCTTTTCTATTCCCTTCCTTTCCCTTCCTTTATACTTACCTTTGCTTCCTTTCTTTTATACTTTCCCTTCCTTTATACTTTCCATTCCCTTATACTTTCCTTTCCATTCCTATTTTTAACCTTACCCATTCCTTTCATTTATACTTTCTTATCCTTTCCAATATACTTACCTTTGCTTTCCTTTCTTTTATACTTTCCCTTCCTTTATACTTTTCTTTATACTTTCCTTTTCTTTATACTTTCCTTTTCTGTATACTTTCCTTTCCTTTACACTTTCATTTCAATTCCTATTTTTAAACTTAGCCTCTCCTTTCATTTATACTTTCCTTTCCTTTCATACTTACATTTGCTTTCCTTTCCTTTATAAATTCCCTTCTTTTATAATTCCCTTCCCTTTGCATTATACCTACATTCCCTTTCTGTTCTGTAACATTTTCCCTTAGACCTTCCTTTCCATTCCTTTTTTTTTTTTTAAATTAACCTTTCCTTTCCTTTTTTATATACTTCCCTATCCTTACAATTCTACATACATTGACTTTCCTTTATACTTTGCTTTCCTTTCCATTATATCTACCTTTCCTTTCTTTTCTATTCCCTTCCTTTCCCTTCCTTTATACTTACCTTTGCTTCCTTTCTTTTATACTTTCCCTTCCTTTATACTTTAATTCCCTTATACTTTCCTTTCCATTCCTATTTTTAAAATTACCCATTCCTTTCATTTATACTTTCTTATCCTTTCCAATATACTTACCTTTGCTTTCCTTTCTTTTCTACTTTCCCTTTCCTTTTCTGTATACTTTCTTTTCCTTTACACTTTCATTTCAATTCCTATTTTTAAACTTAGCCTCTCCTTTCATTTATACTTTCCTTTCCTTTCATACTTACCTTTGCTTTCCTATCTTTTATAAATTCCCATATTTAATAATTCCATTCCCTTTGCATTATACCTACATTCCCTTTCTGTTCTGTAACATTTTCCTTTAGACCTTCCTTTGCATTCCTTTTTTTTTTTAAATTAACCTTTCCTTTCCTTTTCTATATACTTCCCTATCCTTACAATTCTACATACATTGACTTTCCTTTATACTTTGCTTTCCTTTCCATTATATCTACCTTTCCTTTCTTTTCTATTCCCTTTCTTTCCCTTCCTTTATACTTACCTTTGCTTCCTTTCTTTTATACTTTCCCTTCCTTTATACTTTCCATTCCCTTATACTTTCCTTTCCATTCCTATTTTTAAACTTACCCATTCCTTTCATTTATACTTTCTTATCCTTTCCAATATACTTACCTTTGCTTTCCTTTCTTTTATACTTTCCCTTCCTTTATACTTTCCTTTTCTTTATACTTTCCCTTCCTTTATACTTTCCTTTTCTTTATACTTTCCTTTCCTTTATACTTTCCTTTTCTGTATACTTTCCTTTCCTTTACAATTTCATTTCAATTCCTATTTTTAAACTTAGCCTCTCCTTTCATTTATACTTTCCTTTCCTTTCATACTTACCTTTGCTTTCCTTTCTTTTATAAATTCCCTTCTTTTATAATTCCCTTCCCTTTGCATTATACCTACATTCCCTTTCTGTTCTGTAACATTTTCCCTTAGACCTTCCTTTCCATTCCTTTTTTTTTTTTTAAATTAACCTTTCCTTTCCTTTTTTATATACTTCCCTATCCTTACAATTCTACATACATTGACTTTCCTTTATACTTTGCTTTCCTTTCCATTATATCTACCTTTCCTTTCTTTTCTATTCCCTTCCTTTCCCTTCCTTTATACTTACCTTTGCTTCCTTTATTTTATACTTTCCCTTCTTTTATACTTTCCATTCCCTTATACTTTCCTTTCCATTCCTATTTTTAAACTTACCCATTCCTTTCATTTATACTTTCTTATCCTTTCCAATATACTTACCTTTGCTTTCCTTTCTTTTCTACTTTCCCTTTCCTTTTCTGTATACTTTCTTTTCCTTTACACTTTCATTTCAATTCCTATTTTTAAACTTAGCCTCTCCTTTCATTTATACTTTCCTTTCCTTTCATACTTACCTTTGCTTTCCTATCTTTTATAAATTCCCTTCTTTTATAATTCCCTTCCCTTTGCATTATACCTACATTCCCTTTCTGTTCTGTAACATTTTCCCTTAAACCTTCCTTTCCATTCCTTTTTTTTTTTTTAAATTAACCTTTCCTTTCCTTTTTTATATACTTCCCTATCCTTACAATTCTACATACATTGACTTTCCTTTATACATTGCTATCCTTTCCATTATATCTACCTTTCCTTTCTTTTCTATTCCCTTCCTTTCCCTTCCTTTATACTTACCTTTGCTTCCTTTCTTTTATACTTTCCCTTCCTTTATACTTTCCATTCCCTTATACTTTCCTTTCCATTCCTATTTTTAAACTTACCCATTCCTTTCATTTATACTTTCTTATCCTTTCCAATATACTTACCTTTGCTTTCCTTTCTTTTATACTTTCCCTTCCTTTATACTTTCCTTTTCTTTATACTTTCCTTTCCTTTATACTTTCCTTTTCTGTATACTTTCCTTTCCTTTACACTTTAATTTCAATTCCTATTTTTAAACTTAGCCTCTCCTTTCATTTATACTTTCCTTTCCTTTCATACTTACCTTTGCTTTCCTTTCTTTTATAAATTCCCTTCTTTTATAATTCCCTTCCCTTTGCATTATACCTACATTCCCTTTCTGTTCTGTAACATTTTCCTTTAGACCTTCCTTTGCATTCCTGTTTTTTTTTTAAATTAACCTTTCCTTTCCTTTTTTATATACTTCCCTGTACTTACAATTCTACATACATTGATTTTCCTTTATACATTGCTTTCCTTTCCATTATATCTACCTTTCCTTTTTTTTCTATTCCCTTCCTTTCCCTTCCTTTATACTTACCTTTGCTTCCTTTCTTTTATACTTTCCATTCCTTTATACTTTCCATTCCCTTATACTTTCCTTTCCATTCCTATTTTTAAACTTACCCATTCCTTTCATTTATACTTTCTTATCCTTTCCAATATACTTACCTTTGCTTTCCTTTCTTTTCTACTTTCCCTTTCCTTTTCTGTATACTTTCTTTTCCTTTACACTTTCATTTCAATTCCTATTTTTAAACTTAGACTTTCCTTTCATTTATACTTTCCTTTCCTTTCATACTTACCTTTGCTTTCCTATCTTTTATAAATTCCCTTCTTTAATAATTCCGTTCCCTTTGCATTATACCTACATTCCCTTTCTGTTCTGTAACATTTTCCTTTAGACCTTCCTTTCCATTCCTTTTTTTTTTTAAATTAACCTTTCCTTTTTTATATACTTCCCTGTCCTTACAATTCTACATACATTGACTTTCCTTTATACTTTGCTTTCCTTTCCATTATATCTACCTTTCCTTTCTTTTCTATTCCCTTCCTTTCCCTTCCTTTATACTTACCTTTGCTTCCTTTCTTTTATACTTTCCCTTCCTTTATACTTTCCATTCCCTTATACTTTCCTTTCCATTCCTATTTTTAACCTTACCCATTCCTTTCATTTATACTTTCTTATCCTTTCCAATATACTTACCTTTGCTTTCCTTTCTTTTATACTTTCCCTTCCTTTATACTTTTCTTTATACTTTCCTTTTCTTTATACTTTCCTTTTCTGTATACTTTCCTTTCCTTTACACTTTCATTTCAATTCCTATTTTTAAACTTAGCCTCTCCTTTCATTTATACTTTCCTTTCCTTTCATACTTACCTTTGCTTTCCTTTCCTTTATAAATTCCCTTCATTTATAATTCCCTTCCCTTTGCATTATACCTACATTCCCTTTCTGTTCTGTAACATTTTCCCTTAGACCTTCCTTTCCATTCCTTTTTTTTTTTTTAAATTAACCTTTCCTTTCCTTTTTTATATACTTCCCTATCCTTACAATTCTACATACATTGACTTTCCTTTATACTTTGCTTTCCTTTCCATTATATCTACCTTTCCTTTCTTTTCTATTCCCTTCCTTTCCCTTCCTTTATACTTACCTTTGCTTCCTTTCTTTTATACTTTCCCTTCCTTTATACTTTAATTCCCTTATACTTTCCTTTCCATTCCTATTTTTAAAATTACCCATTCCTTTCATTTATACTTTCTTATCCTTTCCAATATACTTACCTTTGCTTTCCTTTCTTTTCTACTTTCCCTTTCCTTTTCTGTATACTTTCTTTTCCTTTACACTTTCATTTCAATTCCTATTTTTAAACTTAGCCTCTCCTTTCATTTATACTTTCCTTTCCTTTCATACTTACCTTTGCTTTCCTATCTTTTATAAATTCCCATATTTAATAATTCCATTCCCTTTGCATTATACCTACATTCCCTTTCTGTTCTGTAACATTTTCCTTTAGACCTTCCTTTGCATTCCTTTTTTTTTTTAAATTAACCTTTCCTTTCCTTTTCTATATACTTCCCTATCCTTACAATTCTACATACATTGACTTTCCTTTATACTTTGCTTTCCTTTCCATTATATCTACCTTTCCTTTCTTTTCTATTCCCTTTCTTTCCCTTCCTTTATACTTACCTTTGCTTCCTTTCTTTTATACTTTCCCTTCCTTTATACTTTCCATTCCCTTATACTTTCCTTTCCATTCCTATTTTTAAACTTACCCATTCCTTTCATTTATACTTTCTTATCCTTTCCAATATACTTACCTTTGCTTTCCTTTCTTTTATACTTTCCCTTCCTTTATACTTTCCTTTTCTTTATACTTTCCCTTCCTTTATACTTTCCTTTTCTTTATACTTTCCTTTCCTTTATACTTTCCTTTTCTGTATACTTTCCTTTCCTTTACAATTTCATTTCAATTCCTATTTTTAAACTTAGCCTCTCCTTTCATTTATACTTTCCTTTCCTTTCATACTTACCTTTGCTTTCCTTTCTTTTATAAATTCCCTTCTTTTATAATTCCCTTCCCTTTGCATTATACCTACATTCCCTTTCTGTTCTGTAACATTTTCCCTTAGACCTTCCTTTCCATTCCTTTTTTTTTTTTTAAATTAACCTTTCCTTTCCTTTTTTATATACTTCCCTATCCTTACAATTCTACATACATTGACTTTCCTTTATACTTTGCTTTCCTTTCCATTATATCTACCTTTCCTTTCTTTTCTATTCCCTTCCTTTCCCTTCCTTTATACTTACCTTTGCTTCCTTTATTTTATACTTTCCCTTCTTTTATACTTTCCATTCCCTTATACTTTCCTTTCCATTCCTATTTTTAAACTTACCCATTCCTTTCATTTATACTTTCTTATCCTTTCCAATATACTTACCTTTGCTTTCCTTTCTTTTCTACTTTCCCTTTCCTTTTCTGTATACTTTCTTTTCCTTTACACTTTCATTTCAATTCCTATTTTTAAACTTAGCCTCTCCTTTCATTTATACTTTCCTTTCCTTTCATACTTACCTTTGCTTTCCTATCTTTTATAAATTCCCTTCTTTTATAATTCCCTTCCCTTTGCATTATACCTACATTCCCTTTCTGTTCTGTAACATTTTCCCTTAAACCTTCCTTTCCATTCCTTTTTTTTTTTTTAAATTAACCTTTCCTTTCCTTTTTTATATACTTCCCTATCCTTACAATTCTACATACATTGACTTTCCTTTATACATTGCTATCCTTTCCATTATATCTACCTTTCCTTTCTTTTCTATTCCCTTCCTTTCCCTTCCTTTATACTTACCTTTGCTTCCTTTCTTTTATACTTTCCCTTCCTTTATACTTTCCATTCCCTTATACTTTCCTTTCCATTCCTATTTTTAAACTTACCCATTCCTTTCATTTATACTTTCTTATCCTTTCCAATATACTTACCTTTGCTTTCCTTTCTTTTATACTTTCCCTTCCTTTATACTTTCCTTTTCTTTATACTTTCCTTTCCTTTATACTTTCCTTTTCTGTATACTTTCCTTTCCTTTACACTTTAATTTCAATTCCTATTTTTAAACTTAGCCTCTCCTTTCATTTATAGTTTCCTTTCCTTTCCTTTCATACTTACCTTTGCTTTCCTATCTTTTATAAATTCCCTTCTTTTATAATTCCCTTCCCTTTGCATTATACCTACATTCCCTTTCTGTTCTGTAACATTTTCCTTTAGACCTTCCTTTCCATTCCTTTTTTTTTTTAAATTAACCTTTCCTTTCCTTTTTTATATACTTGCCTATCCTTACAATTCTACATACATTGATTTTCCTTTATACATTGCTTTCCTTTCCATTATATCTAACTTTCCTTTTTTTTCTATTCCCTTCCTTTCCCTTCCTTTATACTTACCTTTGCTTCCTTTCTTTTATACTTTCCCTTCCTTTATACTTTCCATTCCCTTATACTTTCCTTTCCATTCCTATTTTTAAACTTACCCATTCCTTTCATTTATATTTTCTTATCCTTTCCAATATACTTACCTTTGCTTTCCTTTCTTTTATACTTTCCCTTCCTTTATACTTTCCTTTTCTTTATACTTTCCTTTTCTTTATACTTTCCTTTTCTGTATACTTTCCTTTCCTTTACACTTTCATTTCAATTCCTATTTTTAAACTTAGCCTCTCCTTTCATTTATACTTTCCTTTCCTTTCCTTTCCTTTCACCCTTGCTTTCCTTTTCTTTATAAATTCCCTTCTTTTATAATTCCCTTCCCTTTGCATTATACCTACATTCCCTTTCTGTTCTGTAACATTTTCCTTTAGACCTTCCTTTCCATTCCTTTTTTTTTTTTTAAATTAACCTTTCCTTTCCTTTTTTATATACTTCCCTATACTTACAATTCTACATACATTGATTTTCCTTTATACATTGCTTTCCTTTCCATTATATCTACCTTTCCTTTCTTTTCTATTCCCTTCCTTTCCCTTCCTTTATACTTACCTTTGCTTCCTTTCTTTTATACTTTCCCTTCCTTTATACTTTAATTCCCTTATACTTTCCTTTCCATTCCTATTTTTAAAATTACCCATTCCTTTCATTTATACTTTCTTATCCTTTCCAATATACTTACCTTTGCTTTCCTTTCTTTTCTACTTTCCCTTTCCTTTTCTGTATACTTTCTTTTCCTTTACACTTTCATTTCAATTCCTATTTTTAAACTTAGCCTCTCCTTTCATTTATACTTTCCTTTCCTTTCATACTTACCTTTGCTTTCCTATCTTTTATAAATTCCCATATTTAATAATTCCATTCCCTTTGCATTATACCTACATTCCCTTTCTGTTCTGTAACATTTTCCTTTAGACCTTCCTTTGCATTCCTTTTTTTTTTTAAATTAACCTTTCCTTTCCTTTTCTATATACTTCCCTATCCTTACAATTCTACATACATTGACTTTCCTTTATACTTTGCTTTCCTTTCCATTATATCTACCTTTCCTTTCTTTTCTATTCCCTTTCTTTCCCTTCCTTTATACTTACCTTTGCTTCCTTTCTTTTATACTTTCCCTTCCTTTATACTTTCCATTCCCTTATACTTTCCTTTCCATTCCTATTTTTAAACTTACCCATTCCTTTCATTTATACTTTCTTATCCTTTCCAATATACTTACCTTTGCTTTCCTTTCTTTTATACTTTCCCTTCCTTTATACTTTCCTTTTCTTTATACTTTCCCTTCCTTTATACTTTCCTTTTTTTTATACTTTCCTTTCCTTTATACTTTCCTTTTCTGTATACTTTCCTTTCCTTTACAATTTCATTTCAATTCCTATTTTTAAACTTAGCCTCTCCTTTCATTTATACTTTCCTTTCCTTTCATACTTACCTTTGCTTTCCTTTCTTTTATAAATTCCCTTCTTTTATAATTCCCTTCCCTTTGCATTATACCTACATTCCCTTTCTGTTCTGTAACATTTTCCCTTAGACCTTCCTTTCCATTCCTTTTTTTTTTTTTAAATTAACCTTTCCTTTCCTTTTTTATGTACTTCCCTATCCTTACAATTCTACATACATTGACTTTCCTTTATACTTTGCTTTCCTTTCCATTATATCTACCTTTCCTTTCTTTTCTATTCCCTTCCTTTCCCTTCCTTTATACTTACCTTTGCTTCCTTTATTTTATACTTTCCCTTCTTTTATACTTTCCATTCCCTTATACTTTCCTTTCCATTCCTATTTTTAAACTTACCCATTCCTTTCATTTATACTTTCTTATCCTTTCCAATATACTTACCTTTGCTTTCCTTTCTTTTCTACTTTCCCTTTCCTTTTCTGTATACTTTCTTTTCCTTTACACTTTCATTTCAATTCCTATTTTTAAACTTAGCCTCTCCTTTCATTTATACTTTCCTTTCCTTTCATACTTACCTTTGCTTTCCTATCTTTTATAAATTCCCTTCTTTTATAATTCCCTTCCCTTTGCATTATACCTACATTCCCTTTCTGTTCTGTAACATTTTCCCTTAAACCTTCCTTTCCATTCCTTTTTTTTTTTTTAAATTAACCTTTCCTTTCCTTTTTTATATACTTCCCTATCCTTACAATTCTACATATATTGACTTTCCTTTATACATTGCTTTCCTTTCCATTATATCTACCTTTCCTTTCTTTTCTATTCCCTTCCTTTCCCTTCCTTTATACTTACCTTTGCTTCCTTTCTTTTATACTTTCCCTTCCTTTATACTTTCCATTCCCTTATACTTTCCATTCCATTCCTATTTTTAAACTTACCCATTCCTTTCATTTATACTTTCTTATCCTTTCCAATATACTTACCTTTGCTTTCCTTTCTTTTATACTTTCCCTTCCTTTATACTTTCCTTTTCTTTATACTTTCCTTTCCTTTATACTTTCCTTTTCTGTATACTTTCCTTTCCTTTACACTTTAATTTCAATTCCTATTTTTAAACTTAGCCTCTCCTTTCATTTATAGTTTCCTTTCCTTTCCTTTCATACTTACCTTTGCTTTCCTATCTTTTATAAATTCCCTTCTTTTATAATTCCCTTCCCTTTGCATTATACCTACATTCCCTTTCTGTTCTGTAACATTTTCCTTTAGACCTTCCTTTCCATTCCTTTTTTTTTTTAAATTAACCTTTCCTTTCCTTTTTTATATACTTGCCTATCCTTACAATTCTACATACATTGATTTTCCTTTATACATTGCTTTCCTTTCCATTATATCTAACTTTCCTTTTTTTTCTATTCCCTTCCTTTCCCTTCCTTTATACTTACCTTTGCTTCCTTTCTTTTATACTTTCCCTTCCTTTATACTTTCCATTCCCTTATACTTTCCTTTCCATTCCTATTTTTAAACTTACCCATTCCTTTCATTTATACTTTCTTATCCTTTCCAATATACTTACCTTTGCTTTCCTTTCTTTTATACTTTCCCTTCCTTTATACTTTCCTTTTCTTTATACTTTCCTTTCCTTTATACTTTCCTTTTCTGTATACTTTCCTTTCCTTTACACTTTCATTTCAAATCCTATTTTTAAACTTAGCCTCTCCTTTCATTTATACTTTCCTTTCCTTTCCTTTCACCCTTGCTTTCCTTTTCTTTATAAATTCCCTTCTTTTATAATTCCCTTCCCTTTGCATTATACCTACATTCCCTTTCTGTTCTGTAACATTTTCCTTTAGACCTTCCTTTCCATTCCTTTTTTTTTTTAAATTAACCTTTCCTTTTTTATATACTTCCCTGTCCTTACAATTCTACATACATTGACTTTCCTTTATACTTTGCTTTCCTTTCCATTATATCTACCTTTCCTTTTTTTTCTATTCCCTTCCTTTCCCTTCCTTTATACTTACCTTTGCTTCCTTTCTTTTATACTTTCCCTTCCTTTATACTTTCCATTCCCTTATACTTTCCTTTCCATTCCTATTTTTAAACTTACCCATTCCTTTCATTTATACTTTCTTATCCTTTCCAATATACTTACCTTTGCTTTCCTTTCTTTTATACTTTCCCTTCCTTTATACTTTCCTTTTCTTTATACTTTCCCTTCCTTTATACTTTCCTTTTCTTTATACTTTCCTTTCCTTTATACTTTCCTTTTCTGTATACTTTCCTTTCCTTTACAATTTCATTTCAATTCCTATTTTTAAACTTAGCCTCTCCTTTCATTTATACTTTCCTTTCCTTTCATACTTACCTTTGCTTTCCTTTCTTTTATAAATTCCCTTCTTTAATAATTCCGTTCCTTTTGCATTATACCTACCTTCCCTTTTTGTTCTGTAACATTTTCCTTTAGACCTTCCTTTCCATTCCTTTTTTTTTTTAAATTAACCTTTCCTTTTTTATATACTTCCCTGTCCTTACAATTCTACATACATTGACTTTCCTTTATACTTTGCTTTCCTTTCCATTATATCTACCTTTCCTTTCTTTTCTATTCCCTTCCTTTCCCTTCCTTTATACTTACCTTTGCTTCCTTTCTTTTATACTTTCCCTTCCTTTATACTTTCCATTCCCTTATACTTTCCTTTCCATTCCTATTTTTAAACTTACCCATTCCTTTCATTTATACTTTCTTATCCTTTCCAATATACTTACCTTTGCTTTCCTTTCTTTTATACTTTCCCTTCCTTTATACTTTCCTTTTCTTTATACTTTCCTTTCCTTTATACTTTCCTTTTCTGTATACTTTCCTTTCCTTTACACTTTAATTTCAATTCCTATTTTTAAACTTAGCCTCTCCTTTCATTTATAGTTTCCTTTCCTTTCCTTTCATACTTACCTTTGCTTTCCTATCTTTTATAAATTCCCTTCTTTTATAATTCCCTTCCCTTTGCATTATACCTACATTCCCTTTCTGTTCTGTAACATTTTCCTTTAGACCTTCCTTTCCATTCCTTTTTTTTTTTAAATTAACCTTTCCTTTCCTTTTTTATATACTTGCCTATCCTTACAATTCTACATACATTGATTTTCCTTTATACATTGCTTTCCTTTCCATTATATCTACCTTTCCTTTTTTTTCTATTCCCTTCCTTTCCCTTCCTTTATACTTACCTTTGCTTCCTTTCTTTTATACTTTCCCTTCCTTTATACTTTCCATTCCCTTATACTTTCCTTTCCATTCCTATTTTTAAACTTACCCATTCCTTTCATTTATACTTTCTTATCCTTTCCAATATACTTACCTTTGCTTTCCTTTCTTTTATACTTTCCCTTCCTTTATACTTTCCTTTTCTTTATACTTTCCTTTCCTTTATACTTTCCTTTTCTGTGTACTTTCCTTTCCTTTACACTTTCATTTCAAATCCTATTTTTAAACTTAGCCTCTCCTTTCATTTATACTTTCCTTTCCTTTCCTTTCACCCTTGCTTTCCTTTCTTTTATAAATTCCCTTCTTTTATAATTCCCTTCCCTTTGCATTATACCTACATTCCCTTTCTGTTCTGTAACATTCTCCTTTAGACCTTCCTTTCCATTCCTTTTTTTTTTTTTAAATTAACCTTTCCTTTCCTTTTTTATATACTTCCCTATACTTACAATTCTACATACATTGATTTTCCTTTATACATTGCTTTCCTTTCCATTATATCTACCTTTCCTTTCTTTTCTATTCCCTTCCTTTCCCTTCCTTTATACTTACCTTTGCTTCCTTTCTTTTATACTTTCCCTTCCTTTATACTTTAATTCCCTTATACTTTCCTTTCCATTCCTATTTTTAAAATTACCCATTCCTTTCATTTATACTTTCTTATCCTTTCCAATATACTTACCTCTGCTTTCCTTTCTTTTCTACTTTCCCTTTCCTTTTCTGTATACTTTCTTTTCCTTTACACTTTCATTTCAATTCCTATTTTTAAACTTAGCCTCTCCTTTCATTTATACTTTCCTTTCCTTTCATACTTACCTTTGCTTTCCTTTCTTTTATAAATTCCCTTCTTTTATAATTCCCTTCCCTTTGCATTATACCTACATTCCCTTTCTGTTCTGTAACATTTTCATTTAGACCTTCCTTTGCATTCCTTTTTTTTTTTAAATTAACCTTTCCTTTCCTTTTCTATATACTTCCCTATCCTTACAATTCTACATACATTGACTTTCCTTTATACTTTGCTTTCCTTTCCATTATATCTACCTTTCCTTTATTTTCTATTCCCTTTCTTTCCCTTCCTTTATACTTACCTTTGCTTCCTTTCTTTTATACTTTCCCTTCCTTTATACTTTCCATTCCCTTATACTTTCCTTTCCATTCCTATTTTTAAACTTACCCATTCCTTTCATTTATACTTTCTTATCCTTTCCAATATACTTACCTTTGCTTTCCTTTCTTTTATACTTTCCCTTCCTTTATACTTTCCTTTTCTTTATACTTTCCCTTCCTTTATACTTTCCTTTTCTTTATACTTTCCTTTCCTTTATACTTTCCTTTTCTGTATACTTTCCTTTCCTTTACAATTTCATTTCAATTCCTATTTTTAAACTTAGCCTCTCCTTTCATTTATACTTTCCTTTCCTTTCATACTTACCTTTGCTTTCCTTTCTTTTATAAATTCCCTTCTTTTATAATTCCCTTCCCTTTGCATTATACCTACATTCCCTTTCTGTTCTGTAACATTTTCCCTTAGACCTTCCTTTCCATTCCTTTTTTTTTTTTTAAATTAACCTTTCCTTTCCTTTTTTATATACTTCCCTATCCTTACAATTCTACATACATTGACTTTCCTTTATACTTTGCTTTCCTTTCCATTATATCTACCTTTCCTTTCTTTTCTATTCCCTTCCTTTCCCTTCCTTTATACTTACCTTTGCTTCCTTTATTTTATACTTTCCCTTCTTTTATACTTTCCATTCCCTTATACTTTCCTTTCCATTCCTATTTTTAAACTTACCCATTCCTTTCATTTATACTTTCTTATCCTTTCCAATATACTTACCTTTGCTTTCCTTTCTTTTCTACTTTCCCTTTCCTTTTCTGTATACTTTCTTTTCCTTTACACTTTCATTTCAATTCCTATTTTTAAACTTAGCCTCTCCTTTCATTTATACTTTCCTTTCCTTTCATACTTACCTTTGCTTTCCTATCTTTTATAAATTCCCTTCTTTTATAATTCCCTTCCCTTTGCATTATACCTACATTCCCTTTCTGTTCTGTAACATTTTCCCTTAAACCTTCCTTTGCATTCCTTTTTTTTTTTAAATTTACCTTTCCTTTCCTTTTTTATATACTTCCCTATCCTTACAATTCTACATACATTGACTTTCCTTTATACATTGCTTTCCTTTCCATTATATCTACCTTTCCTTTCTTTTCTATTCCCTTCCTTTCCCTTCCTTTATACTTACCTTTGCTTCCTTTCTTTTATACTTTCCCTTCCTTTATACTTTCCATTCCCTTATACTTTCCTTTCCATTCCTATTTTTAAACTTACCCATTCCTTTCATTTATACTTTCTTATCCTTTCCAATATACTTACCTTTGCTTTCCTTTCTTTTATACTTTCCCTTCCTTTATACTTTCCTTTTCTTTATACTTTCCTTTCCTTTATACTTTCCTTTTCTGTATACTTTCCTTTCCTTTACACTTTAATTTCAATTCCTATTTTTAAACTTAGCCTCTCCTTTCATTTATAGTTTCCTTTCCTTTCCTTTCATACTTACCTTTGCTTTCCTATCTTTTATAAATTCCCTTCTTTTATAATTCCCTTCCCTTTGCATTATACCTACATTCCCTTTCTGTTCTGTAACATTTTCCTTTAGACCTTCCTTTCCATTCCTTTTTTTTTTAAATTAACCTTTCCTTTCCTTTTTTATATACTTGCCTATCCTTACAATTCTACATACATTGATTTTCCTTTATACATTGCTTTCCTTTCCATTATATCTAACTTTCCTTTTTTTTCTATTCCCTTCCTTTCCCTTCCTTTATACTTACCTTTGCTTCCTTTCTTTTATACTTTCCCTTCCTTTATACTTTCCATTCCCTTATACTTTCCTTTCCATTCCTATTTTTAAACTTACCCATTCCTTTCATTTATACTTTCTTATCCTTTCCAATATACTTACCTTTGCTTTCCTTTCTTTTATACTTTCCATTCCTTTATACTTTCCTTTTCTTTATACTTTCCTTTCCTTTATACTTTCCTTTTCTGTATACTTTCCTTTCCTTTACACTTTCATTTCAAATCCTATTTTTAAACTTAGCCTCTCCTTTCATTTATACTTTCCTTTCCTTTCACCCTTGCTTTCCTTTCTTTTATAAATTCCCTTCTTTTATAATTCCCTTCCCTTTGCATTATACCTACATTCCCTTTCTGTTCTGTAACATTTTCCTTTAGACCTTCCTTTCCATTCCTTTTTTTTTTTTTTAAATTAACCTTTCCTTTTTTATATACTTCCCTATACTTACAATTCTACATACATTGATTTTGCTTTATACATTGCTTTCCTTTCCATTATATCTACCTTTCCTTTCTTTTCTATTCCCTTCCTTTCCCTTCCTTTATACTTACCTTTGCTTCCTTTCTTTTATACTTTCCCTTCCTTTATACTTTAATTCCCTTATACTTTCCTTTCCATTCCTATTTTTAACCATCCCATTCCTTTCATTTATACTTTCTTATCCTTTCCAATATACTTACCTTTGCTTTCCTTTCTTTTCTACTTTCCCTTTCCTTTTCTGTATACTTTCTTTTCCTTTACACTTTCATTTCAATTCCTATTTTTAAACTTAGCCTCTCCTTTCATTTATACTTTCCTTTCCTTTCATACTTACCTTTGCTTTCCTATCTTTTATAAATTCCCATATTTAATAATTCCATTCCCTTTGCATTATACCTACATTCCCTTTCTGTTCTGTAACATTTTCCTTTAGACCTTCCTTTGCATTCCTTTTTTTTTTTAAATTAACCTTTCCTTTCCTTTTCTATATACTTCCCTATCCTTACAATTCTACATACATTGACTTTCCTTTATACTTTGCTTTCCTTTCCATTATATCTACCTTTCCTTTCTTTTCTATTCCCTTTCTTTCCCTTCCTTTATACTTACCTTTGCTTCCTTTCTTTTATACTTTCCCTTCCTTTATACTTTCCATTCCCTTATACTTTCCTTTCCATTCCTATTTTTAAACTTACCCATTCCTTTCATTTATACTTTCTTATCCTTTCCAATATACTTACCTTTGCTTTCCTTTCTTTTATACTTTCCCTTCCTTTATACTTTCCTTTTCTTTATACTTTCCCTTCCTTTATACTTTCCTTTTCTTTATACTTTCCTTTCCTTTATACTTTCCTTTTCTGTATACTTTCCTTTCCTTTACAATTTCATTTCAATTCCTATTTTTAAACTTAGCCTCTCCTTTCATTTATACTTTCCTTTCCTTTCATACTTAACTTTGCTTTCCTTTCTTTTATAAATTCCCTTCTTTAATAATTCCGTTCCCTTTGCATTATACCTACCTTCCCTTTTTGTTCTGTAACATTTTCCTTTAGACCTTCCTTTCCATTCCTTTTTTTTTTTAAATTAACCTTTCCTTTTTTATATACTTCCCTGTCCTTACAATTCTACATACATTGACTTTCCTTTATACTTTGCTTTCCTTTCCATTATATCTACCTTTCCTTTCTTTTCTATTCCCTTCCTTTCCCTTCCTTTATACTTACCTTTGCTTCCTTTCTTTTATACTTTCCCTTCCTTTATACTTTAATTCCCTTATACTTTCCTTTCCATTCCTATTTTTAAAATTACCCATTCCTTTCATTTATACTTTCTTATCCTTTCCAATATACTTACCTTTGCTTTCCTTTCTTTTCTATTCCCTTCCTTTCCCTTCCTTTATACTTAACTTTGCTTCCTTTCTTTTATACTTTCCCTTCCTTTATACTTTCCATTCCCTTATACTTTCCTTTCCATTCCTATTTTTAAACTTACCCATTCCTTTCATTTATACTTTCTTATCCTTTCCAATATACTTACCTTTGCTTTCCTTTCTTTTATACTTTCCCTTCCTTTATACTTTCCTTTTCTTTATACTTTCCCTTCCTTTATACTTTCCTTTTCTTTATACTTTCCTTTCCTTTATACTTTCCTTTTCTGTATACTTTCCTTTCCTTTACAATTTCATTTCAATTCCTATTTTTAAACTTAGCCTCTCCTTTCATTTATACTTTCCTTTCCTTTCATACTTACCTTTGCTTTCCTATCTTTTATAAATTCCCTTCTTTTATAATTCCCTTCCCTTTGCATTATACCTACATTCCCTTTCTGTTCTGTAACATTTTCCCTTAGACCTTCCTTTCCATTCCTTTTTTTTTTTTAAATTAACCTTTCCTTTTTTATATACTTCCCTATCCTTACAATTCTACATACATTGACTTTCCTTTATACTTTGCTTTCCTTTCCATTATATCTACCTTTCCTTTCTTTTCTATTCCCTTCCTTTCCCTTCCTTTATACTTAACTTTGCTTCCTTTCTTTTATACTTTCCCTTCCTTGTTACTTTCCATTCCCTTATACTTTCCTTTCCATTCCTATTTTTAAACTTACCCATTCCTTTCATTTATACTTCCTTATTCTTTCCAATATACTTACCTTTGCTTTCCTTTCTTTTATACTTTCCCTTCCTTTATACTTTCCTTTTCTTTATACTTTCCCTTCCTTTATACTTTCCTTTTCTTTATACTTTCCTTTCCTTTATACTTTCCTTTTCTGTATACTTTCCTTTCCTTTACACTTTCATTTCAAATCCTATTTTTAAACTTAGCCTCTCCTTTCATTTATACTTTCCTTTCGTTTCACCCTTGCTTTCCTTTCTTTTATAAATTCCCTTCTTTTATAATTCCCTTCCCTTTGCATTATACCTACATTCCCTTTCTGTTCTGTAACATTTTCCTTTAGACCTTCCTTTCCATTCATTTTTTTTTTTTTAAATTAACCTTTCCTTTCCTTTTTTATATACTTCCCTATACTTACAATTCTACATACATTGATTTTGCTTTATACATTGCTTTCCTTTCCATTATATCTACCTTTCCTTTCTTTTCTATTCCCTTCCTTTCCCTTCTTTTATACTTACCTTTGCTTCCTTTCTTTTATACTTTCCCTTCCTTTATACTTTAATTCCCTTATACTTTCCTTTCCATTCCTATTTTTAAAATTACCCATTCCTTTCATTTATACTTTCTTATCCTTTCCAATATACTTACCTTTGCTTTCCTTTCTTTTCTACTTTCCCTTTCCTTTTCTGTATACTTTCTTTTCCTTTACACTTTCATTTCAATTCCTATTTTTAAACTTAGCCTCTCCTTTCATTTATACTTTCCTTTCCTTTCATACTTACCTTTGCTTTCCTATCTTTTATAAATTCCCATATTTAATAATTCCATTCCCTTTGCATTATACCTACATTCCCTTTCTGTTCTGTAACATTTTCCTTTAGACCTTCCTTTGCATTCCTTTTTTTTTTTAAATTAACCTTTCCTTTCCTTTTCTATATACTTCCCTATCCTTACAATTCTACATACATTGACTTTCCTTTATACTTTGCTTTCCTTTCCTTTATATCTACCTTTCCTTTCTTTTCTATTCCCTTTCTTTCCCTTCCTTTATACTTACCTTTGCTTCCTTTCTTTTATACTTTCCCTTCCTTTATACTTTCCATTCCCTTATACTTTCCTTTCCATTCCTATTTTTAAACTTACCCATTCCTTTCATTTATACTTTCTTATCCTTTCCAATATACTTACCTTTGCTTTCCTTTCTTTTATACTTTCCCTTCCTTTATACTTTCCTTTTCTTTATACTTTCCCTTCCTTTATACTTTCCTTTTCTTTATACTTTCCTTTCCTTTATACTTTCCTTTTCTGTATACTTTCCTTTCCTTTACAATTTCATTTCAATTCCTATTTTTAAACTTAGCCTCTCCTTTCATTTATACTTTCCTTTCCTTTCCTTTCATACTTACCTTTGCTTTCCTTTCTTTTATAAATTCCCTTCTTTTATAATTCCCTTCCCTTTGCATTATACCTACATTCCCTTTCTGTTCTGTAACATTTTCCTTTAGACCTTCCTTTCCATTCCTTTTTTTTTTTTTTAAATTAACCTTTCCTTTCCTTTTTTATATTCTTCCCTATCCTTACAATTCTACATACATTGATTTTCCTTTATACATTGCTTTCCTTTCCATTATATCTACCTTTCCTTTCTTTTCTATTCCCTTCCTTTCCCTTCCTTTATACTTACCTTTGCTTCCTTTCTTTTATACTTTCCCTTCCTTTATACTTTCCATTCCCTTATACTTTCCTTTCCATTCCTATTTTTAAACTTACCCATTCCTTTCATTTATACTTTCTTATCCTTTCCAATATACTTACCTTTGCTTTCCTTTCTTTTGTACTTTCCCTTCCTTTATACTTTCCTTTTCTTTATACTTTCCTTTCCTTTATACTTTCCTTTTCTGTATACTTTCCTTTCCTTTACACTTTCATTTCAATTCCTATTTTTAAACTTAGCCTCTCCTTTCATTTATACTTTCCTTTCCTTTCATACTTACCTTTGCTTTCCTTTCTTTTATAAATTCCCTTCTTTTATAATTCCCTTCCCTTTGAATTATACCTACATTCCCTTTCTGTTCTGTAACATTTTCCCTTAGACCTTCCTTTCCATTCCTTTTTTTTTTTTTTTTTAAATTATCCTTTCCTTTCCTTTTTTATATACTTCCCTATCCTTACAATTCTACATACATTGACTTTCCTTTATACTTTGCTTTCCTTTCCATTATATCTACCTTTCCTTTCTTTTCTATTCCCTTCCTTTCCCTTCCTTTATACTTACCTTTGCTTCCTTTATTTTATACTTTCCCTTCCTTTATACTTTCCATTCCCTTATACTTTCCTTTCCATTCCTATTTTTAAACTTACCCATTCCTTTCATTTATACTTTCTTATCCTTTCCAATATACTTACCTTTGCTTTCCTTTCTTTTATACTTTCCCTTCCTTTATACTTTCCTTTTCTTTATACTTTCCTTTATACTTTCCTTTTCTGTATACTTTCCTATCCTTTACATTTTCATTTAAATTCCTATTTTTAAACTTAGCCTTTCCTTTCATTTATACTTTCCTTTCCTTTCCTTTCATGCTTACCTTTGCTTTCCTTTCTTTTATAAATTCCCTTCTTTTATAATTCCTTTCCCTTTGCATTATACCTACATTCCCTTTCTGTTCTGTAACATTTTCCTTTAGACCTTCCTATCCATTCCTTTTTTTTTTTTAAATTAACCTTTCCTTTCCTTTCTTATATACTTCCCTATCCTTACAATTCTACATACATTGACTTTCCTTCATACTTTGCTTTCCTTTCCATTATATCTACCTTTCTTTTCTATTCCCTTCCTTTATACTTACCTTTGCTTCCTTTCTTTTATACTTTCCCTTCCTTTATACTTTCCATTCCCTTATACTTTCCTTTCCATTCCTATTTTATAATTACCCATTCCTTTCATTTATACTTTCTTATCCTTTCCAATATACTTACCTTTGCTTTCCTTTCTTTTATACTTTCCCTTCCTTTATACTTTCCTTTTCTTTATACTTTCCCTTCCTTTATACTTTCCTTTTCTTTATACTTTCCTTTCCTTTATACTTTCCTTTTCTGTATACTTTCCTTTCCTTTACACTTTCATTTCAATTCCTATTTTTAAACTTAGCCTCTCCTTTCATTTATACTTTCCTTTCCTTTCATACTTACCTTTGCTTTCCTTTCTTTTATAAATTCCCTTCTTTTATAATTCCCTTCCCTTTGCATTATACCTACATTCCCTTTCTGTTCTGTAACATTTTCCTTTAGACCTTCCTATCCATTCCTTTTTTTTTTTTAAATTAACCTTTCCTTTCCTTTCTTATATACTTCCCTATCCTTACAATTCTACATACATTGACTTTCCTTCATACTTTGCTTTCCTTTCCATTATATCTACCTTTCCTTTCTTCTCTATTCCCTTCCTTTCCCTTCCTTTATACTTACCTTTGCTTCCTTTCTTTTATACTTTCCCTTCCTTTATACTTTCCATTCCCTTATACTTTCCTGTCCATTCCTATTTTTAAAATTACCCATTCCTTTCATTTATACTTTCTTATCCTTTCCAATATACTTACCTTTGCTTTCCTTTCTTTTATACTTTCCCTTCCTTTATACTTTCCTTTTCTTTATACTTTCCTTTCCTTTATACTTTCCTTTTCTGTATACTTTCTTTCCTTTACACTTTCATTTCAAATCCTATTTTTAAACTTAGCCTCTCCTTTCATTTATACTTTCCTTTCCTTTCATACTTACCTTTGCTTTCCTTTCTTTTATAAATTCCCTTCTTTTATAATTCCCTTCCCTTTGCATTATACCTACATTCCCTTTCTGTTCTGTAACATTTTCCTTTAGACCTTCCTATCCATTCCTTTTTTTTTTTTAAATTAACCTTTCCTTTCCTTTCTTATATACTTCCCTATCCTTACAATTCTACATACATTGACTTTCCTTCATACTTTGCTTTCCTTTCCATTATATCTACCTTTCCTTTCTTTTCTATTCCCTTCCTTTCCCTTCCTTTATACTTACCTTTGCTTCCTTTATTTTATACTTTCCCTTCCTTTATACTTTCCATTCCCTTATACTTTCCTTTCCATTCCTATTTTTAAAATTACCCATTCCTTTCATTTATACTTTCTTATCCTTTCCAATATACTTACCTTTGCTTTCCTTTCTTTTATACTTTCCCTTTCCTTTTCTGTATACTTTCTTTTCATTTACACTTTCATTTCAATTCCTATTTTTAAACTTAGCCTCTCCTTTCATTTATACTTTCCTTTCCTTTCATACTTACCTTTGATTTCCTATCTTTTATAAATTCCCTTCTTTAATAATTCCCTTCCCTTTGCATTATACCTACCTTCCCTTTTTGTTCTGTAACATTTTCCTTTAGACCTTCCTTTCCATTCCTTTTTTTTTTAAATTAACCTTTCCTTTTTTATATACTTCCCTATCCTTACAATTCTACATACATTGACTTTCCTTCATACTTTGCTTTCCTTTCCATTATATCTACCTTTCCTTTCTTTTCTATTCCCTTCCTTTCCCTTCCGTTATACTTACCTTTGCTTCCTTTCTTTTATACTTTCCCTTCCTTTATACTTTCCATTCCCTTCTACTTTCCTTTCCATTCCTATTTTTAAACTTACCCATTCCTTTCATTTATACTTTCTTATCCTTTCCAATATACTTACCTTTGCTTTCCTTTCTTTTATACTTTCCCTTCCTTTATACTTTCCTTTTCTTTATACTTTCCTTTCCTTTATACTTTCCTTTTCTGTATACTTTCTTTCCTTTACACTTTCATTTCAATTCCTATTTTTAAACTTAGCCTCTCCTTTCATTTATACTTTCCTTTCCTTTCATACTTACCTTTGCTTTCCTTTCTTTTATAAATTCCCTTCTTTTATAATTCCCTTCCCTTTGCATTATACCTACATTCCCTTTCTGTTCTGTAACATTTTCCTTTAGACCTTCCTATCCATTCCTTTTTTTTTTTTAAATTAACCTTTCCTTTCCTTTCTTATATACTTCCCTATCCTTACAATTCTACATACATTGACTTTCCTTCATACTTTGCTTTCCTTTCCATTATATCTACCTTTCCTTTCTTTTCTATTCCCTTCCTTTCCCTTCCTTTATACTTACCTTTGCTTCCTTTATTTTATACTTTCCCTTCCTTTATACTTTCCATTCCCTTATACTTTCCTTTCCATTCCTATTTTTAAAATTACCCATTCCTTTCATTTATACTTTCTTATCCTTTCCAATATACTTACCTTTGCTTTCCTTTCTTTTATACTTTCCCTTTCCTTTTCTGTATACTTTCTTTTCATTTACACTTTCATTTCAATTCCTATTTTTAAACTTAGCCTCTCCTTTCATTTATACTTTCCTTTCCTTTCATACTTACCTTTGCTTTCCTATCTTTTATAAATTCCCTTCTTTAATAATTCCCTTCCCTTTGCATTATACCTACCTTCCCTTTTTGTTCTGTAACATTTTCCTTTAGACCTTCCTTTCCATTCCTTTTTTTTTTAAATTAACCTTTCCTTTTTTATATACTTCCCTATCCTTACAATTCTACATACATTGACTTTCCTTCATACTTTGCTTTCCTTTCCATTATATCTACCTTTCCTTTCTTTTCTATTCCCTTCCTTTCCCTTCCGTTATACTTACCTTTGCTTCCTTTCTTTTATACTTTCCCTTCCTTTATACTTTCCATTCCCTTCTACTTTCCTTTCCATTCCTATTTTTAAACTTACCCATTCCTTTCATTTATACTTTCTTATCCTTTCCAATATACTTACCTTTGCTTTCCTTTCTTTTATACTTTCCCTTCCTTTATACTTTCCTTTTCTTTATACTTTCCTTTCCTTTATACTTTCCTTTTCTGTATACTTTCCTTTCCTTTACACTTTCATTTCAATTCCTATTTTTAAACTTAGCCTTTCCTTTCATTTATACTTTCCTTTCCTTTCCTTTCATACTTACCTTTGCTTTCCTTTCTTTTATAAATTCCCTTCTTTTATAATTCCCTTCCCTTTGCATTATACCTACATTCCCTTTCTGTTCTGTAACATTTTCCTTTAGACCTTCCTTTCCATTCCTTTTTTATTTTAAATTAACCTTTCCTTTCCATTTTTATATACTTCCCTATCCTTACAATTCTACATACATTGACTTTCCTTTATACATTGCTTTCCTTTCCATTATATCTACCTTTCCTTTCTTTTCTATTCCCTTCCTTTCCCTTCCTTTATACTTACCTTTGCTTCCTTTCTTTTATACTTTCCCTTCCTTTACACTTTCCATTCCCTTATACTTTCCTTTCCATTCCTATTTTTAAACTTACCCATTCCTTTCATTTATACTTTCTTATCCTTTCAAATATACTTACCTTTGCTTTCCTTTCTTTTCTACTTTCCCTTTCCTTTTCTGTATACTTTCTTTTCCTTTACACTTTGATTTCAATTCCTATTTTTAAACTTAGCCTCTCCTTTCATTTATACTTTCCTATCCTTTCATACTTCCCTTTGCTTTCCTTTCTTTTATAAATTCCCTTCTTTTATAATTCCCTTCCCTTTGCATTATACCTACATTCCCTTTCTGTTCTGTAACATTTTCCCTTAGACCTTCCTTTCCATTCCTTTTTTTTTTTTAAATTAACCTTTCCTTTCTTTTTTTATATACTTGCCTATCCTTACAATTCTACATACATTTATTTTCCTTTATACATTGCTTTCCTTTCCATTATATCTACCTTTCCTTTCTTTTCTATTCCCTTCCTTTCCCTTCCTTTATACTTACCTTTGCTTCCTTTCTTTTATACTTTCCCTTCCTTTATACTTTAATTCCCTTATACTTTCCTTTCCATTCCTATTTTTAAAATTACCCATTCCTTTCATTTATACTTTCTTATCCTTTCCAATATACTTACCTTTGCTTTCCTTTCTTTTATACTTTCCCTTCCTTTATACTTTCCTTTCCTTTATACTTTCCTTTTCTGTATACTTTCCTTTCCTTTACACTTTCATTTAAATTCCTATTTTTAAACTTAGCCTTTCCTTTCATTTATACTTTCCGTTCATACTTACCTTTGCTTTCCTTTCTTTTATACTTTCCCTTCCTTTATACTTTCCTTTTCTTTATACTTTCCCTTCCTTTATACTTTCCTTTTCTTTATACTTTCCTTTCCTTTATACTTTCCTTTTCTGTATACTTTCATTTCCTTTACACTTTCATTTAAATTCCTATTTTTAAACTTAGCCTTCCTTTCATTTATACTTTCCTTTCCTTTCCTTTCATACTTACCTTTGCTTTCCTTTCTTTTATAAATTCCCTTCTTTTATAATTCCCTTCCCTTTGCATTATACCTACATTCCCGTTCTGTTCTGTAACATTTTCCTTTAGACCTTCCTTTCCATTCCTTTTTTTTTTTTAAATTAACCTTTCCTTTCCTTTTTTATATACTTCCCTATCCTTACAATTGTACATACATTGACTTTCCTTCATACTTTGCTTTCCTTTCCATTATATCTACCTTTCCTTTCTTTTCTATTCCCTTCCTTTCCCTTCCTTTATACTTACCTTTGCTTCCTTTATTTTATACTTTCCCTTCCTTTATACTTTCCATTCCCTTATACTTTCCTTTCCATTCCTATTTTTAAACTTACCCATTCCTATCATTTATACTTTCTTATCCTTTCCAATATACTTACCTTTGCTTTCCTTTCTTTTATACTTTCCCTTTCCTTTTCTGTATACTTTCTTTTCATTTACACTTTCATTTCAATTCCTATTTTTAAACTTAGACTTTCCTTTCATTTATACTTTCCTTTCCTTTCATACTTACCTTTGCTTTCCTATCTTTTATAAATTCCCTTCTTTAATAATTCCCTTCCCTTTGCATTATACCTACCTTCCCTTTTTGTTCTGTAACATTTTCCTTTAGACCTTCCTTTCCATTCCTTTTTTTTTTTAAATTAACCTTTCCTTTCCTTTTTTATATACTTCCCTATCCTTACAATTCTACATACATTGACTTTCCTTCATACTTTGCTTTCCTTTCCATTATATCTACCTTTCCTTTCTTTTCTATTCCCTTCCTTTCCCTTCCTTTATACTTACCTTTGCTTCCTTTCTTTTATACTTTCCCTTCCTTTATACTTTCCATTCCCTTATACTTTCCTTTCCATTCCTATTTTTAAAATTACCCATTCCTTTCATTTATACTTTCTTATCCTTTCCAATATACTTACCTTTGCTTTCCTTTCTTTTATACTTTCCCTTCCTTTATACTTTCCTTTTCTTTATACTTTCCTTTCCTTTATACTTTCCTTTTCTGTATACTTTCCTTTCCTTTACACTTTCATTTCAATTCCTATTTTTAAACTTAGCCTTTCCTTTCATTTATACTTTCCTTTCCTTTCCTTTCATACTTACCTTTGCTTTCCTTTCTTTTATAAATTCCCTTCTTTTATAATTCCCTTCCCTTTGCATTATACCTACATTCCCTTTCTGTTCTGTAACATTTTCCTTTAGACCTTCCTTTCCATTCCTTTTTTATTTTAAATTAACCTTTCCTTTCCATTTTTATATACTTCCCTATCCTTACAATTCTACATACATTGACTTTCCTTTATACATTGCTTTCCTTTCCATTATATCTACCTTTCCTTTCTTTTCTATTCCCTTCCTTTCCCTTCCTTTATACTTACCTTTGCTTCCTTTCTTTTATACTTTCCCTTCCTTTATACTTTCCATTCCCTTATACTTTCCTTTCCATTCCTATTTTTAAACTTACCCATTCCTTTCATTTATACTTTCTTATCCTTTCCAATATACTTACCTTTGCTTTCCTTTCTTTTATACTTTCCCTTCCTTTATACTTTCCTTTTCTTTATACTTTCCTTTCCTTTATACTTTTCTGTATACTTTCCTTTCCTTTACACTTTCATTTCAATTCCTATTTTTAAACTTAGCCTCTCCTTTCATTTATACTTTCCTTTCCTTTCCTTTCCTTTCCTTTCCTTTCCTTTCCTTTCCTTTCCTTTCCTTTCCTTTCCTTTCCTTTCCTTTCCTTTCCTTTCCTTTCCTTTCCTTTCCTTTCCTTTCCTTTCCTTTCCTTTCCTTTCCTTTCCTTTCCTTTCCTTTCCTTTCCTTTCCTTTCCTTTCATACTTACCTTTGCTTTCCTTTCTTTTATAAATTCCCTTCTTTTATAATTCCCTTCCCTTTGCATTATACCTACATTCCCTTTCTGTTCTGTAACATTTTCCTTTAGACCTTCCTATCCATTCCTTTTTTTTTTTTAAATTAACCTTTCCTTTCCTTTCTTATATACTTCCCTATCCTTACAATTCTACATACATTGACTTTCCTTCATACTTTGCTTTCCTTTCCATTATATCTACCTTTCTTTTCTATTCCCTTCCTTTATACTTACCTTTGCTTCCTTTCTTTTATACTTTCCCTTCCTTTATACTTTCCATTCCCTTATACTTTCCTTTCCATTCCTATTTTATAATTACCCATTCCTTTCATTTATACTTTCTTATCCTTTCCAATATACTTACCTTTGCTTTCCTTTCTTTTGTACTTTCCCTTCCTTTATACTTTCCTTTTCTTTATACTTTCCTTTCCTTTATACTTTCCTTTTCTGTATACTTTCCTTTCCTTTACACTTTCATTTCAATTCCTATTTTTAAACTTAGCCTCTCCTTTCATTTATACTTTCCTTTCCTTTCATACTTACCTTTGCTTTCCTTTCTTTTATAAATTCCCTTCTTTTATAATTCCCTTCCCTTTGCATTATACCTACCTTCCCTTTTTGTTCTGTAACATTTTCCTTTAGACCTTCCTTTCCATTCCTTTTTTTTTTTAAATTAACCTTTCCTTTCCTTTTTTATATACTTCCCTATCCTTACAATTCTACATACATTGACTTTCCTTCGTACTTTGCTTTCCTTTCCATTATATCTACCTTTCCTTTCTTTTCTATTCCCTTCCTTTCCCTTCCTTTATACTTACCTTTGCTTCCTTTCTTTTATACTTTCCCTTCCTTTATACTTTCCATTCCCTTATACTTTCCTTTCCATTCCTATTTTTAAACTTACCCATTCCTTTCATTTATACTTTCTTATCCTTTCCAATATACTTACCTTTGCTTTCCTTTCTTTTATACTTTCCCTTCCTTTATACTTTCCTTTTCTTTATACTTTCCTTTCCTTTATACTTTCCTTTTCTGTATACTTTCCTTTCCTTTACACTTTCATTTCAATTCCTATTTTTAAACTTAGCCTTTCCTTTCATTTATACTTTCCTTTCCTTTCCTTTCATACTTACCTTTGCTTTCCTTTCTTTTATAAATTCCCTTCTTTTATAATTCCCTTCCCTTTGCATTATACCTACATTCCCTTTCTGTTCTGTAACATTTTCCTTTAGACCTTCCTTTCCATTCCTTTTTTATTTTAAATTAACCTTTCCTTTCCATTTTTATATACTTCCCTATCCTTACAATTCTACATACATTGACTTTCCTTTATACATTGCTTTCCTTTCCATTATATCTACCTTTCCTTTCTTTTCTATTCCCTTCCTTTCCCTTCCTTTATACTTACCTTTGCTTCCTTTCTTTTATACTTTCCCTTCCTTTATACTTTCCATTCCCTTATACTTTCCTTTCCATTCCTATTTTTAAACTTACCCATTCCTTTCATTTATACTTTCTTATCCTTTCCAATATACTTACCTTTGCTTTCCTTTCTTTTATACTTTCCCTTCCTTTATACTTTCCTTTTCTTTATACTTTCCTTTCCTTTATACTTTTCTGTATACTTTCCTTTCCTTTACACTTTCAATTCCTATTTTTAAACTTAGCCTCTCCTTTCATTTATACTTTCCTTTCCTTTCCTTTCATACTTACCTTTGCTTTCCTTTCTTTTATAAATTCCCTTCTTTTATAATTACCTTCCCTTTGCATTATACCTACATTCCCTTTCTGTTCTGTAACATTTTCCTTTAGACCTTCCTATCCATTCCTTTTTTTTTTTTAAATTAACCTTTCCTTTCCTTTCTTATATACTTCCCTATCCTTACAATTCTACATACATTGACTTTCCTTCATACTTTGCTTTCCTTTCCATTATATCTACCTTTCCTTTCTTTTCTATTCCCTTCCTTTCCCTTCCTTTATACTTACCTTTGCTTCCTTTCTTTTATACTTTCCCTTCCTTTATACTTTCCATTCCCTTATACTTTCCTTTCCATTCCTATTTTTAAAATTACCCATTCCTTTCATTTATACTTTCTTATCCTTTCCAATATACTTACCTTTGCTTTCCTTTCTTTTATACTTTCCCTTCCTTTATACTTTCCTTTCCTTTATACTTTCCTTTTCTGTATACTTTCCTTTCCTTTACACTTTCATTTAAATTCCTATTTTTAAACTTAGCCTTTCCTTTCATTTATACTTTCCGTTCATACTTACCTTTGCTTTCCTTTCTTTTATACTTTCCCTTCCTTTATACTTTCCTTTTCTTTATACTTTCCCTTCCTTTATACTTTCCTTTTCTTTATACTTTCCTTTCCTTTATACTTTCCTTTTCTGTATACTTTCATTTCCTTTACACTTTCATTTAAATTCCTATTTTTAAACTTAGCCTTCCTTTCATTTATACTTTCCTTTCCCTTCCTTTATACTTACCTTTGCTTTCCTTTCTTTTATAAATTCCCTTCTTTTATAATTCCCTTCCCTTTGCATTATACCTACATTCCCTTTCTGTTCTGTAACATTTTCCTTTAGACCTTCCTTTCCATTCCTTTTTTTTTTTTAAATTAACCTTTCCTTTCCTTTTTTATATACTTCCCTATCCTTACAATTCTACATACATTGACTTTCCTTCATACTTTGCTTTCCTTTCCATTATATCTACCTTTCCTTTCTTTTCTATTCCCTTCCTTTCCCTTCCTTTATACTTACCTTTGCTTCCTTTATTTTATACTTTCCCTTCCTTTATACTTTCCATTCCCTTATACTTTCCTTTCCATTCCTATTTTTAAACTTACCCATTCCTATCATTTATACTTTCTTATCCTTTCCAATATACTTACCTTTGCTTTCCTTTCTTTTATACTTTCCCTTTCCTTTTCTGTATACTTTCTTTTCATTTACACTTTCATTTCAATTCCTATTTTTAAACTTAGACTTTCCTTTCATTTATACTTTCCTTTCCTTTCATACTTACCTTTGCTTTCCTATCTTTTATAAATTCCCTTCTTTAATAATTCCCTTCCCTTTGCATTATACCTACCTTCCCTTTTTGTTCTGTAACATTTTCCTTTAGACCTTCCTTTCCATTCCTTTTTTTTTTTAAATTAACCTTTCCTTTCCTTTTTTATATACTTCCCTATCCTTACAATTCTACATACATTGACTTTCCTTCATACTTTGCTTTCCTTTCCATTATATCTACCTTTCCTTTCTTTTCTATTCCCTTCCTTTCCCTTCCTTTATACTTACCTTTGCTTCCTTTCTTTTATACTTTCCCTTCCTTTATACTTTCCATTCCCTTATACTTTCCTTTCCATTCCTATTTTTAAAATTACCCATTCCTTTCATTTATACTTTCTTATCCTTTCCAATATACTTACCTTTGCTTTCCTTTCTTTTATACTTTCCCTTCCTTTATACTTTCCTTTTCTTTATACTTTCCTTTCCTTTATACTTTCTTTTTCTGTATACTTTCCTTTCCTTTACACTTTCATTTCAATTCCTATTTTTAAACTTAGCCTTTCCTTTCATTTATACTTTCCTTTCCTTTCCTTTCATACTTACCTTTGCTTTCCTTTCTTTTATAAATTCCCTTCTTTTATAATTCCCTTCCCTTTGCATTATACCTACATTCCCTTTCTGTTCTGTAACATTTTCCTTTAGACCTTCCTTTCCATTCCTTTTTTATTTTAAATTAACCTTTCCTTTCCATTTTTATATACTTCCCTATCCTTACAATTCTACATACATTGACTTTCCTTTATACATTGCTTTCCTTTCCATTATATCTACCTTTCCTTTCTTTTCTATTCCCTTCCTTTCCCTTCCTTTATACTTACCTTTGCTTCCTTTCTTTTATACTTTCCCTTCCTTTATACTTTCCATTCCCTTATACTTTCCTTTCCATTCCTATTTTTAAACTTACCCATTCCTTTCATTTATACTTTCTTATCCTTTCCAATATACTTACCTTTGCTTTCCTTTCTTTTATACTTTCCCTTCCTTTATACTTTCGTTTTCTTTATACTTTCCTTTCCTTTATACTTTTCTGTATACTTTCCTTTCCTTTACACTTTCATTTCAATTCCTATTTTTAAACTTAGCCTCTCCTTTCATTTATACTTTCCTTTCCTTTCCTTTCCTTTCCTTTCGTTTCCTTTCCTTTCATACTTACCTTTGCTTTCCTTTCTTTTATAAATTCCCTTCTTTTATAATTCCCTTCCCTTTGCATTATACCTACATTCCCTTTCTGTTCTGTAACATTTTCCTTTAGACCTTCCTATCCATTCCTTTTTTTTTTTTAAATTAACCTTTCCTTTCCTTTCTTATATACTTCCCTATCCTTACAATTCTACATACATTGACTTTCCTTCATACTTTGCTTTCCTTTCCATTATATCTACCTTTCTTTTCTATTCCCTTCCTTTATACTTACCTTTGCTTCCTTTCTTTTATACTTTCCCTTCCTTTATACTTTCCATTCACTTATACTTTCCTTTCCATTCCTATTTTATAATTACCCATTCCTTTCATTTATACTTTCTTATCCTTTCCAATATACTTACCTTTGCTTTCCTTTCTTTTATACTTTCCCTTCCTTTATACTTTCCTTTTCTTTATACTTTCCCTTCCTTTATACTTTCCTTTTCTTTATACTTTCCTTTCCTTTATACTTTCCTTTTCTGTATACTTTCCTTTCCTTTACACTTTCATTTCAATTCCTATTTTTAAACTTAGCCTCTCCTTTCATTTATACTTCCCTTTCCTTTCATACTTACCTTTGCTTTCCTTTCTTTTATAAATTCCCTTCTTTTATAATTCCCTTCCCTTTGCATTATACCTACATTCCCTTTCTGTTCTGTAACATTTTCCTTTAGACCTTCCTATCCATTCCTTTTTTTTTTTTAAATTAACCTTTCCTTTCCTTTCTTATATAATTCCCTATCCTTGCAATTCTACATACATTGACTTTCCTTCATACTTTGCTTTCCTTTCCATTATATCTACCTTTCCTTTCTTCTCTATTCCCTTCCTTTCCCTTCCTTTTTACTTACCTTTGCTTCCTTTCTTTTATACTTTCCCTTCCTTTATACTTTCCATTCCCTTATACTTTCCTGTCCATTCCTATTTTTAAAATTACCCATTCCTTTCATTTATACTTTCTTATCCTTTCCAATATACTTACCTTTGCTTTCCTTTCTTTTATACTTTCCCTTCCTTTATACTTTCCTTTTCTTTATACTTTCCTTTCCTTTATACTTTCCTTTTCTGTATACTTTCTTTTCCTTTACACTTTCATTTCAATTCCTATTTTTAAACTTAGCCTCTCCTTTCATTTATACTTTCCTTTCCTTTCATACTTACCTTTGCTTTCCTTTCTTTTATAAATTCCCTTCTTTTATAATTCCCTTCCCTTTGCATTATACCTACATTCCCTTTCTGTTCTGTAACATTTTCCTTTAGACCTTCCTATCCATTCCTTTTTTTTTTTTAAATTAACCTTTCCTTTCCTTTTTTATATACTTCCCTATCCTTACAATTCTACATACATTGACTTTCCTTCATACTTTGCTTTCCTTTCCATTATATCTACCTTTCCTTTCTTTTCTATTCCCTTCCTTTCCCTTCCTTTATACTTACCTTTGCTTCCTTTCTTTTATACTTTCCCTTCCTTTATACTTTCCATTCCCTTATACTTTCCTTTCCATTCCTATTTTTAAAATTACCCATTCCTTTCATTTATACTTTCTTATCCTTTCCAATATACTTACCTTTGCTTTCCTTTCTTTTATACTTTCCCTTCCTTTATACTTTCATTTTCTTTATACTTTCCCTTCCTTTATACTTTCCTTTTCTTTATACTTTCCTTTCCTTTATACTTTCCTTTTCTGTATACTTTCATTTCCTTTACACTTTCATTTCAATTCCTATTTTTAAACTTAGCCTTCCTTTCATTTATACTTTCCTTTCCTTTCCTTTCAGACTTACCTTTGCTTTCCTTTCTTTTATAAATTCCCTTCTTTTATAATTCCCTTCCCTTTGCATTATACCTACATTCCCTTTCTGTTCTGTAACATTTTCCTTTAGACTTTCCTTTCCATTCCTTTTTTTTTTTTTTTTAAATTAACCTTTCCTTTCCTTTTTTATATACTTCCCTATCCTTACAATTCTACATACACTGACTTTCCTTTATGCATTGCTTTCCTTTCCATTATATCTACTTTTCCTTTCTTTTCTATTCCCTTCCTTTCCCTTCCTTTATACTTACCTTTGCTTCCTTTCTTTTATACTTTCCCTTCCTTTATACTTTCCATTCCCTTATACTTTCCTTTCCATTCCTATTTTTAAAATTACCCATTCCTTTCATTTATACTTTCTTATCCTTTCCAATATACTTACCTTTGCTTTCCTTTCTTTTATACTTTCCCTTCCTTTATACTTTCCTTTTCTGTATACTTTCCTTTCCTTTACACTTTCATTTCAATTCCTATTTTTAAACTTAGACTTTCCTTTCATTTATACTTTCCTTTCATATTTACCTTTGCTTTCCTTTCTTTTATAAATTCCCTTCTTTTATAATTCTTTTCCCTTTGCATTATACCTACATTCCCTTTCTGTTCCGTAACATTTTGTTTAGACCTTCCTTTCCATTCCTTTTTTTTTTTTTTTAAATTTACCTTTCCTTTCCTTTTTTATATACTTCCCTATCCTTGCAATTCTACATATATTGACTTTCCTTTATACATTGCTTTCCTTTCCATTATATCTACCTTTCCTTTCTTTTCTATTCCCTTCCTTTCCCTTCCTTTATACTTACCTTTGCTTCCTTTCTTTTATACTTTCCCTTCCTTTATACTTTCCATTCCTTTATACTTTCCTTTCCATTCCTATTTTTAAACTTACCCATTCCTTTCATTTATACTTTCTTATCCTTTCCAATATACTTACCTTTGCTTTCCTTTCTTTTATACTTTCCCTTCCTTCATACTTTTCTTTTCTTTATACTTTCCTTTCCATTATACTTTCCTTTCTTTTGTACCTTCCTTTCCTTTACACTTTCCTTTCCTTAGCATACCTTTATACTTTCCTTTCGTTTATACTTTGCTTTTCTTTCCTTTCATTTATTTTTTTCTTGCCTATATATTTGATTTTTTTTTCTTATTTTCTTTTTTCCCCCCCCTCTCCCCCCTTTTTTCTGTTCTTATATATTTTTTATTTCATTTTCTTTTCCTTTTCCTTCCCCCCCCCCCTTTTTCTTCTTTTCTCTTTACTTTTTCTTTTTTTTCTACTTATTTTTCTTGCCTTCTTTCCTTATTCTTTGGCTTTTTCTTCCTCTTTTTGTTTTGTTTTTCTTCCCCATTTTCTTTCCCTTCTCCTTTTTCGATTCTTTTTCTTCCCAAATCTTCTTCTATTTTCTTCCCTGTTTTCTTCCCTCGTCTTTCTTCCCCTTTTGTCTTTTACTTTCTGTTTTATGTTTTTTTTTTTCCCTGTGTCTTTTTCTTTACCTTTTTCTTCCCTACCTCCATTTTATTTTTCTTCTTTATTGCTTTCTTTTTAATTTTCATTTTCTTTACATTTTTCTTCCGCTTTTCTCATTATTTTTTATTTCTTGCTTTTCTTCCCTCTTCCCCCCCCCGACACCCACCCATCCACATTTTGTCTTTTGCTTCCTCCTTTTAAAATCTTGATTGTTTTTTTCTTATTTTCTTCCCTTCCCCCCCTCTTTTTTTGTTCCCATATATTTTTTACTTGTTTATGTTTTCCTCTTCCTTTTCCATCCCCCCCCCCCCCCACCATTTTTCTTTTGCTTTTGGGTTCTTCTTAACCTGTTTTTCTTTTGCTTCCCTCTTTTTGTTCTCCTTTCTCTATTTAATTTTCATTTTCTCTTCCCCCTTTCTTTTCCTCTTTTTTCTTGCTCCTTTTTTTCTTCCCCTTTATGTTTCCCTTTCCCTTTCTTTCCCTTTATCTTTTTTCTCTTTTTTCTTTTATTTTCCTGTCTTTTCTTTCTTTACTTTTTCTTTTTTTTTCTTCTTCTTTTTCTTCCCTTCTTTCCTTTTGCTTTTGCTTCTTCTTCCCCTTTTTGTTTTATTTTTCTTCCCCATTTTCTTTCCCTTCTCCTTTTTCTATTCTTTTTCTTCCCTATTATCATTCTTCTTCTATTTTCTTCCCTGTTTTCTCCCCTCTTTTTTCTTCCCCTTTTATCTTGACTTTCTCCTGTTTCATGTTTTTTTCCCTATTTCTTTTTTTTAACTTTTTCTTCCCTATCTTTATTTTATTTTTCTTCTTTCTTGCTTTTTTCTCTTTTTAATATTCGTTTTCTTTCCATTTTTCTTCCCCTTTTCTCATTCTTTTTTATTTCTTGATTTTCTTCCCTCTTTTCTTTTTACCCTGACCCATTCTTTGTCTTCTTTTTTCTTTTTAATTTTTGATAATTTTTTTTTCCTTCTTCTCTTCCCTTCCCCCTTTTTTTATAGCCCATATATTTACTTCTTTTTTTTTTCCTTTTCCAATCATTCCCCCACCCCCCAACCCCTATTTTCTTTAGCTTTTGTTTCTTTTTACCCTATGTTTTACTTTCGCTTCCTCCTTTTCTGTTCTCTTTTCTCTTTTTCTTCCCTATTTAATTTTCTTTTTTGCTTCCCCATTTCCTTCCCTCTTTTTTCTTGCTTTTTTTTCTTTCCCTTTATGTTTCTTTTTCTTCTTCTCTATTCTTGACCTTTTTCTTTTTCTTTTTTTTCTTTTCTTTTCTTTTTCCTTTTTTTTCCTTTTTTTTCTTTTCCTTTCTTTTTTTATTCTTTTCTTCTTCTTTTCTTTTTCTTCCCTTCTTTCCTTTTGCTTTTACTTTCTCTTCCCCTTTTTGTTTTTTCTTCCCCATTTTTTCCTATTTCTTTTCTATTTTTCCTATTCTTTTTCTTCCCTATTATCATTCTTCTTCTATTTCCTTCCCTGTATTCTTCCCTCTTTTTTCTTCCCTCTTTTTTTCTTCCTTTTATCTTTACTTTCCCCCTTCTGTTTCCTGTTTTTTATTTCTCCTATTTCTTTTCCATTACCTTTTTTCCCTATCTTTCCCCTTTTCTATTCCCTTTTCTCTTTTTCTTCACTGTTTAATTTTCATTTCCTCTTTCTTCCCCCTTTCCTTCCCTGTTTTTTCTTGCTCTTTTTTTTTTCCTTCCCCTTTATGTTTCCTTATCGCTTTCTTTCTCTTTCCCTCTCTCTTTCGTATTCCCTTTCTTCTTCACTTCCCTCTTTTCTTTACTCTTCATTCCTTTCTTTTTCTTCTTCTTCTTTTTCTTCCTTTTCTTTGCCTTCTTTTTCTTCACTTCTTTCATTTTCCTTTTGTTCATTTCTCCTGTTTTTGTTTTTCTTTTCTTCCCCATTTTCTTTTCCTTCTATTTTTTATATTCTTTTTCTTCCCTATTATCATTTTTCTTCTTTTTTTCCCCGTTTTCTTACCTTTACCCCCCCCAATTTTATTTTTGTCTTCCCTCTTCTATTTCCTTTTATCTTTCTCCTATTACTTTTTTTCTCTTCTTCTTTCCTTTCTTTATATTCTCTTCTTTTCTTCCTTCTTTTCTTTTTTCCTTTCTTTTTTCTATCCTCTTTCCATTTTCTCCCCTCCCCTCTCCTCATTTCTTTTTTTTTTCCCTCTCTTCCCCTTTCTTTCCCTTTTCCTTTCTATTTCCCTTTCCCTTTATTTCCCTTTCCCTTCCCTTTCTCTTTTCTTCTTTTCATTTCTTCTTTTAATTTTTTTTTCTTCTTCAACTTCCCTTCTTTCCTTTTGCTTTTGTTTTTTCTTCCCCTATTTTTTTCTTCCTCATTTTCTTTCCCTTCTCCTCTCACTATTCTTTTTCTTCCCAACTATCATTCTTCTTCTATTTTCCTCCCTCTTTTCTTCCCCCTTTATTCTTCCCCTTTTATCTTTGCTTTCCCACTTCTCTTTCCCTTCCCTCCCCTTTCTTTCCCTTTACCCCCTTCTATCCCTTTCCCTTTCTTTTTTCTTATTTTCTTTTCTTTTTTTTATTCTTTTCTTTTGCTACCCTATTTTTCTTCTCTATTTTTTCTTCTTTTTTCTTTTTCTTTTTCTCTTCTTTTTTCTTTTTCTATTTTCTTTTGGCTTTGCTATTAACTTATCCTTTTTGTTTTTCTATATCTTCATTTTTTCCCTTTATTCTATTCTTCTTTCTCTTTTCTATCCCTATTATTTTTTTCCTTATTCATTAACTTTTTTCTTTTTCTTTTTCTTTTTCTTTATCTTTTTTTTTTTCTTTCTTTTCTGTTGCTCTTTCTTCTTGTTTCTTTTTCTTTTATTTTTTTCTGCTTCTTTTTCTTCTTGTTTCATTGTTTTTCCTTTTCTTTTGCTTTTTAAATCTCTCTATTTTTCCTTTCCTTTTTTTCTTTCTCTTTTTCTTCCCTCGTTTCTTTTTTATCCCAATTTTCTTCACCTTTTTCTTTCATCTTCTTCCCCTTCTTCATTTCCTTTACTTCCCTTTTTTTTTACTTTTAAAGCACAATTACTTCATGAAATGATACTTCTCGATGTACAAACAGATATAAAAATATCATCTGATACCTCTTTGTGCTGTTCTCCCAATCATAGAGTAGCCATCAGTAGCTTTGGTTTTGGTAAAAAAAAAAAAAAAGAAAGAAAAAAAAAATCTGCAGGACTGTCGTACAAATACTAGTGATGGGGATGGAGGGGAGATATTCTGGCCATCAGTGACCTTTCCCTTCCATTTCCCCCCCTTATTTTCTCCTTTTGTGTTCTCCTTTTTCTTCCCTATTTAATTTTCATTTTCTCTTTACTTCCCCCTTTCCTTCCCTCTTTTTTCTTGCTCTTTCTTTTTCTTCCCCTTTATGTTTCCCTTTCTCTTGATTTCTCTTTCTCTTCCTCTTTCCCTTCCCCTTCCCTTTTCTTTTCCCCTTCTGTTTCTTCCCTTACTTCCCTTCTTTTTTGGGAAGCTGTATTTATCTTGTATTTACTTTTGTATTTATCTTACCTTTTTAGAGGTGTTGTGCCTGCTTCTGCTGCCTTCAAAAAGGAACAAGGAGCTCTACAGTAGAAGCCTGAAGGTGAGGTGGGCTGGCCTCTCTGCCTGCCTGTGCTCCTTCCTTCCCCCTGAAAACATCACCACATGAGATTTTGATAGGATTCTTTTTACTCTATTTGTTTTTCTTTTCCTTCCATCTTTTCTGTTCTCCTTTCTCTTTTTCTTCCCTATTTAATTTTCATTTTCTCTTTGCTTCCCCATTTCCTTCCCTCTTTTTTCTTGCTTTTTTTTCCTTCCCTTTTATGTTTCTCTTTCCCTTTATTTCCCTTTCCTCTTTCCCTTTCTCCTTCCTTTCCTTTCTCTTTTCTTTTCTTTTGTACTCTTTTCTTCTTCTTCTTTGTCTTCCATTCTTTCCTTTTGCTTTTGCTTTTTCTTCCCCTATTTGTTTTTTTTTCTTCCCCATTTTCTTTCCCTTCTCCTTTTACTATTCTTGTTCTTCCCAATTATCATTCTTCTTCTATTTTCCTCCCTCTTTTCTTCCCCCTTTATTCTTCCTCTTTTATCTTTGCTTTCCCACTTCTCTTTCCCTTCCCCTTTATGTTTCTATTTCCCTTTCCTTTTCCCTTTCCTTTTTTTCTTTTTATTTTTCTTTTTTTTTTTCTTCCTTATTTTTCTTCTCTATTTTTTCTTCTTTTTCCATTTTCTTATTCTCTTCCTTTTTCTTTTTCTATTTTCTTTTGGTTTTGTTTTTTCCTTATCCTTTTTGTTTTTCGTTATCTTCCCTTTTTTCCCCTTCCCTTTATTTTATTCTTCTTTCTCTTTTTTCCCCTATTCTCATTTTATTTTTTCCCTCTCATTAACCTTTTTTTCTTTTTTCATTTTCTTTTTCTGTTGCTTTTTCTTGTTTCTTTTTTTCTTTTTCTCTTGCATTTTCTTATTCTATTGTTTTTCCTTTCCTCTTGCTTCTTTAAATCTCTCTATTTTTCCTCTCCTTTTTTATTTTTTCTTTCTCTTTTTCTTCCCTTATTTCTTTTTTTACTCTATTTTCTTCACCTTTCTCTTTCACCTTCTTCCCCTTTTTCTTTTCCATTTCCCTTACTTTCCTTTTTTTTTTAAAAAGCACAATAAATTCATGAAATGACACTTCTCGACGTACAAACATAAAAATATCATCTGATACCTCTTTGCGCTGTTCTCACAATCATAGAGTAGCCATCAGTAGCTTTGATTTTGGTAATAAATAAATAAATAAATAAATAAATAATCTGCAGGACTGTGGTACAAATAATAGTGATGAGGGATGGAGGGGAGATATCCTGGCCACCTCTCCCTTCCATTTCCCCCCCTTATTTTCTTTTGCTTTTGGTTCTTCTTAACCTATTTGTTTTCCTTTTCCTTCCCCCTTTTCTGTTCTCCTTTCTCTTTTTCTTCCCTATTTAAGTTTCTTTTTGTCTTTACTTCCCCCTTTCCTTCCCTCTTTTTTCTTGCTCTTTTTTTTTACTTCCAATTTATTTTTACCTTTCCCTTTATTTCCCTTTCCCTTTCTCTATCCCTTCCCTTTTTCTTTTCTCTTTTCTATTCTTTTCTTTGGGGAAGCTGTATTTATGTTGTATTTACTTTGGTATTTATCTTACCTTTTTAGAGGAGTTGTGCCTGCTTCTGCTTCTTCAAAAAGGAACAGGGAGCTCTACAGTAGAAGCCTGAAGGTGAGGTGGGCTGACCTCTCTGTCTGCCTGTGCTCCTTCCTTCCCCCTGGAAAGTTCACCACATGAGACTTTGATAGGCTTCTTCTTACCCTATTTGTTTTACTTTTCCTCCCCCCTTTCGTGTTCTCCTTTCTCTTTTTCTTCCCTATTTAATTTTCATTTTCTCTTTACTTCCCCCTTTTCTTCCCTCTTTCTTCTTGCTCTTTCTTTTTCATCCCCTTTATGTTTCCACTTCCCTTCCTCTTTCCCTTTCCCTTCCACTTCCCCTTTCTCTTTCCCTTTCCCTTCCCCTTTTCCTTCCCTTTTCTCTTTCCTTTCCCTTTTTGTTTCCCCTTCCCTTCCCTTCTTTTCCTTCCAAGAAGCTGTATTTATCTTGTATTTACTTATGTATTTATCTTACCTTTTTAGAGATGTTGTGCCTGCTTCTGCTGGCTTCAAAAAGGAACAGGGAGCTCTACAGTAGAAGCCTGAAGTTGAGGTGGGGTGGGCTGTCTGCCTGTACTCCTTCCTTCCTCCTGGAAAGTTCACCACATGAGGTTTTGATAGGCTTCCATAATGTATGGGTATGGAAAGCTGCAACTAACTCTGCAGATGACTGGTATATACTTAACATTTGAAATCTCAATAAAATTTTCTGCTTGTTGAGTTATTGTCTGGCATTCACTTATTTCCTGATTTGGCCATCACTTCTGGCTGCTCTTTTGACAGATTTTCACTATTTCTGCAGTCACATTGGTCTGGCAACAGGGGAATCAGCTGTGGCTGTGGGTGTGGTGAGAGCAGCACAACCACCCCATCCTTCTCTGAGTCCTCACTTCCTCTGCAGCATTGCTTCACAGACCCTTGCACACCCTAAAAGCAGCGGCCAGCAACCAGCCATAGTGACCTGGGTTTAATTTGTCTGCAGTTGAATACAATTAGTCCCCAGACAAACTTGGGTCGCCTTTTTGTTTCACCAAAAAAATCACTGATGCTGAAGATCTGGCATATGCTCCAGCCTTACAGCTCAAGTCCTGTCACCCGCCCCCCCCGTCCCATCTCACCCCCCCCCCGTCCCATCTCCCCACCCCCCGGCAATGTGTGAGTTCAGCTGAAAGTGAACTGTATATACAAGACATTTGAGAGCTCCTTGTGAAATGGGCTTGTATTTTAAACTTCCAAGCGTCTGGAACCTCAACTGGCTTTGAATGCATCCCTGAGCCGAGCCCAATCTGGACACATACCTGAGGGTGGAGAGCAGAGACGATCCGCTTTTGGGAGCCGGGCTGAAAACGGCTGCGCCGTAACCCGCATAGTACACCAGGATCACTCCGTCGGGCAAGCGGCTCCATCTAGCGGCCGTGCCCCGTTTCATGCCGGACGCTCAGTGATGTCACCAACGAATGAGCTGACGTTACAGCACGGGGCGACCCTTCCCCGATCCCGGGCAGCCCCAGGATCTTTCTGGGAGCGATATGAGCAGAGCAGGGGTGGGGTGCATTGTAACCCCTCTTCTCAGCGTCACCCGCAGGTTCACCAGCAACTCACTGCAGCGCTCCCTGAGAACCACTGAAAGGGCTTGGTGCTGTGAGCACCTGGAGGAGCTCTTTGTGATAGGGAGTGGCCGAATGTTGCTTCCGGCTTTGCTGCTGGCTAGATTTGCTGTGTGGACTGATATCAAATGCATTACAGTAGTTTGAGGCACCGGGAGATGACTGCCAGGCCCTCTGTCAAAGGAAAAACAAGTCTTTTGGCAGTGTGAAAAATAAACTGGGCTGTTCTCCAGTAGCAACCCAGAAAGATTATTGGATTTTGCACTTTGTTAGTAATTTGTAAGCAAATACTCAAACTATCAAAGTAGAAAATAATATTTCCTTATTTTATTTTATTTCATTTTATTTTGTTTTATTTTATTTTATTTTATTTTATTTTATTTTATTTTATTTTATTTTATTTTATTTTATTTTATTTTATTTTATTTTATTTTATTTTAGAATGTGAGCTGAATAACATCTTCATCCTCACCTCCAGATTGCAGTATGGGAGCCAGTTGAGATGTCTCCTTCATGCTTTTGGTCTGGCAATCAGCTACTTTGCTGGATCAAACAGCCTGGAGACCCAATAGTGGCTGTCATCAGATGGTGAAGACATCACAGGCCATTGTCAGATGGCAATGTGACATTGACAGCAGATGAGTTCCTGCTCCCACTCAGCCCCATCTGCACATTGGTCAGATGCACAGCTTCTGAATGTGCAGCTGCTCAAGGGATATTCTCTCCTTCCCACAGCCACACACACCAGAGATAACTCACATCAAGGACTGGATGTGAGCCCTTGGCAGGGCCCTCCATGACAGGAATCCAAACTGTTTTGAGAACTTTCAGCACATTAACCATTTCACAGCCATCTTTTCTGTGGATGTTATCATAAAAGCTGAGGAGATCTTATCGTTCACTGTTTAGTGCTGGCTCATGAGAAAGGACTGCTCTGATGTCTCCTCATGCTTAACAACATAATGGTATATTTGAATGAACACATCTTCACTAGCAGACAAGGGTGTGGGTCTAGAGCATAAGCGGAGAATAAATTTTCCCCACCATTTGTGCTGGGAGTGAATTATCCTGTAACATTCTCAGGGAACAGGAAGAAGGAGGAAACTGTAACGAGGCAGTGCCACTTCCATGCTCAGAAGAGGTATGTGAGCATCTTCCTGCACTCAGCTTGAAGTTCCCACACACAAAAGGACCTAGACCCTTGTTTTTCAGTCTTCTGCTGACATATATCATGTAGCACTTCATATGCCTTTATTTTTACTTAGCCTTACTGACATGCCTATATAAACCAGTGTAACCTGTAAGACTGGCATTGTCAAAGTGATTGTTCAGGAAGCTATTTTCACAGTTTAAGGCCAAGAAGATGCTACTGCTTTTCAAGTGCTACATGGAATTTGTTGCTTGTAAAGGTCAGCTTTCATGGTTCATGCTGTAACACTACCCTAATCCTCATCAGGATCAACAACATGGATGATGACAATGATCCTTTTTCTCCACCAGAGTCCTCTGTTTCACTGGCAAAAATACTGAAGGCAGGAATAAGGCTGTGGGTTGGATCCTTGGGTACTTTTTCCACTGATGAAATGAAGGCAAGCAAATGACAGATCCAACTGTGCAGCCTTGGGTGTATGAATCAGTATTATCTGCTGGCTGGAGCTCCTGGTAGGTTTTGCACTAAGAAATGGTTTTGGTGTCACATTTGACATGAGACTCAGACTATCATGGGGTGTTTTGGGCTCATCTTATACACTATCTCAAGCTCTTTGGGAACAAGCAGCCTATTTTTCATTATGCAATATCGTCTTTATTCATCTACATGTTAATTGCTGGTTTCTAGCCTTTCTAGATCTGTGACCTAAGAATCACAAATCACGACAGGGACAGAGGCAATTAGTTGTCCTCGGGCTGCTCTCTAAGACTCGAGTGTGTAAATTGCTCTTTCATTCACACGTGAATTATTCTTAATATCCCTTCTCTGGTAATAAATACGTGGCTGTGAAGGCATGAAGATGTGTGTGTGTGTGTGAGGGGGGTGGGGGTGGTGGGGGATTAAGAGGGAAAGGTAGCATGACCCTCCCGTTCTCTTTTCTTTTTCAAGTAAAAGCTACCCCTAGGTCTTAACATTCTCTCAAAAAGATAATGCTACCGGTTTGTTTGCTTTCTGCATTCCCCTTGGATGCTAAGGCAAGACTAACACCGAGAGCATAAAGAAGTTCATATGCACGTTGCCTCATACTGTATACGTGCTTCTCTATTAGCTCTGGACAGAGAGCATAACCAGATGAAAAACGGGTAAGCAGCACAGGTCAGGCAATTCAAAGAGAAAGATGGGGTCTTCAGAAGGGCACCTCAGCTTTATTCCCACTCTCATCTTCTGCAACCTGAGCCAGCAACACCCGCGGCTCCACAGGACGGCCATCGCTCCTGCCTCGGGCAGAGAACAGGCCTTTGCCATGCTGACTGTCTGCTCTGCTCTGCCAGGAGCTGATGGTTTACTTACAGCAGAGGAATGTATCTCCCGTTCTGGACAGCATGGTGACCTCCTGCTCAGCTTACTCAGACTCCTTTCTCAGAGTGACAAAGTGGATAAATTGCACCAGAAATGCCCTGTCCATTCCCAGGGTGAGAGAGTGAGGCAGACCTATAGGAGGCCAGTGGCCAGGATTTTCCATTTACATGCCCTTAGTTCCCTCTCAGTCTGGTAGGGGTGACTGTGAGCACAATTTGGAAGCCTTTGCTTGCTTCATGCCATATCTTACTTGGGCTCATCACTGTGGGCTTGGGAAACCAGACAAGTACTTCCATTGGTTTCTGCAGACCATCTTTCACATTTGTGCATTCAGAAGCTCTGCTGTGTGAACACAGCCTCTGTCTGCATCAGCTTGCAGTGTCCCCTTCCCCAGCTGCTGATGTTTGTCAGGTCAGCACTGCACTTGCATGAGGGAGGTCAGCAGAACAACATCCTTAGGTAAATGACTGCAAAGGATTTCAAGCAAATACATTGCCCCCTTTTGTGATTGGAGCCCTGGGGTATCTCCCTTTTTGTGTGTACCTCTGGTAAAAACGTGGTCCGTGGGCTTTTGCTCTGCCCTTCTTAGCTTCACACACGACAGGCAAGGTACCTGAAACAAGTGCTGAGGGAGGTTGCTAAGCATCCAGCCTTAGAAATATTTAAAGCTCAGCTGAGCAGGGACTAAAACAAATTGCTCTAGATTTTAGGCTAGTTCTGCTTTGAGCAGGAGGTTGAACCAGATGCCTTCAAGGGGTCCTTTCCAAAAAAAGATTATTTTTTTCTAAATGTTGTGTTCTAATCAATGAAGGCATCAGGTTTGATCAGGTTTGGAAGAGAAACCTGTTTTTCTTGCTGGGGAATGAACTGGTTTCTGCAGAACAAGAACTAGGATATATTGATTTATATGAACAGCTCTGAGCCAGCAGATGTGGTGCAGTGGTTCTACCAGTGCTGCTGCACTTACAGAGGAAATGTTGGTCTTCCAGGGTATTCTCTCTGAATATTTACATCTTACAACCAGTGCAATAGGAATCCCAGAATGAAAATGCTCAAGTTCCTCTGAGAGAACTTGCACACTGGGTTGGCTCATTGCTGTCTTGTAACTAGTGAAGAAGGATGGAAGGATTAGTATAGCACATCTGATGCAGGAGAAAAAAGGATGCTTTTCTTAAACGTGGAAGAATGAGACAGATGACTGAAAAGAAGCACAAAATGCCTAGGTGTCACGGGTTACTTAGATTTACCTATGCCCGTGACAGGGGAAGCCACCCCGTGGGCCCCCCTCCTGGGGCCCGGAAAGGAGGGGGAAAAAGGGAGTGGGATAAAACAGCGACAATCTAAGGAGGAAAAACTTATTTTACTAAATATGATACCGAAATACAAGATAACACAATATAATATAATTGAGGCTAACAAATTGAACGAAACAGAGAGAGAGAGTCCCCGAAAACCGAGAGGCCTACTGTGAACTCTAGGCGACACGGCTGGAACGCTTCCCACTCTCCGAGAAGTTCGAGAGAAGAAGGAGGGCACTCCAGCCTGGGAACGAGATTATACAGCGTCCTGGTCCCGTGACTTATCATTAACCCTGTTGTTCTCTGGGATATGTAGTCTTCTTCTGTGGACTGCACATTCAATAGAAGTATCCATACTTTACATGATGTTATGATGTGGAATACTGATACTGATAGCAAAATTACAAAACCATGACATTCCACCCCTTATTCTACATTATTACATCATGGTAAATATATATATATATACATATATATACACGTATGTAAAATTATGATAGCTAAACAGTAGAATTACATGTAACATAACTAAATGTACAACTATAATAACTAAAATACACTACACATGCAAACATATATACATATAAATACATAAAATTATTGACTGCACTCCCCCAGCATCAAATTCCCTTGTGGCACACATTGAACATCCCCATCCTTCTGCATTACCCACCAAGTGCACCCAGGTCCCTGGGCAAAGACAGTTCCACGGATAGGTTTGCCCTTTCCAGAAGCTGGAAGGACCCAAACAGCTTTTCCCAACATGTTCTTTACATGTACAACAGGGACCTTATCTCCCTCTACAGTGTGTAGGGGGCTAGATTGACTAGGACCATCACGATTGACAGATCCTCTAGTATTCACCAACCAAGTGGCTTCTGCCAGATTCTTCTCCCAGTGCTTAAATGTTCCGCCACCCATTGCTTTCAACATAGTTTTCAACAACCCATTATATCGTTCAATTTTACCAGAAGCTGGTGCATGGTAGGGAATATGATAAATCCACTCAATGCCATGATCTTTGGCCCAAGTATTTATAAGGGAATTTTTAAAATGTGTCCCATTATCAGATTCAATTCTTTCTGGGGTGCCATGTCGCCACAGGACTTGTTTCTCAAGACCTAATATGGTGTTTCGAGCAGTAGCATGGGGTACTGCGTATGTTTCAAGCCACCCAGTGGTTGCCTCTACCATGGTGAGTACATAACACTTACCACTGCGAGATCGTGGCAAGGTGATATAATCAACCTGCCACGCCTCCCCATATTTATACTTTTGCCACCGCCCTTCCTCCCAGAGAGGTTTCATCCTTTTGGCTTGTTTAATTATGGCACATGTTTCACAATCATGAATAATCCGCGCAATAGCGTCCATGGTTAAGTCCACCCCTCGGTCTCTGGCCCACTTATATGTCGCGTCTCTTCCTTGATGACCTGAGGTCTCATGAGCCCATCGAGCTAGAAATAATTCGCCCTTATTCTGCCAATCCAAGTCAATTTGAGCCATCTCAATTTTGGCAGCTTTATCTACCTGATGGTTGTTTTGTTGTTCTTCAGTAGCCCGACTTTTGGGCACATGTGCATCCACATGACGCACCTTTACAACCATATTCTTTGTTCGGGCTGGGAAGCGTGTGCGTTTAACAGCTGAGACTTTTGATGATGCAGGTGAGGAGTAGGACTGGAATACTTTGATCAGATCCTTCATTAGACCTGGTGGCCCGTACGAGGATTGACCTTCATCAGTTGTTTCTGATACTATTACGGGATCATCATTACGATTAGTTGATGGAAACAATTTCTTGCATATTTCATAATTGCTTTCAATCCCTTAAACAGAGCAACTGGGATGAAGAGTGGATTCATAGCTGGCAGGCTCTGTAAAAGTCAGAGCTAGCTAGCTTTGCTCTAAGGGAGAAAGAAATCCCTTTGTTTTCTACACAAAAGTTAGATAGCAGTGCTGAGAATGTACAGCAGCCCTTAATGTTGACAATTTGTCTGGTATTTCAAGGTCACGTTCTCAGTGAGCAGCTACGAAAAGATAACACTCCCCTAACGAAGCTCTTTAAGAGTAAAGTGAGAGTTGTTCTAAAAGCTAAAAAGCTCTATGCCCGCATTCTCCACCAAAAAATCTGTCACGGGTTACTTAGATTTACCTATGCCCGTGACAGGGGAAGCCACCCCGTGGGCCCCCCTCCTGGGGCCCGGAAAGGAGGGGGAAAAAGGGAGTGGGATAAAACAGCGACAATCTAAGGAGGAAAAACTTATTTTACTAAATATGATACCGAAATACAAGATAACACAATATAATATAATTGAGGCTAACAAATTGAACGAAACAGAGAGAGAGAGTCCCCGAAAACCGAGAGGCCTACTGTGAACTCTAGGCGACACGGCTGGAACGCTTCCCACTCTCCGAGAAGTTCGAGAGAAGAAGGAGGGCACTCCAGCCTGGGAACAAGATTATACAGCGTCCTGGTCCCGTGACTTATCATTAACCCTGTTGTTCTCTGGGATATGTAGTCTTCTTCTGTGGACTGCACATTCAATAGAAGTATCCATACTTTACATGATGTTATGATGTGGAATACTGATACTGATAGCAAAATTACAAAACCATGACACTAGGTCATGTCTCATGACTCTTGCAGTTTTGTTCTCACGTGACATTGTAAAGAGAATTTAATTTTATCAGAAAAATGCTTTTTTTTTCTTTATTCTTTCTTTCCTTCCCTAGGAGCCTGCTCTGTTCCCTTTAGGGAGAGTCTGTCCTCTGGTGTCCATAGAGGCATTTGGACTCAGCATTTGTTGACTTCTCTGCCTTCCTTTGCAGACATCAGTGAGGAGAGGCTGGGTGATGCCAGCGGAACAGACAATGCTGAGACCTACAGTGACGAAGACACAGACCAAAGGAATTCCCCAGACATGGCTAAAGCCAGAACCTGCTTCACCCCTGAAAGCCCAGAAATTGTATAAGTGGATGAGGTATGTTACGCAGTTCAGAAAACTGGTGGGAGCACAGAGAGCCGTCCAGAGAGCCCCAAGTACCATGCAGAGCAGAATCACCTCCTGATAGAAGGTCCTTCTGGGACAGTTTCTTTACCTTTCAGCTTGAAAGCCAACAGACCTCCACTGGAAGTGCTGAAAAAGATTTTCCCTAACCAGAAGCCAATGGTGCTGGAGTTGATCCTGAAAGGATGTGGTGGTGACCTGGTGAGCGCTGTTGAGGTTCTCTTGTCCAGCCGGTCTTCAGTGGCCAGTGGTGAGAGAACTTCTGCAGAGTCAGATGGTCTAGTTCTACCTTCCAACGGGCATATTTTTGAACACACGCTGAGTTCCTATCCTATTTCCTCTTCCAAGTGGTCAGTGGGCTCAGCCTTCAGGGTCCCTGACACACTGAGGTTCTCTGCTGACTCCAGCAATGTTGTGCCCAATCCTCTGACTGTACCTTTGCAGCACCCATTTCCTCAGCCACCTCGCTACCCGCTGATGCTGAGGAACACTTTGGCAAGAAACCAGTCCAGTCCTTTCCTGCCTAATGATGTCACCCTTTGGAACACCATGACGCTGCAGCAGCAGTACCAGCTGCGGTCCCAGTATGTCAGTCCTTTCTCTAGCAACTCAGCCAGCATCTTCCAAAGCTCTTCTGTCCTTCCTTCTCGCTCATCAGAAGATCCTAGGATCTCAATCCCTGATGACGGATGTCACAGAATCACAGAATCACAGAATTACCCTGGTTGGAAGGGACCTCAAGGATCATGTAGTTCCAACCCCCCTGCCTAGCAGGGCCACCAAACATACACATTTACTAGATCAGGTTGCCCAGGGCCCCGTCCAACCTGGTCTTGAACACCTCCAAGGACGGGGCATCCACAACCTCACTGGGCAGCCTGTTCCAGGACCTAACCACCCTTCTAGTAAAGAACTTACCCCTAACATCCAACCTAAATCTTCCCTCCTTCAACTTAAAACCATTTCCCCTAGTCCTGCTATTATCAGCCCTTTCGAAGAGTTTACTCCCCTCCTGGGAGTAAGTTCCCTTCAGGTACTGAAAGGCTGCAATGAGGTCACCCCGCAACCTTCTCTTCTCCAGGCTGAACAAACCCAACTCCCTCAGCCTGTCCTCATAGGGGAGGTGCTCCAGCCCCCTGATCATCTTTGTGGCCCTCCTCTGGACCCTTTCCAAAATCTCCATATCTTTTTTGTACTGAGGGCTCCACACCTGGACACAGTACTCCAGATGGGGCCTCACAAGAGCAGAGTAGAGAGGGACGATCACCTCCCTATCCCTGCTGACCACCCCTCTCCTGATGGAGCCCAGGATCCCATTTGCTTTCTGGGCTGCCAGAGCGCACTGCTGGCTCATGTTAAGTTTCTCATCTATCAGGACCCCTAGGTCTTTTTCAGCCGAGCTGCTCTCAAGGACAACTCCTCCCAGCCTGTACAGGTGCCTGGGGTTCTTCCGGCCCAAGTGCAAAACCTTGCACTTTGCCGTGTTGAACCTCATTAGGTTCACCCGAGCCCAGCTTTCCAGCCTGTCAAGGTCCCTCTGAATGGCATCTGTTCCCTCCACCGTATCAACTGCACCACTCAGCTTGGTGTCATCAGCAAACTTGCTGAGGGTGCACTCCATTCCCTCATCGATGTCATTAATAAAGATGTTAAAGAGCACCGGTCCCAAGACAGACCCTTGAGGGACGCCACTCGTTACCGGCCTCCACCTGGACATAGAGCCATTGACCACCACCCTCTGTCTGCGGCCTTTCAACCAATTGCTTATCCATCTAGTTGTCCACCCATCAAATCCACCTCCCTCCAATTTGGAGATAAGGATGTGGTGGGGGACCATGTCAAAGGCCTTGCTCAGGTCCAGGTAAATGACATCGGTCGCCTTCCCTTCATCCACCAACGCCGTCACTCCATCATAGAAGGCCACAAGATTAGTTAAGCATGACCTTCCCCTGGTGAAGCCGTGCTGGCTGTCTCGGATCACATGCTTGTTCTTTATGTGATCAAGCATGTTGTCCAGGAGGATCTGTTCCATAATCTTCCCAGGCACAGAGGTGAGACTCACCGGCCTGTAGTTACCCGGGTCGCCCCTGCTCCCCTTCTTGTAAATGGGAGTGACGTGACCCTTCCTCCAATCATCCGGGACCTCACCTGACAGCCACGACTTCTCAAATATGATGGAGAGCGGCTCAGCAACCACCTCAGCCAGCTCCTTCAGGACCCTGGGATGCACGCCATCTGGCCCCATAGACTTATACTCATTCAGTCTAAGGAGGCACTCTCGGACTTGCTCTACCCTTACAGTGGGGAGGGATTTACCTCCTTGGTCCCCACATGGAGGGATGGGGGTGCAAGACTTAGGGACGTGAAAAAGACTAGAATCCTGGCCACCAGTGAAGACCGAGGTGAAGAACTCATTCAGCACCTCAGCTTTCTCTTCATCTGTTGAAGCCATTTCTCCTTTTGAATTTACCAGAGTAGGTACGCCCATTTTGGCCTGTCTCTTCTGGCCAATGTACCTGTAGAAGGTTTTCTTATTGTTTTTCACATCCCTCGCCAAGTTCAGTTCTGCCTGTGCCTTGGCTTTCCTGATCCCACATCTGCAAGTTCGGACGGCATCCCTGTATTCTTCCCGGGTGACACAGCCTTGTTTCCAGAGCTTGTACACCCCTTTCTTCACCTTCAGTTCTCTTAGCAGGTCCTTGCTGAGCCATGCCGGTTTTCTACCTCTCCTGCCCACTTTCTTAATCAGGGGAATGGAGACCTCTTGTGCTGCCAGGAGGGCATCCTTGAACAGTAGCCAGCTCTCCTCAACGTCCTTATCTTTGAGGGCAGCGCGCCAGGGGATCTTGGCCAGCATTCCATTGAGTAGCTTGAAGTCTGCTCTTCTAAAGTTGAGCATCCTGGTCCTGCTCTTTGCCAGGCCCACATCGCTTGAGATCACAAACTCAACCAGGGCATGATCGCTGGAGCCCAGGCAGCCTCCAACCTTGACGCCTTTGATGATCTCCTCAGCGTTGGTGAGCAGCAGGTCCAGCAACGCTTGACCTCTGGTCGGTCTGTCCAATACCTGAACCAGAAAGCTATCATCAATGGATTCCAAGAGCCTTCTGGAGCTCTTGCAGCTTGCCGTGTGGTTTTCCCAACAGATGTCAGGATGGTTGAAGTCCCCCACCAGGACAAGAGCCCGTGAGCCAGACGCCTCACGCATCTGGAGCAAGAAAGCCTCATCAGCAGCCTCCCCTTGATCAGGTGGCCTGTAGTATACCCCTAATACCAGCTGACCTTTATTAGTCCCATCTCTAATCCTAACCCACAGGCTCTCAACCTGTTCTTGACTGTTTCTCATGGGGAGCTCCTCACAGTTTATCCAATCTCTGACATAAAGGGCGACTCCCCCACCCTTCCTACCTCGCCTATCTCTCCTAAAGAGCCTATAGCCATCGATGGTAGTATCCCAATTGTGGGAGTCATCCCACCATGTTTCTGTGATAGCAACAATGTCATAATTTTCAGAGTGCATCACAGTTTCCAGTTCCTCCTGCTTGTTACTCAGGCTCCGTGCATTAGTATAAAGGCACTTCAGCCGGGCTGTCCGTCTCACCACCTTCATAAGCGATCCAGGATCCGCTAGAACAGCGGCATCCCCAGCATCCCCCTGCCCTACTCCCTCCTTTTGCACTCTGCAATCTTTGCCCACAGAGTTTGGTACAATCCCTCGAATGCACCGTTCAACCCCAGTAGCCCTTATTTTGTCCCCTTCCCCCTTCGTTCCTAAGGGGAATGTCCTATTGTGTCTAAGCAACCTCTTTACACAGAAGATGAGTATGATGAAAGGTCTGATTCTTCAGACTCAAGAATACTCAACACATCTTCTTAGGATGACATTTGCCATATGATAAGTAAGTAAGTGATATTTTCAGTGCAGCTGAACTACTGGGCCTGAAGAGGAGAGACGTATACTCCATGAAACACTTGCAATTGTATTAAAACTTGACTTTGCTTGGTATTGTACTATAGCAATAAAAACATAACGTATTTAATTTCTTGCACTTCATTGGATAATGCCAAATAGCAATACTCTGGCTTTAGCTCTGAGTGTGTACGACAAGGAAAGACTTTATGGCCATCGGTTATGGGACTCTGGAAGATTCGTAGCGGAAACAGAAGCTCAAGGTCTACTTTGTTCCTTAACTCAGACAACTGGGGATATTAAACTAGAATACTTGAATGCTGTTTTATAAGAGAGAACTCCTCAGGACATAAGAAATCAAACAAAAGTAGTTCAATTGCAAATGGACTAAAACAAGGACCAGTCATCATCTTTGCATTGAAAGGAAAGGCAGAAGAATTATGCACATGGAACTAGCATGAACTGCTTCTGTACTGTTTGAGCTTGGACATTTTTTAGAAAAATAATCTTATGAGTTATTCTTTTCCCATGGCTAGGTCAAAATGTGTAATGTCAGTGTAAAACCAATTACGGCTGTGAAGTGCATGAAGTGTATTGTGAAATGAACACAAGATTAAACATTGTCAGGTTAATGTAGCATGCTAAGGACTCTAGAAAAATAAACTAAGATGATCATCTTGGTTTATGTCATTTATATTGGGCAAATAGCATTTCTGAGGATAGAGAGCTGATTAACTGCCAGCTGGGGTAACAATGTCTAGTTCCAGCAACAGCAGACAAGGGAAGTCTATTTTTCCCAGTCCAGGTTCTGCCCCCCTGCCTCTTAGCCTGAAACTGAGTCTCAGCAAATGCTATCATGAGGGAAGCTTAGGTCCTTGGATGTGTGCTACAGACACTTCCAAGTTCAGGAGAGTGAAGCAGAACTTGTAACAGTCACAGTAAGCAGGAAAATATATATATATAAGTAAATAAGAGGCTCTCCTGCCCCTTCAGAAAAACTTTTTTTAAAAAATTTATTTATTTATTTATTTATTTATTTTCCCCTTATGCTATAGAAATAGAAATAGGAGATAGGGTGTAATAGCAGACCTTTCTTTAAAACAGTGTGGAGTTAAATGGCAGCTTTCCCGAATCTGGAAACGTAATTATTTGAACAATTTATTGCATGTTTGCATGCATGAACTCCCCTTTTATCCTACTTTCATTACAGTGTCAGAATAACACCACAAATTGCTTCTGGTGAAGAATGCCACTACATTCACTCTCCACCTAGATATTTGTCTGTTAAGCTTTTTGTGCCATTTTTTGAACCATTTGACAGTGACCACATCTGCTTGGCAGTTGGATTTTCCAAAACACTTCTTTCTGTGTGGATGCAATGGCTGGCAGGCCTGCCATGTGTACAGATCAGCCCTACCCCTCAAACCCAATGAGGGTTCCCCTAGAGGGGGGAAGCCTAAAGCAGGTGGGCTGTAGGACCTTAGAATTTGTCAGGCATGTTGCCTAGTATCACTGCTAATGTGAATGCCTGTGTTCTCCTTTGGCATTTCATACTTCGTAATGTTTGTGTACTCAATGGATCCCACAGTTTATACTGATACTGAACAGGCACAAGCAGAAGGAGAATAAAATAAATAATGTTTTATTTTCTCCGGGGGATAAATGATCAGAAATACACTTTTTATTGTGTATTTTTGCAATCTGTTCAGTAAAGCAATTTGTAGTTGTATGCTAGAGAGCAAAGAGGGAAAGGTGGAGAGTGGGAGAAAAGAAAATAAATAGCATTCCTTATGCAAATGTAAGAACATCTGGAATTTTCATAATGCAGAATTACAGTTTTGTACTGACACGTTTTCCTGTGCCCACATGGAATTTGTAAACAAATTCATCTTCAAGACACTCCAAGCAGAAAAGTAATAGACACTCATAAAATAAGCTTGGTCTTGCAAACAGAAAGAGATGAGGTAGTGAAATGCTGTGCTCCGACATCGTAGAGGAGTTAGTTAGGTGTGAAAGGCTCGATGCGAACAAACAGGTCCGTGAGCTCAGGTTTTGAGCTCATGCACCAAGCAGATTTCCCTCCAGCAGAGGCTTTTGTATAGGCACCCTCATAGGTTGAATGAATTCTGTTTCTTCTTCTTTCTTTTGTTTCCCAGCAGAGGGTGAATAACCTCCAGCAGGAAGACCAAACAGTGGCAACCGACAGCTCACAGTGATCTTATGCACTGTGGTCTGTGGGTTTTCAGTGAGCAGAACCTTGACATCTTGGAAATGGAACATATCTTTCAGAGAAAGATGACCTTTGGCCAAGCTGGGGCAAACTGTTCATACTACAAACATGATGGGTGAAAAAATGCAGGGTCAGCAATGCAGTTATCAGCAATTATTAAATCCTATCTCTTTTGATAAACTGTTGTGGGTTGTTTTTTTGTTTTTGTTTTTTTTCTTTGTGAAAGCGCTGAAATTAAAATAGTCATTCTTTCAGGAATCATAGAATATCTTTTGACTAAATTCACAATTATTATTATTATTTTTAAATAAAGTAAACATAAGCATGTTAAAAACAAAAACCAAACACATTTTGTTTGTCTGCAGACAACTTCTGCAGTATTTTGGCTATTTACAAGTTCCATTAAAGCAAACAAACCAACAGGAAAATAAACTAACCAACCAACCAAACTGACCCAAACAAACCAATTGGACTGACCAGCAGTTATATGTCTAGGAAAGGATACTGTTCATACAGCTGTGTTTCCAGGCTGCCACTAAATGTGGATGTCATTTCTAGACTTCACTCAACATGCAGCAAGGATCTGGGGCCCTTGGCATATTGGCAGGGCCCCATGGTGCTGGAGTCTGCTCCTTATGTCTTTACCTGTGGGTAATCCTAACTCCATCCTGCCTTTACAGTGTGGGCAAATAGGAGATGAGAGAACCTCTGCTTCCCTATGCACCATAATGTACTATTGCATCCTATCCCGTCCCTTCCCATTCCATCTCATCCCACTCCTGGCACCTGGCCCACATGCACTACCCAATTGCACCTTTTCCTTTGCATCAGCAGACGTTCTTGAGAACACCTGTTTTGTCTCAGGCCATGCACTTCCCAGCCCTGGTTCCTGCAGGTACCAGGTCCCAGCCCTCTGTTTTCTGGCTCCGTCTCGTGGTAAAATAAGGGAGAAGACGCGCGGGTGAAGAGGAAGGAGTGAAACTGGCTGCGTGTCTGGAAACCATAAAGAACGAGCTTAAGCATCAAGAAGATCAGCGAAGCCTTTGTTGTAGTCCTGCAATTAAGTGGTCCTATTTCATTTTGATTTGTTATTTTTGTAGGGGGCGATACCGCAGCCACGAGTCACTTGGAGCAAGAGGACTTACCCTCATTTCACGGCGCAGTTCTCGCTCTGGGTGCGCGGAGCGGCTGAGCCCAGGTGCATTTTCTGTGGTGCTCCTCCTGTCAGGACGGTGATTTCACGGCTCACCACCCGCCTGTGCGCACAACACAGACGGTAACTCCGCAGGAAGCCCTTCTTCCGGCTGCTCCGCACTCAGCCGCTCCGCGGGGCGGCTGCGATCAGAACACAGCGCTGTGCTGCGCTGCCCCACGTCCCTCCCCGCGGCTCCGCAGTTGGCTGCGTGCTCCCCGCGGCCCCGACGTGCCCTCCTTGCGGCCCCAGGGCCACTCTGCGAACGCTGGCTGAACAGGCTGGCCTCGCGTTCGTGCTGACACGTTTGAAGAACGATTTGGATTCTCCCAGTATACTGTTTCAGTCATTCACTCCTTATGTGGACGTGAGTGGGCGAGTAGGATTGAGGCTAAATGTATATGTTAATTTTAATACTGAAGCCATCCTGTATTTGAAGAAGAAGATTAATTCTTCAATTTCATTTCTTACTTGATATTGCATATTGCCATTACTGGGAAATAAAATTATTTCTGAATGCGCACTTTCCAAACTTCAATTCTAGTGGGCATATAACCCTCAAGCATCATTCTTCTCCCTTCCCTATAACCAACTAACTTAATGCAGAATCTTAATGTTCCTGCACTCGTCTGCCACTGGCAGATAACAAGCCTTCTTCCCCAAGCACATTTTGATAATGCAGTGTCTCAGCAGCTTTCTGCATGACTCAGCAGCTCCTGGTAGGATGCTGTGTGTACACTGGAAATCTCAGCTGAGATTTCCCTTAGAGAGACTAATTACATTGATCTCCACAGTAACACAGTACCAGAGGGCCGTAACCACAGCTGTGTGACAAACACGTGGACACACAGTGTGAGTCCTGACATCACATGGAAGGTCAAACTTTTGTGCAGGTACTGGGCAGTAGACCTTGTAGATGGTAAGTTTAGAGCATCGTATGTGTTGAAAGATTGGGAATGCAGAGGGAGACATACTTCTAGGAGAACTGCCGTTGGAGACCAGGCTTCGTTAGAGTCTCAGCAGAACAGAAACATGTACAGAACCTTTGGGAATGCGGCTTGTTATTTCTGTATTCACTCTATGGAAAATGAAGATGAGACATGGGCAACTCTCACAAGGGTACATCCCTGCTCTGCCCACTGATCTGAGGGAGATCTCGTAGCTCAGTTTGAGCGGCAGATGTCTCTTTCTCCATCTCCATGAGGTAAAAAAAGCTGCTACAAGGAGTACATGGCTATTACCTGTAAATTCTCCAGTGCTCTGTAAGAACTGGACACCAATGCTGGGGCTGATTACCTTTAATATGTTCATTAATGATACTGACAGTGGGGTTGAGTGCACCCTTAGCAAGCTTGTGGATGGCACCAAGCTGTGGGGTGCAGTTGACACTCCAGAGGGACAGGATGCCATCCTGAGGGACCTAGACAGTGCTGAGCAATGGGCACAAGTAACATTATGAGATTCTATAAATCCAAGTACAAGATGTTGCACCTGAGCAGAGGCAAACCCAATACCAATACCACCTGTGGGATGAAAGGATTCAGTGCAGCCCTGTTGGAAGTAACCGCGGGAGACAAGTCTCATGCTATCATGGTCAACAAGCCTCGTTTACTAGGTGTTACAGCATCTCAGTTATACAATCAGTAATAAGTTCATGTATATTGCAAAAGTAAAGCTCAGGATTGGTGGGTTACACATTACTTCATCTGACCTTTGTGGTTAGTCTTGTGGATACTTTTTCTTTAGAGCTATGTCTTCACCTTGCTACACATCTTGTTTTTCCCTCAGGCCGTCCTTGCCTCTAGCTACATATCCTGTCTTTAGCTACATACCCTGTCTTTTCACATCCTGATTTCTTCTCAGCTGCCTAGCCCGTGATCGGCCCTAGGATAGACCGTCTTTGTCTTCAGTCACGTTCATTCTTTTACAATTTCACTAATGGAATCTCTTCATGTCCTTTCTCACAAAGCCATTCTGCATAAACACTCTCCACACTTCCCCCGTTTTCTTTTAAACTGAAAAGGGGTTTGATTTACTGACCGATTAATCATATTTAACAATCAGTTCAGTTCATTTGTTCAATCAGTTCTCATGTAGTTTTGTCCTGCTCCATAGCTGCTGCTCTGTGAACTTCTCATCTCGATCCATGGCTGCTGCTCCGTAGAATTCTTCTTGTATTACAACAATTTCAAGATACTGCCTATAGAGTAACAACACTACTTAAATTAATAACATAACTATTATAACTCAATCAAGACCTCGATTAACAATACTCTAAAAGTGAAAAAAGAGACAAGTCAAATACAACTTAACAACATTACTGTTAAACCTGCTGTAAAGGACAAATGTGTTTGCTCTGCAACCTAAGTTTCTGCAACCTGAAAATAAATCTGTGAGGGTCCCATTGTGTTAATCTGTAACTGATCAGGAAAAGTCTTCAATTTTCATATATTCTGATATATTGATTTTAATGACCACTAAAATTTGTGCAATAAATGCTTTTAAGATGCTCATAACCATGCTCTACCGACTGAGTTATCCGGGCTAATAATTGATTAATGATCGTGCAATTTTATGAAGTAGCATGTCAAATAGAACCAATTTTAGAGGACAAATGGACTAGAGTATCAGTAGGGGCATTAATACTTATTGACCCTTGAGAAACAGCAAGCTGTGTTGGTGGTGGATGAGACAGATAGTGCCAGCAGGGCGTCCCCTGCTTCAAGGTGCACCTTTCCTCTCTCACCCATCACAGATTCTCTCCTGCATTCAGGGTCTGAAGGATTTCTTCCAGTTGTATACCACATCCGCATGGCCAGTGCGTGATATAGAGCCCAAGTGGAACACCTGCTTGGAAAACAAAATAAACTATCAAATTCAGTTCTATTAGCATGCACTTTTGTCAAATGATGCATGGTTATATTTTCAGATCCCAATTAATTGGATGTAAAAGAGATATCTGTTCTATGATACAGGGTCATCTCTTTGTCTGGGATTCCTTTCCAGGTTTTGTCTTTGCAAATTAAGAAAAGCTAATTAATAGGCTAATAATATCATAACCAAACAGTACTAAAACATTAAAAGAGCTATTCCTGTAGATTCTAGCATTGATTAGATCAAATCCTGTTTAATACACATCTGATCTATTACTAAAATAGAAGAAGCACACAACATCCTAGCTAATGCCTTAAACTCTAAATCTTGAGACTGCATTGGTAAAACAGAAAATCACACACTATGTCAAACTATTAGTAATATTATCTATAACACAGCAAGTTACAAAGCAATACCACTAAGTAAGAAACACACAATTACAATTACTATAAAGGCTGGATGCTATTTTCTGCCTTCAGATGAGACCAAACGTATCATGCTGGAACCCACGTAGGGCCAGTCCCTGTGGAAATAAGAGCATATTCACGACCCCAAGTTGTCGATGGTAGGGGACAGTCCCAAAGTCCTGTGGCCATATTCCAAACATTAACCATAGGCTGTTCCTTTAGCACTGGGGAAGCCTCAAAATGACGATCCACATAGCTGTATCTCTATGAACACGATTCAAAAAATTCAGCACAAACTAAACAAGCAAAACCTTGCATAATATTTCTTGTAGTGTGTCTCCCATATTCCCCCTTTTTGTTTAATAATAAGAATGGATTTCAATGTTTGATAAATGTGATCAGTGATAGCTTGTTCAGTGGGAGAATGAGCAATGGCTGTAGTATGTCTCAAACACCCTTCTTGGAGGAAAGTTTGAGTGGCCTTAGAGGTATATGCAGGCCTATTCTCTGTTTTTGTAGTATGTGGGATTCCCATAGCAGTATAAGCAGATAACCAGTGTTTACGGGTGTCATGACTGTGTTCACCTGTATGTGCTGTGGCAAATACGTAAGAAGAATGAATATCTATTGTTACATGTGCATATTTTAGACGGCCAAATTCAGGAATGTGAGTGACATTTGTCTGACACAGTTGAAGAGGTGCTGTGTCACAGGGATTTGTCCGAGTCTGAGGCAAAGAGCTATCAGTCAAATTATGTAGCTGATATTCAGTCATCAACACGGTGTATTGCATAGGAGAGAGGATCATTCTTAACACAGTTTTCCAATCGTGAGGGGTCATAGCGTAACTGTCACTGTTTGTAACCAAAAGATTGTATGGAAAGGCTGACTGAACTCCGAATGTTCTCACTGACTCCCTTAGCTCCTTCACTGCCTCGTAAGGCAGGGATTCCCAACGGGGGACCTGATTAGGAAAGGTTTGCAACGTGTCAGCATCACCCCTTCATATTGTTTCTTTTCTGCACGGCTCTAAGACATCACAGTATGCTGTAGGGAAATTTGTGATTCCTGCTTCCTTCCAAGTATCATCAGGAGGAAATGCATCCGATTCGCTTTCTGGATCTTCTGGACCTGGTTCACAACGATCCCCTGGTTTCAGTCCATCCGTGTCTTTAACCACGTTACACGCGGGCTGCACAGACGCAGCCGCGCACGACGGGGGAGGGGGGGCGGCAGGCGGCCGCTGGCTGGGAACGGCTGCTTGTGTCGGAGCGCGGCCGCTGTTCTTTCTCGCGCTGCTTCTCACGTTTCCCGACTCCCTCTAGCATACAGCAGCGTTGTGGGTGTTGGATTGACACTTGCTGCACCAAATCCCAGTGGCTTGGCACTCGTGACGGATGTGGCCAGTTTTTTCACAACGGAAACATTTCATGCGGGAGCTGTTCTGCGAGCGTGGGCTTGTAGCGACTGCAGCTTGGAGGGGTGCAAGGGCTGCTAAAACCCGAGTATGCGAGGATCTAGATTGCTCCTGAAATGCCTTTGCCTGCTCTTGCAACCCGTCACTAATTTTCTGTAAAGCACTCCTAAGAATGCCTGGGTTCCAGTTGGAACCGAAGCAGCCTTTTCTAGCAACTCGGGGATTGACCAATCTCCGGGCAATGTATTAACCAGAGATCGGGTTGAGGAATTGCCATTTTGGAGCACACATTGTTTAATCAATGCCCCTTGCATATATTCTGGAACACTAGCCTTCTTGATGGCATCCACAACCTTATCTATGAAATTACCTAGCGGCTCCTCACGCCCCTGTCTTATTCCCATGTAAATGGGCGTTCCCCCCGCAGCTTTTCTACTATCCATAGCTTTCCTGGCTATATTCCTAGTTTCTCGCAAAACTTCAGGATCAGAAATCGCCTGAGCCTCTATTCGAGTCCATGCCCCAAGACCCAACAATTGTTCCATTGTTACACCTGCTAAGGGGTCTCCTGGTCCTCTCTGTACTGCTGCGGACGCCACAGCCTGCTGATGCCAATGAGCATTAAGCAGTATTAACTGATGAGGGGTATAGATCAATTTCGTTATGCTTCTAATATCTGCTGGGAGAAGGATATGCGCACTAAAAAGATCATCTATCATTTGCCTGGCCGGTTCCCTAGTCACCCCATATGTCCCTACTGTAGCCCGCAACTGTGATAACATCTTCCAGTCCAGAGATTGAATCTCAGCCTGGACTCCTCCCTGCGGCAAGGGAGTGTAAACAACAGGGAATGCAAGATTCTCAGTTGCTGTCTGTACTAACTCATTATCGCCATCCTCCATCCCGTGCCTTGCCAGCATAGACCACAACTCGCGTCTTTCCCTTGCGACAGTCCCCGCAAGATCAGACCCAGCCCCAGAGATCGGACCCGACCCGCGCAGAATTGACGGCTCCGGAGCCACCGGGAGCTCAGAGCAGCCGGACGGCTGCGGCTGCGGCACAGGCGGTGCCGAGACATGGAGCGGCGCCGAGGCAGCTCCGGACGGCGGAGCTCCGGACGGCGGAGGGGGAGGGCTAGAGGAGACCTCCGTGGGCTCCGTTCCTAGGTCAGCCTGCATTTCGCGAGGGGGTGCAGAGGGCGCTGAGGCTGCAGCCGGCAAGGTAACGGAGGAAAAAACAGGGGGGTTCGGGACACTAGTGCCCCATGGCAGCCCATCATCTTGATTCTGTTTTTGCGCAGCTTGAGCTTCCCGAGCTGCCCTTTTTTCCGCCTGACTCATCAACAACTCGTTATGCACTGCTTTCCACAACTTACTTCTCTTTTTTGCTGGCTTATCATCGTCTAAAACTAACTCCCACAGTTTATCCCCATACCGCCGCCACTCCTCTAAGGTGTGCACTGAGTGGGGATTTGCAAAAAAGCCATATGAGACCGCGCGGCTCAATAAAGCAGGGAGATCCTTTACTAAGTCTATACCTTTAAACTGTCTCCGCCTAAGAAAAGCGGAAAATAAATCGTATGCTGCTTGCCTGTCCATATTTACTCACGTCGGTTCCGTTGCAGCCCTCCAGGCTTCGGCAGCACGTATCTGCATAAACACTCTCCACACAGCCCTGCCAAAAAACACCTGGCAATGCGCCCCTTGTGTCATGGTTTTGTAATGCCGCTATCAATATTCCACATCATAACATCATGTGCAGTATGGATCATTGAAAGGTTCATACTCCAGTTCCGTGGAATAAGCCCTGAATTTTCCAACAGATCATGTAGTGAAAAAGAGCAGTGAGAAAGCAGTGAAAAAGAGTCTGCCCCTTTCTGGAGATGTTTCCAGTGCATTTCTGTGCTTCCACAGTCTTATCAGCTTGCCTAAGTAAGATTTGATGTTACCTGCTCAGAAGTGTAGAATTATAGAATAGAATCAAAGAATGCTCTTAAGTTGGAAGGAACCTTCAAGGACCATTGACTCCAACCTCTGGCTCTACTCAGGACCACCCAAAATTCCAATTCTATGTCTGAGAGCTTTCTCCAAATGTTCCTTGAACTCTGGCTGCTTGGGGCTGTTCCATGTCTACGGCCCTCTGGTGAAGAACCTTTTCCTAATACCCAACCTGACCCTCTTCTGGTGCAACTCCACACTGTTTCCTTGGCTAAATTAGGCCTAAAAAATGCCTTATAATAGACCTTTGTCTTAAGTGCTCACATTCTTATACTATTGGGCAGCTGTTGCCATTTGTCTGAGTTAACTACAGGGGGCAGTGTCTGGTAGTCCATACATGTTTATTAGCAAATATAAAGGGGTATGGAAGATATCTGAATAATTGTCATGGATGTAAAAGAACAAACGGGCTGAATCAAAGCAGTGTTCAAAGGTGTGTTCCATCTTTCTCAGTACCCTGGCAGACAAAATGGAATATTGAGAAATACTTTGCAACGTTATTTGTGGTTCAGACTCTTGAGAATTCTTAACCTTGCAGTTTGTACTGGGAGAAGAAAAATGCTCTGTTCAGTAGTAGTATTTTATTGTCAGAAGTTGTGAATTTTGACCTTGGTTCGGCTATAAAATGTCACAAAAGCAAACTTTTTCTTGATGCCTCTTGGACTGTAAAACATTGAGTAACAGTGTGAGAGATGTCGTTATGTTTCTTGTATTGCTCTACATTGTTAAATTGTTCAATGGATATATTACAGTTGCGTTTGCACCTCATTTTGCTTTTTTCTATTTGTTTTAGGTCAATAAATGGACTTGTCGAAATTTTGGAGACACAAAGGTCGAGGTATTAGATTAACCTGTATTCCAACAAGTACCAAATCCTGTCCCACTGACATTATTTTTACAAAGCTTTCATTATGAGCTTTGTAAAAAGCTCAGCAGCAAGAGTGGGTGGCCTCCTGCCGGAGGAGTGGGCAGCACTCTTCAGGGAGAGACGTGACCTCCTCTTCCCAGTGCTGCCCTGGTTACAGGACATCTTCTCCCAGATCCAGGAGCTGCCCTGGTGGCAGATCTGTGGGCTGGAGAGTGTCATCCTTGCTCTTCTGTGCCGAGTGGGACTGAACCGGGGTGCCCTGGTGTACCACGCACAGCCCACCCTGGGACCTGTCACGGCAGCATTCATCGACGCGCTCATCGAAGTCATCGTGAGCCGGTGCAGCCAGGAGGCCAGGAGGCTGCTGGGCATCGAAGATGCCAGCGCAGCCCAGGAGCACGAGGACGGGCCCGAAGACCCCAGTGCTGCCCAGGAGCACGAGGATGGCCCCCCAGCCCCGTCTGGTCCTTTCACATCTCTTCAGGGGACTGCTGCCCCCAGCACCTCTCCCTCCGGCAGCTCCGCGGGTCCCGACGCGGAGGAGCTCCCCGGCACGTCCAGTGGGGCCCTCGGCAGAGGTCCCGGCGAGCCGGGTTCCGAGGCAGCCGGTCCCTCTGAGCAGGGCCGCAGCCGCGGCTCCTCCTCTCGCGGCCGGGGCAGGAATCGCTCGGCTGGGGGATCCCGGCGCCCCACGAAGAGGAGGGCCGGCAGCGCCCAGCGCGCTCCTCTGCCCTGCAAGAGGCGGCGCCATCGGCGCCTCTAAATGGGGCTTACACGGCTTAACAATAAAAGATAAAAACACAGAAGCACGCGTTGTTCCAGTGTCTTGCACATAGGACTGCATCGCTGGACGGCCTGTCAGCCTGGCTGCAGAGCAAAGCAGAGAGTGATCCGTGTCTCTGGAATTGTCAGAGTGAGGGTGTAGAAAAGGGGAGTGTGAAAGAAAGGGAAAAGGAGAGGGAACGTGAGGGAAAGGATTCAGGGAAGTGGAAGATAAAGGAGAAGGGAAAAGGAAAGGGAAAGGAATGGGAAGTGGAAGGAAAGGAGGGAGAGGGAAAGGAAGGGAAGGGAAGGAAAGGGAAGGGAAGGGAAGGGAAGGGAAGGGAAGGGAAGGGAAGGGAAGGGAAGGGAAGGGAAGGGAAGGGAAGGGAAGGGAAGGGAAGGGAAGGGAAGGGAAAAGAAAAGAAAAGAAAAGAAAAGAAAAGAAAAGAAAAGAAAAGAAAAGAAAAGAAAAGAAAAGAAAAGAAAAGAAAAGAAAAGAAAAGAAAAGAAAAGAAAAGAAAAGAAAAGAAAAAAAGAAAAGAAAAGGTAACTTTATTTGAAACAGATTCTGTAAAAGTTTCAGCAAGATTCCGAGCAATCCCTTTGTACATATATCCTTATAATCATGGTCCCTCTTGCACTGAAGAATCGCAACTAATTCCTGAAAATCAAGCCCTGCCATTTCTTGTATGACACGGGTCTGCAAGACACTGCTGACAGCAGCATTCCTCCCTTGAGTTCAGTGATGAAAAACCTAACACAGACATAAAGTCAACAGTGATAATCTGGCCTGGTGTGCTCCTTCATCAAAACAAAAGGCCATAACAATTACATTAGTCCAATTAATCTCCGTCCTACCGTAAGTCTAAAATCACTGTCCTTGACATTCTTTGATCATGTTAGGTCTTTCCATTAGGAATCTGCAGTCCGTTACTTGCTTGTTTGGTTGGCTTCTTTGTGCTGTATCATGCTGCACTACAGGAAGCAGCTCCTGGGGACTCTACATACATTTCTTCATCCTCCTGAATGGGCTTGCAGGGACTGCACACAGGTAATCCCAGTTCATTCTCCAGAAGAGCTTGCAGCACACTTGTTTCTCCCTCCAATTCAGCTGATGATGGCAGACAGTACACTGCTTCTTCCCTCCTGAGCCTGAAAACAGAAAAGGAAAATAACTGAACAGACTTTGAGAGCAAAACTGTCTGCAACCACAAGCACTGTTAGATCCTTAGAATATTCTAGAACAAATCACCATCAGCAACACACAAACCAGAACTGGGTCCTGACATCAAACCTTCTATAAGACATCCAAGTGAATTCCCTGAGCTTATGCCTTGTCAGGCAGAGGGCCTCCCTTGTGCCCTGCAGAACAGGGATGGGGTGCTACATCAGCTGGGGTGTTGACACTGCTGAGCACACACATGGGTTTGCTTCTCTTCAGGCAGCATGGACATTGGAAATGAGCACCAGATCTGGAGTGCATGTGTTTTGTCAAGGCCACCTCTGCTGTAAAGTCACACTTAATACCACCTTAAGAACTGATCATTTATTGTCCAAGACATTTCCCACACAGTCTTTCTCACCATTTACAAGCAAGGTACTCTGAGGATATGCTTTGTAATGGGTTGATGGGTTTTACTATCAGCTTTACTTGGTACGATTTAACTCCCTGATTTAAATACTTCTTTCCTGATATGATCACTCCTACAACTTTCTCTTTTACAGCTAAAAATAATTACTGCCTACTCCAGGTTATTTGTTGCTGATCCATATTGTTGCAAATCTGAATAAAAGAAGATGTGTCCTTGTCTGCAGCAACCTTGTGGGGTTTGTAATATGGTACTGTTCATATCTGATGGGTTTTTCCAGGAACCATAAAACACAATAAATTTGTTAAGCTGAAACATCCCATCAGCTGGCAAAACTGGAATAACTTCACCACACGCGTGTGGATAAAACTTCACAGCTGTATATAACACATCGTACTGCAAACTCAGCTCTGGAGTAGAAGAACAAAGACAGAGAAATAGAACACCATTAGTCAGTCTTGACTTTTGTTTAATTAATGGGTAATAAATCTCTCTCCTCCAGAGTAATATTTTAACTGTGTTTCCAAGAAAAAAAATATATTGTATGCTTTTACCATAGGTCATAGCAGGAATAAACAACTATATTTGTGCCAATTGTGTAAATTCTTTTTTTCCTCTTATTTTCTTTTGTCTCCCCCTTTGCTAACTTTAAGAGGTACATGTAGTCCTAGACGGCAAAGAACATAATAAACCCAGCTGGCTGTAACTGCTTTTCCTGCAAAACTAAATGCCTGTGGAAAGGCAAAATATAGCCAAAATGGATACATCCATACCTAGGTGTGACCAAGAAACTAGTGGCCAACAATAAAAACATGTTTATAGAATCTCTGAAATTCAACTTAGATCTCCTAATTTGCTTTAACACTGAAAATTATCTTTAGAAAACTCTTTTGAAAGGAGGGAACAACTATGTTTTACTTAGTACATAGCACATATCTGTAAATCTGCTGAGAACTGTATGCATGTTTTGCATTAAATGGTTAAGCTTAGGCATTTCTAAACCTTTTGTGTCTCTTTACCAGCAATACAGAATTTTGTTATGTAGAATTCTTTCAAAACTATGCTTAAAATGTTAGACAATTATGTTACTATATAATAATAATACAGGCTTGTCTAAAGATGCATTGTCTTTCCTTAGCTCTTTTGACACTGTACTTCCTGTTTGTTTCATAATGAGACAAGACGCTTTCTTCTTTCCACACCTCCTCCTTCTGGACTGGCATCAAGCATCAGTTGAAATGAAATGGAGCAACAAACAGCATTGAGGAGAAGCCACATCTCTGGGCATTGTTGTTGAGACTGACTGAGGGCAAAATGAAGTCTGTAAATGCAATGGTCATGGATGAATGAGGTTTATTTTTCTCTTAAGAATATATAGAAAACTCCACAAAGGTATTAACTATGTATTCTTTGAGATTTGTGAGTGCTTAGGTGCCAAGGGAGAGAGGCACAAACTGCCAGTAGTGGCTGGACACTGATAAGGAGATCTTACTGAAACTTTACATTTTTCTCTAATTTTTATTATTCTTGTTAAAGACAGACCAATGAGGAATTTGCTCAGCCTCTGCCATAAGTTGTAACTACAAGATTTACATTAAGATTTATTCAATTCTCGTGTTACGGAACAGAACTTGGCTTGAAGTGATAAAGCAGAGGCTTACTGCCTGAAATGGTGTGTTTTTTCCCATACCTTGGATAGACTAATTTAGGACCTTCCTCTGATGACTAACCTCCCTCAGTCAAAGTGCCATAGGAAAGAGTCTGGCTACCTTCATTTCCACTTCAGCATCTCATGTTCCAGAGTGAGCAACGTGCTACGTTTACATGTCTGCTAACAGGAACAGCCTGCTTAAGATCTTCTGAAGGGGGAGGAAGGAAACTGGTGAGGGATGAGGGACTGTGGTGCTGGAAGAGGCACCACTCCATTCGTGAGCAGCAAGCCCTGCCTCTCTCCTAGCACATGACCTCTGGGCTGAGCAATGGGATCAGGCTAGCTCTGGAGCTACAGAGAATGGGGCAATCTTAGCAAACACTGCTGTTTCCATGTTGCAGCTGAGCTGGAGTGTGTGAGGTGGGAATTCAGCCTGCCTGCATGCATATGTGTGGGTCTATGTATGACTCCCTATGTGTAGGTGTCTGTATGTACTACCACTTATCAAACAGTTTTATTTTAAACCATTGCTGTTATTAAAACAGCAGTGTGCTTAAGCAGGCATTTCCTGTATTTCTCTTTTGAATACATCATCCAGATGTTTTACAAGCCATATACATAGTTGATCAATTTTCCTAATGACGCTGATAAAGATATCCAGCCCCGGAGACTAAACCCAGGGCTTCTCCAGCAAACCACAAGTTACATTCTGCAACAGTGAGACTGCATGCAAAAAGCAACGACATTTTTAAGGGTGAACTTCTGATATAGTTCACCAGAAACAGATGTCACATGGGGAAACATCCCAAGCTAACTTTAATAATCAAACAGCTGCATCTTGTGTGAGGTCTTATTAGCTCATTCATCACACCAAAGGTTTTGCAACAAAAGTAGGGACAAGCAGCAAGAGTGTGGTTAGAGATTTTTCACTCTTTCTCACTGTACTAGACAAGAAACTACTATAATGATTATGTATGTTTTAACCAGAGCACAGCAAGGACGGCGTGATTTGCACTGTGTCCAAGACAGGTCATTGTCACCATCTTCTATCCACCTCTTTGCTGTTTATTCTGAGACACTTTTAAGTGTATTACGTAGTTCATCTGGAAAGGTACAAATGGCAGTTGTCATTTGTTTGGTGTGGAAATTCTGGTCATTGCACTAAGAATGTGAACTGCACAAAGGCTGAAGGTATTAGCCAGACAGCAGCAGGGCTCTGTTTCTCTGCCTGCTCAGTGCTCAGACCAGAGAACCATTCTAGGCCTTGCTGCCGAGGTTTCTGTTGGAGTCAGCACCTGTAAGTGTTGCACATAACTTAATTTTGGTATCAAGGGCATGTGGGCAGGGTGCAGCAGACTGCTCTGTAAGAAGTATAACTGTTTCTTTAATTGTAGGCAAGTTGTCACACCCTGCAATTTCAGAAACTTGGTACAACCCACATCAGCTTTGTCAGGTGTGTCAGAACACTCACTCTACAATAGTTATTCTGTAAAATTCACTGGCAGGTAGAAAGCATGACTATGTAGCCCCCAAAGTACTGTTTTTCAGATTACTTCTCTTCACGTGCTATTCTTGCTGCATTTCACATCTGAGTACCATGACTCTACTAAGAAGCAGGCCTGGGAAAAGCTGACAGCACAGAAACATTCTCAACCAGTTAATGAAATAAATTTATCTTTCAGTCTACCTAGAGGATATGGTAATCCTGAGCTGTGAGATTGCCACCTTACTAACTTTCACTACTGTATTTGAAGGACTTCACCCCATCTTAGGCAGGATTGCAAAGCCTTTTACTGATGAAGTTCTACTTTACTTCTATCTGCAGTTCTTGCTAGTTTCTGCCCTGCAGACAGCCACTGGGAGGACTCTCCCTTTGCACACATCTTCCAGTCCCTTCATTGCCAGGGAGAAAGGAAGAAGAGCATATGGATCTCTGCAGATGGGCAGTGTTTCATTATTTATCCCATTTCCACCAAAGGTTTGTGAAAGAGGACCCCCCTTACCCTGACAGTGCACATAGGAGACTTCTCTTTTTCACTGTGCTGTCTGGAGACACACAGGAATGTTATTTCTGAGGAAGATCCTCTAACAAGTCCTATTCATAGTTCTATCCTTATTTTATCAGGTTGCCATATATCCATAAACAATCTGTTCTAATAGTACACAGAACATCCACAACGCAAGTGTCTTAGTCAGAGTATTGTGTAACGGTAAGCTGTCAGAGTGAGTCAGAAATGCCATCATGCACAAGTATAGTAACACAACAAAGTTAATGGCCATAAAACCTTCCCTTCTAATAAATGGTTAGTCATCCCAGCTCTATCCACATAGATTCCTGGTTCTGCAGCCCAGCTGATGTGGAAATGGCAAGACAATGAATGCATGGTGAGCTAGAATCTATGCTTTAAGTAGTGTCAGAAGTTCCCTTCTCCATCTATAGCCAAGGAATAGGTTCAGCTGTCATATTTGTGTGGTCCACATGGCAACAAGAAGCAAAGAACCTAATCAGAAGCCAGACAGTGGTTAGAAATTGTAGCCAGGCATCTCATGGCAAGATATCCCTACCACAGATTATGGGGTACAGAGGAATGGCAATGCTCAACTGGTAGTCACTAAAGACTGGATAGAAGGAAGGCTGCTCAGGAAAGCATGTATATCAACTTGCCTGAAAATAGCAGTCACCACGTCATTCTTTGCTGATGCTCATCTAACCTGCTTTCAGAAACATTCAGTGATGGAGACTTCCAACCTTGCCTCAACATTTGATGCCAGACTCTTTATTTCTCCTCCTCTTTCTCTCTTCTCTCCTTTGCCTCCCCCCTATCCTTCCCTTTCCCATTCTGTGTATTTAATGATTACTGTTAGTCTGATCACGTCCAGATTAAAATACCCAAAATCTTTCAAATTCTCCTTAACAGGTTCTCTTGACATCTCATTCTCCTGCCCTAGCCTTTGTGTTTTCTTCTTTACATTTTCTGAAATACAGTGCATACACCATGCTACATGTTACGCTTTGTAAGTGCTGAATACATTGACAAGGCTTATTATGCAGCCTGTGCTCTTTTGCTATACCTAACATGACGTTTTCATTTCTTTTTCTTTCTTTTTTTTCTTTTTGCAAAAGTATGACAGGGCTAACTGTTAACTAGCTTTTGCCCTTTTACATTTCATTCTGGAGACAATGCTATTTGGGTCTAAGAAGTGAGAGAATAACTGGTTCAGTGCAGCCTGTCCTTTTGATAAGCAGCCCTGTAGCTTAATGAAGTTTATCGTGAACAAGGCCAGCATGGGAAATCCAGCTGTAGTGGAATGTAGACTCAAATTAATGGTCAGTTCCACAGATTTCCTCAGTTCATCAGCCTTAAAAGAAGCCTGATGGGAACTACTTTGTAACGACCCTTTCCTGTGTTGTCTGTGATCAAACAGAGGAAATACTTGTGCTTATCACTCCTGACACTTTTCTACTAGCAAAAACCAATCATGCAAGTTGTCTTTCCATTCTACCTGTAGCAAGAATGAACAGTATTACTGGGACAAAGGCATTTTTCCCTTAAACCTTCTTTTAACATTCCAGCTACTTCCAGTGACCACTAGGCTATCTAGACTGAACACACTACAGACTTAAAAAACATTGTTGGGAAAAATTGTGCTGTATCTTAACAGACCAACTAAAACATCAAAATCTCTGGGTTTGGTTTTAACATTTCACAAGCATTATGGAAACGGAATTAAAAATAGATTCACTGGAAGACAGAAGTTTTGAACTGGGGGGACAAGACTGTTCAGAAGGCTGTGTGCATAAATTGGAGCCAGCATTCCTGCTTTTCCCTTTCCATTTTTTCCATGAGGTGAGTGTCACATTCATGGTGCCCAGCCTAAATCAAAAGTCATTTCATTTTTTAAAGTTCCAGACATAACTCCTCACTCTGGTAAAGCACATGGTGAAATGAGATCCATTTAATCCACAACTGATTGCAGTTTAAACATCTAATCTATCAGGATTTAGTAATGCACATTTTTTTCCTGAATGTTTGAAAAGCTAGTACTTCTATTTTGCAAAGCACCCTGAGATGACGGTCTTATAACTTAAGCACAAAAATACATCCTTTTCAAGCCTCTTGAAAGCAATTAATAGCTACAAGATGTGTCACCTAATCCATAAGTCTCAGTTCCTTTAAAGTCCTTCTTCAGGTGACGATTGAGAGTGATGAAAGTTAATGGCAAAATTCCTATTAGCCAGGTTCTCAATATCTTTTTCTAACACAGTCATCATTGGTTGAGAGCTTCATTTTGATGAAGGCACTACCATCAGCTGGAACCTGGCTTTAATTACAACAAAAAGTGAGATAACAAATTGTTCTGAAGGATAATGTTAGCTGGGTAAAAACTGAGAATGTGCAAATATGAATAAGAGAACAGCCTATCACTGATAGTTTAAATGTGTCTGACCTCTGAAAATCAACAGAAAAGACCTCATGGTGTCCTAAGCACAATTCATGGGTCATCCAAAGCCCTCTCCTTTGCTTCCCCATCATGCAGTGGGGAAGGGATCTTAAATCCTGCAGAAGGGAAGATACTGCACAGTATCACCTGACCCACTCTCTTTACTGTCTCAGGAATACTTGCAGGTGGGTGGGGAACAGGAAAGGGAAAATTGCACCCAGCAGCACATTTCCCAGTTGCCTTCTGTGCAATATGAGTTCTGTGTCAACAGCTCAGGAATGGCACCAATGCACTGCTGGCATCAACCCAGACTGCTTCCTTGTTTCACCACTTTCCTTATAGTGTGTGCCTTGATAGTGCCTATAAAACCCAAGCAAAAACAGAGCACCTAATGAGTAAAACACTACGCAATCTTTGCCCTGAAGAACTAGCAATTATCAGCCAAGAGGATTTATATTATGAGGATTATATTAATTACTCATTTTTTTTCATAATGTTTTAATGCTGGACTTAGTTACATGAGAATCTTGTTTTTATTTAAAATAAAAACACCCTTATTTTTCCAGACAAAATAGAAGTCATTTCAAAACACAGTTTGTATTTATTCTAATGCTCTGCTACAGACAATAAATGAAAAGGTAATGCTTATTACGTGTAAAGCATTAAGGGACAGTCAGCAGATTGTTTTTAACACCTGAATGCAGACACACTGTTAACCACTGTGTAGTTTTCAACAGATTGATTTTTTTCCAATTGCCTGGTATGCAGTAGTCTTTTGAAAACTAAAAGGAGAGGCTTAAAAAAACCCAAACAGATAATGTACATTTGTTAAAAGCCATGGAGTATTAACCTTAAATCAAAACCAAGAGTTATTGCACATACTAATAATCAAATACTCTAAGAAAGGTCCTGCTGAGGGGATGCGATATTAGCCATTATGTTACAGCCAGTGACAGAATAGGGGTATTTATTGCTCACAAGTACCTCTCGGGGGATGCACCTGGAAATTTTGTTCTGCTTAATTGTTTAATTGTTCACTGCATTATTTAAGGCACTCATGAGGTTGAAGGCAATGCACAGATCTTCCCTTAGCACTTTTATTTCACTTTTTTTTTTTTTTTTTAAGATCTTATAGTATTCAGTCACATCCTGCCTCGTCATTGCTAATAAGTAGGATTAGGGGTGCAAGTGTGCCACTGAACACCTAAGAGTGTTAAGCAAACTGGAATAGTTTCCCTGGGAGAAAATTAAAATGCTCAGACACTACAGCATCTGGTGTCACCCAGGATGTACATAGACTGAAGCCCCCTTACATTAATCCCAGCTCTCCCAACACTTAAGGCCATGAGTAAAAAAGAAGACTGCTTCTGTTCCTGCTCTTTCTGCACCAAAGAATGCTGTCAGTGAGGAAGAGCTGAGTTTTGCCACAGCCAGTGATACAAAGCAGAACCAGTGTTTTCTGTGCTGGATATAGACAAACTTCACACAGGGCAAGCCCCCTCCAGAGCTCCTCAGTCCTGCTTGTACTAGCTGGGTACCTGCACAAATCTCACCCCATGGCAGAGATGTTTTCCGTCTTGTTTTGCTGTTTTTCTGTTTACTCTGCAGCTGGGCTCTCATAGAGCAGAGAGGGACACGTTGTCCTCAGGCTCTACTTCTGCAGCTCGCCTCGACCTCAGCTATTCCACTGAAGGTTACAAATAAATCCCAATTAGGCCAAAAGAAAACTTAATGCATAAACAGAGCCAGAGGTTCACTCAGAGTTTACAAATCATGTCCCAGCTCGCTAAGGCTGTCTGCTCCTTCCCTCTGAGAAGTCTGAAGTCAGTTACCACGATTTTTAGCTCCTTGGAACAGGCCTCCACCATGAACCACCGCCTAATTATCTTTCATAAATCCTTCAAAACTTCGCACAATACTTCATTGTAGCTTCCTATAACCAGTACCAACTATTTAATTAAATACTTCAAGTGTAATTTATCTCTATAAGTAATTTAATCCTATTTCAATTATTTTTGTGGATAGACCATGGCAGGCATGCTATTAAAAAAAAAAAAAAAAAAAAAAAGAAAAGTCTTTCACCAACTCAGGAAATATAATATAGGAATGACTCTATCCTAGAAAAACCAGTTCAACCAGCTTTTCTGCCAAAGCATAAACAAACCTGAGCACAGAGGAGAGCAAAACTCCAAAATTTTCCTTGGTTCAAATCCTGAGTACTGCAGCAGACAAAATTAGGTAGAAGCCTTATGCCTCATTTTGCAGAAAATGAACAGACTCAGAACAAGACAGAGTGCTGAAGTGAATTAGATATGAGAAGTCAACCTTCAAAATTCTAAAAATTACAGCTTTCACTGATCAAATATTTGTGGAATATTTAGACTTTCTTCATTTTCACTCTTAATTAATTTGCCATTAAATCAGTGATGATAACCAAAACACTGGTTATTTGTAGTAACACTGCAGAATTTCTGTGCAATTGAAATGTAAGTGCTCTTGCACTCCAGCCTTTTATACTGTTTTTCAAGACATTCATCAACTGCTAGAGAACTGTATAAGACTACACTTTCTATAGATTAAATTATTAACTGTAGCGAGAAGGTGAAGGGGAGGAGGGAGCATCAAATTCACATCCTGCAGATCTGGAAGGTATGTCACATCTGTATATACGTGTTTGTACTCACAGGGTCCTGAGCTCTGGGGCAGTTTTGTGGCTTGGGGGAGACAGGGTGATCCAGCCTGAACACACCTTGTACCTGGATCAGTATGCATGAGTGACCACCCTGATATTTCCCTGAGCTTACTAATGCCCTGGTGATTACTACATAGTACATGCTTTAGCATAAGGTGAGTAAGGGCACTGGCTGAAACTCCTGCATCAGAGAACACATACAGGGGCAGGCAGCTCATGGCCTGACAGCAGCAATGCTGCAGAGTGGGACAACAACCTCCTGATCAGGAGCAATGTGGAATGCAAGGAGGTCTCTGCCTTCATCCATCCAACATGATGCTCGCTTGGGAGTTGGGAGATTGAGGAAGAGACAGAAAGGGGAAAATATGTAGCTTCTCACTCAGCAAGAGCCAGAACTGGGAACTTCATCAGAAAATCTAAATCCTGTATCCCCCAGGACACAGAAGAGTTCCCAGTAGCAGGAAAAATTGAAGTCAGTCTTGATTCTGTACCTTTCAGCAGTAGCCCCATGTTTGCAGTGGGCTCTTCTATCAACAGGCAATGCTCAGGAGATCAGGGCAGGACTGCCAGGTTCAACGTTGTGTACAGTGACTCTCCCCTGCCATTCCAAGGGAAGGCTGGATAGGTGCAGGGACAAAACAACATGCAGAGGACACAGCAAGGCTGAAGGGAGAATCTTCTATCCTTCCTCTCCTCTCATAGTTTTTCACAGAACACTCATGGCTGTGCACACTGATAATCACTTTCAGGCACTCACAGCTCTGTTCATTTGATTTCTAAATACAAGTTGACTAGATGTTAACTACAACATTTTTTTCTGTGAGACTACTACATATCTCTAGTTTAGATGTTTGACAAATTTCAAACAAACCAAAAATTAATGTGTCTAAAGCTAAATAATAACCACGGCTTTGTTTTTAATGCTAGATTTTTGGGGTAGATGTGTAGCATGGTGGTCCTCACACTCAGGCCAAATGACTGCATCAGATCTGATAAGGAGCTTGTGAGTTTTGTCACACTGTGCAGACAGCAGGAGGTGGGCTGAAAAGCTGGGAGGAGATGATACTGGTTCCTGCCCCACTGAATAAACAGTGTGAGAACAAATGGATAGCTGTGTGGAAAGTGTGTGACTCAGAGTGGCTCAGTATTTCTCTTCATATCCTTTCTCAGGAAGAGGAGTATTAAAAAGGTTTTCTGGTATCCCAGCTAGCCAGCATACTTTTTGCATTAAACTCACTTATTTGTGGACACTGCCCTTTGTTTCTAGGCAGACCACAAACCTGCTGATAAAGTAGTTACATAAAAGTTTCCTATCTGCTTTTAGATAAATGTCCTAAGCAGTAAAAAAGTAATCCCCTTTCACATCTATGACAAAAACACGAAGAATTCACAAAAGGTGATTTGTAAACCTCTTGAGCTGTGGTAAAGCAGCATTTACTAAAGCTAGAGGGAGAGGTCACATAAACTTTGAAAAGACCAAACATGTTCCAAACCAGACAGACAGACACATCTCTTTCATGTAAGAGTGTCTGAGAATTGAGGCACATGACTACTATTCAAAGGAAGGCCCACTGCCTAGGATACCATCTGCATCTTCTCAGGAACTTGTGAAGACCTCTCCTATCCCCACCACCCTTTAGCAAAGAGCTCCATAGATCTCCTACTTGCTCGTTGATCTCTGTGCAGCGTTTCTTATGTTTGAATCTGATTCTCTGTATTTCAGTAGCTGGCACTGCACTGGCAGAGGATGAAAGACTGACCTCTGCGACACTGTCTTCATTTCAGACTGGAACATTCTTGCATGCTCTGTCAGGTCTCATGGAGAAGTTACCCAACTCTTTCAGACACACACCATAAATATCACTGGACTTTGTCAGGGCCTAAACTGTTAACGTGACTATACCACCACATCATCCATTACTCTCAGATGTAGAAATAAAAAACAAGATTGAACAATATTTAAGAAGTATCTGTTGCTTATCTTCTTTCAATTTACTTTATCAGTATAAGACAGCAAGAGGTAAAAGCTAATCTCTGATAAACCAGGCACTCCAAAACCAGCATTTTCTTTCTACTAGCTATGCAGCCCCTTGAATGCTAATTTCTTGTACTATTTAAAATTGTTGTATGCAATTACATAAACTGTCCAACTTTCCAGTGCCCGTGGATGTTTGTGCATATCTCTGAAGCACTCTGTTTTATGCTGACAAAAGCATGCAAAAAAAATGGACTGGATAACTGATCCTGGTAAAATGTGGCCCCTTTCTGGATTAGTTTCCTAAGATCTGTGTGTGGCTATATCAACCTATAGCCCAGCACAGTGGGGAGGAGTGGGATAGTGCAAGCCCATGCACACACTGACAGAAGGAAAAGCTGTGGCTTTAGAAGTATGTATGCTTTTCACCCTTACTCCAACCAGATTACTATTGTAACATTTCACTCTCATGATTACTAGAAAAGTTATAAATTCCAGGTCATCCTTTCATGTGTTATTTAGATTGCCAATAAATTAAGAATATATCAATAGAACATGATGAGCCTTCAGAAGACATCACAGTGACAGATGATCTAACTGGTCAGGTCAAACACTTGAAGTGGAATTTGAAGTCAGAGGTTATGAAATGCATCATTTTGTTAAAAGGAAGGCATATGTAATTAGCAATAAAAATGTGGCTAACCTACTGTATTTCATATCTGCAATGTGCAGAGCAATTCAGACTAGTAGAATAACAAGTTTCCAGAGACTATAGAATATTTTTTAAAAAAGGGTAGATTGATGCTGTAGATTAAGTTCACTTTCTCATTGATGAAAGTAATATTATGATTCAACAAGTCACTCTCTAATCTCTAAACACAGCTATAATTTGCACTGGTCATTGTAAATATCAGTTTTTAAGGAAGTCTCAGAGACAGGTCATAACATAGAGATTTGATTAGATGATCATAGATTCAGAGACATTATTTAGTTTGAGAGATTTTCATATCCGGAAATTTTGGAGAATGACTCCAGCATTGGAACCATTCATATAATTTTGACATCAAAGATTTTTTGAGGCAGTGTGTGACATCCATCTATTCAAATGAACCTGTCATTGAGAGTTTCTGTTAAGATCTAAATTTCTACTTAGTTTTTTTAATACCAATTGGAGTCTAAAAAGACACTGACTGGACACACCCCAGCATAAGTGAGCTGGTATGAACAGGACCTGATAGTTGCCATTAACTTCTTGGATTCTGAACCCTACCACCCTATCATAACTGAGAACAACACTACTGCTTGGACAAGCCCTGAGTTCCCAGGGAGCCATGAACAATTCTTAGAGAGTTCAGGCCTCCAAATGTCACAGGCCTTATCTACACTGAAGTGTTTACATAACGACTGTAAAGCTAAGGTAACTGAAATTAACATTTGAACCTGAAATGCGGAAGATCCTCTAGACAAATCATAGCTCAAATTCTGAAGACAGATAATTTCCACTTTATGGCATGTGTGAAAGCAAAACCTTCCTTTTACTGACAGTGTCTAATTTGGTGTATGCCTTCAGCTTGATATATGTATCACAAGATTTTGTTTCAACTACCTGAACAATACTCTGCCTCCTTCATACCAGCTCTGATCCCTTGGGAAGAACTGCTATTAATTACCACTATACCACTTTGGGATTATTTTTTCCCTACCTTTTGGTTAGAGATTGTTTTGTATCTCTTGAGCCAAAAAAATGTCATTGCTGGCACAGGGGAACTGGTGGGACTCTGGAGTTGGGAGCACCACTCCCTCTTGTGATGGTTGGTGGACCTTTAACCTACAAACAGCACCCAGTTTCTGAAATCTCAGTCATTCTGCTCTTCCCTCTTCTTTCTTAAAGTCTGACCACTCTCACACAACTCTTGTTCCACTCGTTCCTATGTATCCACTTCTACTTTCTTGCTCTGAAGATTCAGCACAGATCTACTTAAGCATTGCACAATAGGTTGGAAGCTTGGTGAGCTCTCAAGAGATGAAGGAATCACAAAGAAAAAACTGCATTTCCAGGACATAACTCAAAAAACATTGCTTTTACCTTCTCCTTCCACAGGCATCCCTCAGGTAGAGGTGACCTAAAAGGCACAGAAAAAAAATCCTCTTTTGAAAGTGTTCTGGGGGGTGTAGCTTGAGAAGTAATAACCACATTCTAGCAGAACACCACTATAAAAATTTGCATGTTTGTACCAAACTGGAAAACATGAAGAGCAAGTGAAAGAAGATGCATCAGACAGGTGATGTCATTCTGCAGGCTGACACTTACAACCACAATGGCATTTGTTTTGCCTACCGGATTAGTTTCTTATAGATATATATGCCTTGTCAAAAGACAATTAAAATATCTGGCAACACACTTCCTGTAATCCCCTATTCAGATTTAGGGTTGTGTCTCCTCTCTTTCTGAAATATATGATCTAGTCAGTTTCTTAAATCTGAGACTGCATCTTGATGCTGCTTTTTTGAAGGTGACTAGGTCTGTGGTTTAGTGTCAGCCGCTCCATGTATTTTTATCTCATATCTACCACACACAGCTTTCCTCATGTCCACCAAACACTGTGGATTGGGATTAGCACCTTTCTCCAACTGCTGACTAGCTCTTCAAAATGGGTATAGACTGATTTCCCAGAGGTCTATTACTGCTCCAAAACCTAGTTGACATTCCGGCTCAGCACCATCATAAAATTACAGAATATCCCAAGGATATTCTGTATTGTACCAGGATGCTTTGCATTTCTCCCTCTGGGCTCCTGGTTCTTCATTCAGAGCACTGCTGTAGTCTCTGTCTGGTAAAGTAGCAAGAATGCAGAGGGGTTTGTACTGGCTTATCTCTCTGGAGTCAAAAACTTCCAAGATCTCAGCAGGAGATCTTGCTATCATCTGAGTCATGATTGCTCAGAAATGATAAGTGTGACCTGAGGATCTGAACACTTCCCAAGATAGAATCAGATAAGAGAGGGCTTGGATAGCATTCTAGTAGCATCTGTTTTTAAACAGAGATGCATGAGTGCAAGACCACCGTATGACTCACAACACAGAATACCATGCAGAACCTTACTGAATTCAGAACCCAAACAGGAGTCAAATCACTGAGGTTAGTGATTTCACTAACTTCACCTTGAATTAGGTGAAACTTCACCTGCTTCTCCTGACAGGGTAGACTATGCATTCCTATATCACTCCTGCTTGTCTAAACTAATTTAAAGCTGCCAGTGATTAGAGAGACACTGATTCCTTAGGAGGAGCTCAATACAATTAATGATAATTGTTAGAAACTTTTTCCTAATGTCTATTTTTCCAATCAACTCAGCATAAACTGAAGACATGCTCCAGATGTGGAATACTTTAAGTATGTTATCATTTCCGTTGTGACCTTCTTGAGACCAAGAAAAATTAACTGCTGCAAACATTTTTCAGATTGTCCCAATTGCTCATGTCTTCTCTGGACTATATCCAGTTTTAAGGAAAATGTTGAAAGAGCTGGAAATATCTTTCAGCAAACAACTTACTGGTGCTGAATAAAGGAAGAACTTATTCATACATATTAGACAGGAATCCTGTTTGCTACAGGACAATACAGTTCATACTCATTAAGTTTGTGATTCACTGCAATAATTCAGACTATTTTAAGAGAAATTTTTTTATACACTCCATGTACACTATATTCCTTTCAGTGCAGATGTACATGGAGTAGACAAGAACTGCAACAGATACACTGAAATCATCTATCATCTATCCCTTTCAGAACAGTTTTACAAACCATTATGTGCAGACAATAGCACAAAAGAAGATAAAGAGGAAAGCAGGAGGAAGAGCCTCCTCTGTTTGGTGACTGTATCTCCAAAATTAAATGAATCTACATTTAATGAATGTAGATTCATTTAATTTATCTCCAGAAGGAAAAGCCATTTACCTCTTCCAACTGGACAGGCTTACTGCTTCACTGTGCTTATCCCTTTGCAACATATTCTTGGCTCAAAAAAGTTTTTTCCATAATATTTAACTTAAACTCTCCCTTGGAACCAACGTGGATTTGCTGTACTTCCAAAAGGAATATAGTGAGCAGAAATGGCTTTTATAGTTTTTCACTGTTCTTTCAATATTTTCAGTTATTGCTCTTAATTATTAGATAATTAAGAATTTTCCTAAAAGTAATTTGGTGTTTGGATAGTCCCACAGTGTCAACAGAAACCAAGTTACACTTGTAACTAGATGTAAATAAACTTCCTATGCAAGACTGACCAATAGGATTCTGAAAGAGAAAGATGTGGAATATCCTTATCTAGTATGTAGAATTATTAATACAGTGAATAATTTCCTGCCACAGCCCTCCTTGTTTTATTTCTGCTGCAAATAGGTTGCATATCTAAGCATACAGCTCTTTAATAATCTTTCTGTTTTTGTAAGGCTGACCTTGTTTTTAAGTCCAGGTATCAATGCAACCTCATTCAGCATTGTTTCTTTGCAGGTGGTATGCTGTGGAGAGTAGCTGGCTATTACAAAAGGGCACAGTAGCACCCATTCAAACAAACGTGCCAGCACAGTAACAGCACTGCTTTTTGTTGAGGTATTACGTGGGTATTTTTCTTCCTAAACTTTATAATGAACTACTGTTTCATTTACTCAGCACAGGTGACAGAATGCTATTATGTGTAGCAGACATGCAAGCACTCATTTTCACTGATCAGTTGTAAGCTATCTGCGTATCCCTTTCTCTGAATTCCTATCTATGCTGAGAGAATACTTCCCCAGTTTACAACAGCAGTAGTATAATAGGTCAGTACCAGCAAAATCCTGGTATCTTGATACTATCTGTACTTGTAAATGGAAGTACTTGAGATTATCTGTTCATTCAGGAGCCCATGATCCATGCAGTGCAGCACAGAAAAGACTGGATGTAATGTTATAACTAAACTCCGTCCGAAATGTACATGCACAAGCAGCCTGAATTGAGAATATGCAGGAAGCCCAACTTACAGTACTTCCTAATTTGCAATTACTTCATTTGAGCACAACATACTTTGTTGTTTTTTTTGTTTGTTTCTTTTTTTGTTTTGTTAAGTGTATCCATATGCACACTTGAAGGTACATGTACTGCAGGGTAGGCAGCTGCCAAAGTAAGTGCAGAAGCACTGCTCTGTACTCTGTTAGCCCCAGCCTTTTTGTTTACTCTGTATGTCCTTTTTTAAGGCAAGGCCGCTGCAAACAGGAGCCACAGCTCTACTTCCATGTCAGGGTGAAGCAAGGTTTGGACCACCTACACTTGTATGCTTCTGACACCAGACATACCTACCATTTTGTTCTAGAACGTTGTCACTTCTCTTTATGATGCTTCTAGTCTGAAACCTGTTATCTCCTCATTTTTGGAGAAGTGAAAATACAGTTAGTGTTAAAGGCCAAAAATCAGAAACAAATAGAGGACACTGCTTACAGAAGGTCAGAAAAAACAGGAAGATACCCAATAACCATTAATGGACTTCTTTAAATAACCCATAGCTGCAGAACTTTCTCAGCCACTACACCAAACCCTTATGGGACAGTCTACAGCAGATTTTGTTTAGTGAGAGCAATTAATCCTTTTACCTCATTCTCAGTTCCCTCCACTGTTGCTAGCTCCAGGCAAATAAGCGACAAGCCATCTGCTTTGAATGTGAAGGGAACAAACAGACAGTGAGAATAAATCAAGAAATAATGAGCAGTGAAAATTCTGTGCTGGCAGGCAGCACAAGAGCACTGGCAGACCCAGATGAGGGCTGAGAGGGAAACCACCTTAGAAAGACAGGGAAAACACCATAGAAAGAGAGGGAAAACACCACAGAAACTGAAAGCCAGCACATACATACATGTCAATTTGAAAGGGAGATTAGATAAAACCCAGGTGGGAAGACTACAACTCACTGAACAAGGTGATTAGGAGCTGGAGACTAAGTACTCTCATGAAGCACTCTAGTAGTAAAGAAAACAGAACAGCACAGCAAGGAAGAAAGAAGATGGGGGAGTCCAGAGAGATGGGCTATAACTCTTCCAGTGCTCAGGAGGGAGCTGATATTCAGATGAGCAGAATTCACTGGGTGGATGACAAATAGGAACCAACAGGAGCTGTAAGTGATGACAAACAAATATATGCTTTGAATGACTAACTTATAACAAAGAACTCCAAGAAGAAAAAAAAAAAAGAAAGAAAGAAAAAGCCCTTGAGTGCAATCTAGACACCCAACACTTCCAAGCATATTTACCTTGTTACCTCTGTACTCCATTTTCCACCCGTAAGATGTGAGCAATGCAGGCTGAATGCACTTGCTCTGAGACTTCACAAGCATTAACAGTACACAAAAAGAACAATTCTGTCTTCAGAGCAGCATAGAATGAGAGCACATTCATAATATATTCATTCATTTAAAAAGTAAAAATAAAAATAAATAAATAGAAGAAACCAACAAGCTTATCACCAGCTGAACACTAAGCATGCTGCACACTGACCAAGGGGAAGGGAACACTGCTGATGGGACCAGAAAGCTACTTCCATATCCAGAGATGTGAATTATGGCTGCAAGAGTTTTAATTTCTGAATGTGATAACTCTTGCACTTGATTTTTACAAGTCTAAACACACACTTAAAAATATGTGTCTATAAATTGAAAACACAGCTAGCATCACTTTACACTTGGTTGCATTACTCCTGAAATCTGTATTTGTGAAAATGAAAGGAACCTGGTGTTCCCTGAGCCTAAATGAGGCCGACAGCAAAAACATCCCTCTTGTGCTGAGTTACCTGTAAATGCAATGGGTTAAGCAACCATTACACATATTCCTGCCTGTTTTTCATATGACAACACATTGAAGAATAGTTTGAAACCTGGCAAATGCAAACAAGCACTTTATGAGTCAACAGGAGCAGTAAGGCCCCAAAAACGCCCCTCAGCCCCTTGCATGCTCACACACTGTGGTCCGTTCCAACTGAGGCGTGGGTCAGTGTGAATCATGCCAATGTCCCAGTACAGAGCAGATCAAAGAACACACTGCTGGGTTATTCTGATACAAATGTTACTTCAGTACAGGCGTTGCTCTTCTTCTAATACAAACCCGATCAGCAACCAGCGTCAGCAGAACACAGGGAAAAAACAAAGGTGATGGGAGGTGTGGGCACCTGCTCAGGCACCATCATCACGATACCCCGACGATGCCACACCGCACACGCGGCCGTCCACTTCACCAGGCACAGACAGGAACAAACCAGAGGCTGGGGGGGGGGTGTTGAAACAACACGATCTTTGAGAACCTCTTCAACTCAGGACATTGTATAGCTCTGCTGCCCCGCTCAGCCCTGGAGGTGCGGCTCCTCCCGCTGCCGGGCAGGCCGCGCCCTCCGCCCCCTCCACCCCTCCTAGCTCAGGTATCAGGCGAAACTGGTCGGGCGTGCGGGAGAGGACGGCGGCTGGAGCGGAGGGAGGATGGCAGTGCGCCGCGGGCTGTGCGTGCTGCTGCTGCTGCTCAGCGCCCTGATAGCGGCTGCCGCTGCCACCGGTGAGACGGAGCGGGGTCCGCGGGATGTGGGGCGAGCGGGTGGGCTCTGCGGGCAGCCCTTCCTCGGGGCTGGGAGCTGGGAGCAGCGTGGTGCTGCGCTTCGTATAACCGGGTGTGGGAGCTGTTGGTGACCTGAGCCGCGGCTAGCAACTTGCCCGAGGCTGTATCAGGAAAAAAACACGAACAGAACAGCGAACTTTTGCTTCTGTTTTTCTTTTTTCGTTTTGGTTTTTTTCTTTCTTCTTTTTTTTTTTTTTCCTTTTACCCCCTTAATTTTAATCCCTACTTTTGTTAGATTAAATCGCTTTTTTTTTTTTTTTTTTGGATATTCGTGTTATTTGGGGGGGGGGGTGGGAGGGGGGGGAAGAGACGTTGACATTTTGCTGCTTTAATTTTGCTGCCCCACTGCCGTATCTCTGTGTGCACTTTGCACTGTACTGTTCTACATTCATTCCGACCGTGCCTTCTTATGTAGTAAAAGTATATGCGTAAGGGCTGTGTAAATAATGAAGTCAGGCTTGTGGTAGGTCCTGCTTTCTCAGCACGCAGACACTAGGTTTTTATTACATGGTTATCAGCTGCGTGTTTGAACCGGGGCGTGATAGCAGCAGATGCTGTGTTCGGCTTTGCTGTGTGTAGGTAACGTTTAGGCTCAGTGTTTGTCTGTGCTGTCTGGAACTGTTGTAAGTTTGGCAGACAGAAGGCAGACAGCGTGAAATCCTTGGGCGGTGAAAATCAGTGAGGTGTTAGGTGCAAATTTCGTGGTTGAGCACAGAGTCGGTGACGTGGGTTTGCCTCCTGGTAGCCCCGTTATCTGAGCTGTGACTGTGGAGGCGACTTAGCAGGGGAAAGCGGTGAGCTTCAGCACTGCAGACGGGTGCTTGATTTTCTGATGTTGAGATGGGAGAGAGCTAGTGATAGGATTCCCTCTGTGCCGAGATGTGCTGCAGAGGACATGGTTCAGGGACAGCATGATCTAGTGCCTGATTTAGTGGTTTGCCTAAAGCAGGGGGGGTTGGAACTAGATGATCTTTGAGGCCCTTTCCAACCCAAGGTAGTCTGTGTTCTTTGTTTTCTTTACCCAAACTTAATGGCTCTGTGATTCTAAATCAGGAGACATGGCTGTTGTCCAGCAGGCTCATGCGTTGTAGAGTTAGAGTGAATCTGTGCTGCTGAACCAAGCACTAGGATAGTCATAACCATAGTCCTGTGCAGATATTGCCACCACGACCTGCAATACGAGATACCCTGTGCTACCAACACTTATGTATCTGCAGGGTAGGCGTAGTAGTTCATTTTGTGCGCTGCAGGTTGTAACTGAAGAAGCATTCGAACATTCTCAGGCATGCAGTCACATTTTTGTGTGGTTCTTTGTGAAGCCAGGAGCTGGACTTTGATCCTTGTGGGTCTCTTCCAAGTTGGGAAATTTTGTAATTCTATGATTCTGGACAAAAAGCAAAGGTGTTGAAATGGTCTTTTGGTGTGGAAGGAATCTGTTGGTCCCCGTGATGGCTCTTAAGCTTTTCCCGTGGGCAGATAAGCAAGTTAACTGCATTCTCTGTGTTTGAGTCAGGCTGGGTGAAACTCTGCTTGGAAAAAAACAGCAATTGTTATGGAAAACAGTGAGCACTGAAGGAATAAGAAAGGACTGTAGAAAATGCACATACCTAACAAAGGATTGGTTACCCTGGGAGGGAGTGTTAACAGCAACGGAAACAGGATGCAGAACTGTCTCCCTATGCATGCAGGCTGGGCTAATAAAAGCTGCCTGGTAACAGCAGTATAATTCTGAAGCCGAAACCAAAAGAAGTGAGCATGAAAGTCAAATTTGGTGTCTGAAATAATCTGTTTAATTTGACCATGTCTTTGAAGACAGAACAAAAAATAGTAACAATAAAACTATTGTCCTTGTTCTATCATTCTTGCAATACTAATTGTGGATCGTGTGCTCTTCAATCTACTTTGTGTTGCTTTTGTTCTTCAGTGTTGTACTAAAGCTATAGGGTTTTTGGAGATTATTTTTGATAATACATTTCAAACAAGCCTATGAACATCAGTGGCAAAGCTCATGGCCAACTTGTTGTCAATTGGGACTCCCAGGTCCTTCTCCACAGGGCTTCTTTCGAGCAGGTCAGACCCTAGACTGTACTGATAGAATCATAGAATGGCCTGGTTTGAAAAGGACCTCAAACATCATCTAGTTTCAACCCCCCTGCTGTGAGCAGGGTTACCAACCACCAGGCTGTCCAGAGCCACATCCAGCCCAGCCTTGAATTCCTTCACAGATGGGACATCCAATACCTCTCTGGGCAACTTGTTCCAGTGTGTCAGCACCTTCTGAGTAAAAAGCTTCTTCCTGATATCTAACCTAAATCTCCCCTTTCTTAGTGTAAAACTGTTCCTCCTTGTCTTATCACAGCCATTCCTCCTCCTGTATATACACTCCCTTCAAGTACTGGAAGGTCACAATGAGGTCTTCTTGGAGTATTCTTTTCTCCAACTGAGAACTGGGCTAAACAAGCCTGGATCCTTCTCAGTCCACCCCACCACCCACTCATCTGTCCCACACCTCCTCAGCTTACCAATGGGGATGTTATGAAAGAAGACAGTGTAAAAAGCCTTGTTGAAGTCAAGGTAGAAAACATGCATTGCTCTTCCCCCCATCTACCCAGGCTGTGATGACATTATAGATGGCTACCAGATGGGACAAGCATGGTTCCCCCTTGGTGAATCCATGTTGACTGCTCATGACAATCACCTTTTCTTCCACTTGCTTGGAGGTTACATATGGAGTAAGTTGTTCCATTAAGACCCAGAGATGAAAGTGAGCTTGGCTGACTTGTAGTTTCTCAACTCCTCTTTCTTGCCCTTTTTGAAGACTGGAGGGACAGTGGTTTTCCTCCAGTTCACATGCACGCTCTTGTTCTCCATGACCTTTCATAGATGATAGAGAGTGGCTTGCCAGTTCCCTAAGCACTTGTGGGTATATACCATTGGGAACCATGGGTTTGTGTGCATCAGGTTTGCCTATATGATCTCCAACCAGATACTCCTCAATCAAGGAGAAGTCCTTGTTTTTCCAGCCTCTTCAGGATTCTGGGATTTCTGAGAGGCAATTTTAGTGGTAAAGACTGAAGCAAGAAGGCACTCAGTAACTCTGCCTTTCTGGAGTCCTTCATTACCAGGGCACCTACCACATCTGGCAGTGGCCCCACATTTTCCCTCATCTTCCATTTGCCTTTCTTGTTGTTCTTGACCTCCCTAACCAGGTTTAATTCAAAGTTGGCCTGAGCCTTTCTCAGTGCATCCTTTTGTGCCCTGACAACATTCCCATATTCCTCCCAAGTGGTCAGACCCCTTTTCCACATTGCATAGACTTTCTTCTTCCACTTGAGATTTTTGCTGAGCTCCTTGCTCATCCATGCAGGACTCCTGCCACCTTTGCCTGATTTCTTACTCTTATGGATGCAGCAATCATAAGCTTGGAAGAAGTGGTGTTTGAATGTCTACCAACTCTCTTGGGCCTGTTTACCTTCCAGTGCTATAACCCACGAGATCCAAGTAGGTCCTTGAACTAGTTGACTAGTTCAGAAGAGTCAACATAGTTTACATGGAAGAAACAAGGCAGAAAGTAGGACTGCAACCCTGAACTTCAACTATGTTGACTCTACTGAAGTTCAGGGTTGTAGTCCTACTTTCTGCCTTGTTTCTTCCACGTAAAGTCCTGAACCCCACTGTCTTGTGGTCTCTGCATTCAAGGCTACCCTCAGCCTTCCCGTTCCCAAGCAGTAAGAACAAGGCCCAGCAGCACGCTTCTCTTTGGCTCCTCCACCATTTATGTCAGAAAGTTATTTTTAATTCACTGCAGGAACCTCCTAGGCTGTGTTTGCCTGGCTGTGTTGTTTTTCCAGCAAATACCAGGATGGTTGAAATACCCCTAGGAGCCAGCACCTGTGATTGTGATGCTACTTTTTGGCTGTCTGTAGAAGGCCTCATCAGCTCCCTCCTGATCAGACAGTCTGTAGTAAACACCTACAACGGTGTACCCATGTGAACCTTCCCCTTAACTCTGATCCATAAGCTCTCCACTCATTCATCACTAGGCAGAGCTTGATGTATTCCAGTTGCTGTCTCACAAAAAGAGCAACTCCATCACCTTGCCTTGCAGGCCCATGTTTCCTAAAAAGGACATATCCATTCATTACAGCATTCCAGTCATGCAAGCTCTCCCACCATATCTTTGTGATTACAGGGGGACTGTGATCCTGAGGCACACATATTTCTAGTCTTTCTGCTTACTCCCCGTGCTGTGTGCATTGGTATACAGACACTCCAGGGAGGAGGAGGGAGTAGAGGATGCATGTTTCCCTAAAAGAATACAAGAGGAACATCTGTAGCTATGTGCCCCTTTGTGGTGGCTGACCTTTTGGCTCATACTGTGGGAGGCAACTAAGGAACATTTATCACTGTTCCAGTTGGCCTGGTTTATTCCCCAGTTGGTTGCAAAAGCATGAGCATTGCAATTTTTTACATATTTTTACATTTTATAAACATCTAAAGGGAGGTAGGAGGCAAATGGATGAGGCCCAGCTGTGCTTAGTGGTGTGCAGTGATAAGATGAGGAATCTTCCTGGAATCTTGAACATAGGAAGTTCTGTACTAACACGTGGAAGAACTTCTTGAAGGTAAGGGTGAAGGAGAACCAGCACAGGTTCCCTAGAGAAGTTGTAGAGTCTCCTGTTTCTTCAAGGTAAGGGTGATGGAGCACCAGCACAGGTTCATTAGAGAAGTTGTAGAGTCTCCTGTTGAGATATTCAAGACCCATCTGGACACCTACTTGTACAACCTACTGCATAGAACCCACTTTAGCATAGGAGTTGGCCTTTATGATCTCTTGAGGTCACTTCCAGCCCCTGCAATCCTGTGATTTTGGAGCTTGTCCCACAAGTCTTTCTGTTTAAAGCCTGGCTTACTGTTCTGGTCATCCTGCTGTCAGAGGTTGCTATGCCTTTTCTAGGCAGGTGAATCCAATCCTTCCCTGGTGGGTTACCTATTTCATTGAAAGTCCCGTCATCCTAAGAACCAAAACCCTCATAGAAGTACCAGCTATGTAGCCGAGAATTGATACACATTATATGTCTGTTTCTGATCACCTGTTTTGACAATCTGTGCTGGAAAACATGCATACTTGTGTAATTATGTGGTTCTCATCTGATAATTGTTATGCTTGAAAATTTAAGCTGTTAAGCATTTTTTATTTTCAAATTATGTCAGAAACAGTAATCACTGAATGAAAAGGAGTCACACTTAGACACTGTTGTTGGCTTCTTACACACAAACCAGTTTGGTTAAGAAAGCTCTTCATACTCCTGTAGGCTTTTTTCTGTTATTTATTTTGTTAATGTTGTGTTGTTTTGGGTTGGGGGAGTTGGGGCTGTTTTTGTTGATGGTGGTGGTTTTTTATTCCCCAGTACAGATATTGATAGAAACTGTGATATGGGTAAATTACTTCTACCACAAGCAGTCATGTTTCACATCCACTCAGTCTGCCATGGTGGATTTTTGTCTGACTCTTTGGAACAGAGTTATTGCATTGACATTTTCTGTTAGTGCAGTTTGACTAGACTGTGCAAGTGGACTCTATTGGGTATGGAAGGTGTTGCAGTGGGAGTGTCTGGACTGAGCCATATGAAGGCTGTCATACAAGACAGTCAGTGTCTGGTTTACCTATATGGTTTTCAGGTTTATGTGGCATACAAAGATACAGAGAAAAACCTGAAGTAATAACTTTCTGTTCTATAAAGCAGTGTAGTGATTTGGGTGGAAATTGTAGAGACTGCTTAACTACCTTATCTGCGAATCGGAAGGAGATTACAGATGTCTGGCCCTTCTGCATCTTGTTGGGCAAAAAGTTAGTCTGTTCATATCTAGCTTTGGATATGATATAATACCTTTCTTCAGAAGTATTTTACACACAGAATCATAGAATCACTCAGGTTGGAAAAGACATTAGAGATCATCAAGTCCAACCATAACCTAACCATACTACCCTAACAACTCTGCACTAAATCATGTCCCTGAGCACCAGATCCAAATGGTTTTTAAACAGATCCAGGGGTGGTGACTCAAACACCTTGATTCCTTGATTCCTACACACATAGCTTCCTGAATTGCATTCCAGTTGTTCCAGTTCTAGCTAGTCTGAGGACAGCGTGTCCCTTTCCTGGAGGCATTCAAGGTGAGGTTGGATGGGGCCCTGGGCAGTTTGGTCTAGTGCCTTATTAGTCAGAAACCCTGCTCACAGCAGCAGGGTTTGGAACTATATGATCTTTGGGGTCCCTTCCAACCCAAGCCATTCTATCATTTTTTGCTCTATTTTCTGCCTACCTAATTTTGAGGCCATCTCATCTAAGAAACTGGTACTGCATATATGTTGGATGCCTGCTGCAGAGTTTTGTGAATCTCAGTGCTTAAGCAATCTGGCAGCATCGTGAAAAAGGACAGTAGTGCTGTGGGATCCTTAAAGCAGTTTCTGTTTCAACTGTTGAGCTAGTAGGAGCACATGATGATGTGGGAAAGTTTTCTAGTAGTTGATACAATCCTTGAATAAGGATGTAGGTGTTTGGATAATAAACTTAAAAGGAAGAAAAATTGTCAAGCATTAGAAAACATTTAATTTTTCTATTGATAAGGCCCTCTTTAATTGTATAGTGTAAATCATGCTACCTAGTGTATCTTAAAGAACTTCAAAAAAACATCAAGACAAATTGAGAAAAATAAATAACAGCAATTTCTCAATTTTTATTTCTTTTTTCTAGAGAGAAGTAGAACCAGCAGTTCAAAAGGAAGAAGTTTTGCTGGTCAGAAGGTTCCGAATACTAATAACGCCTCTGAGGAGTCATACAAAGTGGATGATTTTGCAGCAAAAGTCCTTACAGGAAAACTGACTACAGTTTTTCTTCCCATTGTCTATATCATTGTCTTTATCATTGGTTTGCCAAGCAATGCTCTGGCCATCTGGGTCTTTTTTTTCAGAACAAAGAAGAAACATCCTGCTGTGATTTATATGGTTAACTTGGCATTGGCAGACCTTCTTTTTGTTGTCTGGTTCCCACTGAAGATTGCGTACCACATAAATGGCAATAACTGGCTATTTGGGGAAGGTCTCTGCAAAGTACTTGTTGGATTTTTTTACGGAAATATGTACTGCTCCATTCTTTTTATGACATGTCTCAGTGTGCAGAGGTATTGGGTTGTAGTGAATCCCATTGTGCACTCAAGAAGGAAGTCTGAAATTGCCCTGGGCATCTCCCTTGCTATCTGGATACTGATTTTGTTGGGAACCATTCCACTGTATCTTGTTAATCAGACAGTGTATATTTCAGACCTTAACATCACTACCTGCCACGATGTGTTGCCTGAAAATATTTTGGCTCATGACATGTTCAAGTACTTTCTCTCACTTGCAATTGGACTCTTCCTAATTCCAGCTCTCATCACTGCTGTTGCTTACATACTAATGATTAAGACTCTGAATGCTTCAATCTCAGATATAAGCACTGGGAAGAAACGAAAAAGAGCAATCAAGATCATAATTGCTGTCCTGTCCATGTATCTCATATGTTTTACACCAAGCAATGTGCTACTTGTTGTGCACTATCTGCTACTCAAAAACTATAACCAAAGCTCTCTGTACATGTCATACATAACTGCGCTGTGTCTGTCCACTCTGAACAGTTGTATTGATCCATTCATTTACTATTATATTTCAAAAGACTTCAGAGACAATCTTAAAAATGCTCTTCTTTGCCAAAGTGTGCGAACTACACGGAGGATGCAGGTCTCTCTCTCATCAGGCAGATACCCCAAGAAATCTAATTCTTACTCTTCGAACTCAAATGGAACCACTAAATCAACCTATTGACTTCAGTCCTAGAACAAAGACTGTGATGAGAAAGTTATTTTGTATAAGAGTTTGAAGAATTAACTTTGTGGTTTTTTTATTCACATTTGAAGCGTAGATGTCAGAACTGACAGGTGATCTTGTACAGAATTAGCAAATAGATAAATCTTCTAACTAGGCTGAAAAAGAAAAAAAAAATCATGACATTTCTGATGCTTTGCCGGCCTCAAAGTGTGTTGAGGTTGAAGACATTTTTGTTCAATATTGAAGTTCTCTAAATGCAAAATGTCACTGAAATGTTTTATAGAGCCACTAGTACATTTAATTAACAGATAAATCTGTTTTGTTTGGCTTTAACTGTAATGAACAGTTAAACTCGTTATGTCCAGTGTTGCTCTGTGTACATGCTTACACTGAATACTGTTTAAACAGAAGGAAAGGAAAATCTATTTCACTATATTGTTGTGCGTCCAGAAACATGAGAGCTTATTATTTGCTGTATAATACAATCTTACATTGTTTTCCAAAAGTTTTAAATATTAACATAGTAGAAGCCTGGTGAGATTATTGTGTTAAACTGGCAAGCTGAACCTGTTATCAGCTAGCACTGGATAAATAAAATGTTAGTTGAGATAATAAACTGTTACTTAGTGCTTGCCAAAACCTGATCTTAAATGGGTATATTTAACAAAATTTTGATTAGTAGCATTGATGTTTTTATATAACACCTTGTATTTTTTAAGATATCTAAATAAGACTTCTTTTTTTATTATTTTTGTGTGTAACAAATTTGAATTGCCTGCTTTCTTTAATGCTTTTATGTACTCTTCAAATGGCTTAGCAGTTCAACTTGCCTGGTTTCAGAGAGATTATTCTGAATAGTGAATTAGGAACCTGACAGCTACAGCTGTAACATAAGAATTTGTCAAGTAGGATTACCTGTTGATGCATTTCATTGGAACATACCTCCATTTCCTTCAGATAACTAAACCAGATGGGTTTAGAACTCAGGGAAAACTATGAGAGATAAAACACGTTAATAAAGATACTGGACTTCAACATTATTGGATTTCTAAAATACCTTAAATCCTTCTCCCCCATCCATAATATTTGTTACCACTGAGGAATATGGAAATGAATTTACTTAACAATCTGAAAAGCTGCTGTTATTACAGCTGGTGGTAGGATTAAAACACATTTTCTCACATCTTCTGGCCCTTCTAAGTCTCACCAGGCTGTACATTGCACTGATGCCTAAGTGAACTATCTGAGACTTAGATGGAGCCAGATCCCTACAAACAGATAAGCAAACAGAGAAGCTGTCAGTCCGAACAACACTCTGGAACAACTGATAAATAGATGGGAAATAGCCAGCCTTTTGGGGATCTTCAACTGTTGCAAGAATTGAAACAGTTTTGTACAGTTTAAAGGCTGCAAGTATTCCTGTAATAAATACTGTGTTATGAACTCTTTTGTTGTTGTTCTCTTGTGATTACCTGCTTTTGTTCTCGTCAGTTCAGTCCCTTGTTTTATTCACTGGTTTCCACATTCTCCACCTGCTTTTCTGATGAGCTCATGCCTCACCCTATATAAAGATTTGCTCGTTAGAACTTTCACTCTGTTGTGATAAACTTGTAATTGTTACTGAAGTCAATGAACATCTCTCCTAAGCAGCTGTAGATTCAGTAGTTTTCTTCCACACATAGTAAAATCTAAGAAGTTTGTTTAATGTGTTTGACCACTCCTTTTAAGGACTAAAAAGCCCTCCTTTTTGTTTGCTGCAATCTTGTCTACTAATTCTAGCCAGATACTTAATACAAAAGTGGAATTATGGTTATATGGTATCCCAGTAGTCCTAAATAAAGCAGCAAGTCATTTTAATGGATGTCTTAAGAGCAGAGTACAGCTCTTTAGGTTGCACAGAACACAAGTGCTTTTTAGGCATGAAAGCTGTGTTTCTACCAGGAAACATGAAGAGCAAGTATTGAAATAATTGCTTTTTTATTATTGAACTGAAGATGTAATGTAGCATCCTTAACAGAAGATAACTGCTCAAGGACATACCTTACTGTAAAGATTTAACATCTAAATTCTTCCCTTATTCTGCACACAATAAATGGAGTTTGAGAATGTCTGTTTTTTTTTTTTTTCTGCTTCTGAATAGCCTAATGTGCTTCCTGCTTTATGTGCAGTAATGAGTAACTCGAAGGGCATCCAGTTCATATGATTGGAGTGGTGCCTGAGCTCTGAACACTACCTGAGTTCTGCCAGGAGTCCAAGGGTTAAAGGCTGTATGTTTGTCATGATTTTGGCTAAGGTACACTAAATTTTCTTTCTAGAGGCTCGTATGATGGTGTGTTTGTGATTTTTAGTGTTGGCACACTGATGTCCTCAGTAAGCACTGCTCACACAGAGCCAAAGATTTTTCTCATGCTGCCTTGCTGGAGGGGACACAGCCAGGACAGCTGACCCAAACTGACCAAAGGGATGAACATCCCTTGTAGCTTGGAGTGCCATACTCAGCAGCAAGTGCAGAGAGAAAGGAGGAGAAAGGGAGAATGTTTGGAATGATACTGTTTGTCTTCCCACCAAACAACCTTCATATCTAATGAGCTGTGCTCTCCTGGAAGTGGCTGAACAACTGTGCCAATGGGAAGCAGCAAATGAGTTCCTTGTTTTGCTTTGCTAGTGTGTACAGCTTTTGCTTTACCTAGTGAACTGTTTTCTCTCAGCCCACAAGTCTGCAAACTCTTATTTCCTGATTGCCTTCCCCATCCCACTGGGAAGAGTGAGTAAGCAACTTTGCGGTGCGGAGATGCCTTCAAGGTTAATCTACAGTAGTCCTTTTGGTGCCCAGCATGGGAAACAAAGGGTTAGAGATGTTCACAGATACAATTAGACTGTGGAGTGTGCCAGACCAAATTTAAAGATATTAAAGCTGTTTCACTGCTAACTGGTAGGCTGTGGTTGTTACTGGGCTTGCTTGCCTTACAATATATTAGATATATTAGAGTCTAGTGCTTATTAGAGGCTGCTTTTTTTTTTTTTTTTTTTTCTTCCTTATTCTAATCCTTATCATCTTGCTTTGCTTTGCCTGGAGGTGTTGTGATAACAGTCATGTCCCTGGGCTGGCAGATAATCATGGTCTCAGTTCTATCCCCGTGCTGATGTACTGGTCAGGTTGAGACCAAGCTGAACTCAAGTCAATGAGACTGACCTGTGGATGAGCCCACATGGGAGCACGTACACCTTGAAGCATCTGTGGCTACAGATAAGGCCACTCCAGAGTGAGTATTCATCAGAGTGTCTGTGGCCATGGTGAAGTCTGTGTCTCAGCAGGTACATCTTGCAGCATCCAAGTCTCTGGATTATGCCATGCTAGTATACCCTGAAGTGTCTGTGGTCATGGATAGGACTGTGACACATCAGTGTCTGAAAGGACCTCTGAAGGATCTCTTGTGAATGAAAAAAGCTGCACCAGAGCAGGTTTTTTAAAATTAATATTTTTATTTGTTTGTTTGTTTGTACTTATACCTCAAAACAACTGTGAATATGGACAAGTCCACACCACAGAAAGTATACTTCTGGGAAAGCTGTGGCCTGTTAGTAATTGTTGTGTACACTAGAACAGGTAGACTTCAAAGCATCCGTGACTGTCTACATTGTAGACAGGGTAGGTACACAACATGGATGATAGACTGTGATTCAAGGATGAGGCGACACTGAAGCAGGTACACTTCTCAGGGACCGCTGAAAATGGTGTCCTGGTTTCTGCTGGGACAGTGTTGATTTTCTTCATTATGTCTGGCATGATGCTTAGGGTTTGGCTGAAATATAGTAAATTATTTTCATAGAGGCTCATATGTTGCTGTGTTCAGGATTTTTGGTGATGACACCTTGATGTTTCAGTTGTTGCTCTCACTGAGCACTGAAAAGATATCTTCAGTCATGTTTCTTTTTTCAGTATAGATTATTAATCTCCATTTTTTATTTGCCTTTGCTGTTTTACTGATATAATCTGGGGGGCTTGTTTTGGGGTGCTGGGATTCATTCTATTTTCTAATGCAGGTGGGAGTCATCTTCCTCAGTATCAAACTATTGCAGGGTTAGGAGAAGAAGAAAAGAACAGATTCTGAGAACTTCATCAAATGTCCAACAGTTTTTAAGATCTTTATCTTCAAGGTAAATAATCCCGTCTGTTTCTTCCTGTGCCTTGACCCATGTATGAAGAAGAGCAAACTAATCTGCAGATACAGAAGAGGAACCTTTATAAGAATTAGTTTGTTCTCTTGTTTTATTTCTGCTAAAACAATGACAAATAGTGGCAAGCTTTTAGTAAAGTAGTAGCATTGTTTTTTAAAAAGATTTTCCCATCTATAGCTGCAATGGAAGCCCCCATCCTGAATTTAAGAAGGGTTAATTTTGCTCCCATTAATTGGCAGGTAGGCCAGGCTATCTGTGGTGCAAAGGATAATAAAAGTGGCTGCAAGTTTGAAGAAAATGTGCCTATGGTTAGAGTGCTGTATGCCACCTGGTATCCTGGAAGAGCATTTTAAGTTGGCTTGCCACAGTCCTGTTCCTCTTCCCCTCCTTTCTATGGCATTGCTATTACGCAGCTGAATAGGAAAGGTTAGAGGGTGGATACAGCAGAAAACTAGCACTACTGAAATGTAGTGCTTAGCTGACTTAAAGACACTTGAATTGACAGCTGAGTTCCTGTGCAGCCAGACAGAGATGGGGCAAAAACTGTTAGCCCAGGAGGGTGAAACTGGCTATTAAGCTCTTTCTGGAACTGTACACTCAAACAGGACCAGTTGGAATGAAGGCAGTCACCTTCAGCAAATGACTTTTGAGCAGTTACAGTGCTAACTTGGCAATTTGAACACCAAAAGGTAGAAGAAAACCCTCCCCGCCTATGGCTGAGAGAAGGCTTGGATGCCACAAAAACAAGTGTCAACTAACTCAAAATCAGTGTAATTTATGTGCACATTGTCATGGTTACACAAACGGCTCAAGCATGTGTTGCTGCTAATAGGCTGTAACGAAGAGTTTGCTCTGCCCTGGCTGCTGGATCACACCATTCTTTCATTCTGTTACCGGCATGTGTGACCTTGCAATGGATTGGTTCAGTGAAAAGTAATCAGTTAAAGTTAAACCTGGAGTAGAGAGTGAGGCAAAGGTTTATTTTGTCATGTAACAGCATTTGTCTGGTTGCTGAGGGATTGGCTTAGCATGAGGAAGAGAAGCAGCTTCTGTCTTTCAGTGTCAGCACCAGTTCACACTGTGGGTCTGCAAAGCAAGTTGAAGTAGAGGAGCTGCAGTAAGAAGATAGGAATGGCTTTGGTGGCACAGACCCAGGCCCCACCACCTGCTCACTATGCCCGGAGACATTTAACTGTGCCAGCAGACAGCAGAACAGCAGGGCTGGGGAAGTTTCTCACATTTCAGCATCATGAAGGTGTTGTGCTATGGGCCTCAGAATAAAAAATGAGACAAGCACCCTCACAAAATCCAGCTACCAAAGGATGAGGGTTCCCTAAAGTCTGTTATGGATGGTCTGCTAGAAACATCAGTGAGTTGTTTTGTGGCTAAAATCAAACTCTTCTTGCTTGCTTCGAATCAGTGCCTTAATGGCACTCAGTTCTTAAAGAAGAAGAGTGTGTGAACAAATCTGTGATCACCTTGTCCATGCCTGCTGCAATTTTGTAGGCCAGTATCACATTCCCCTTCTCAACTACTTTCCAGGCTGAGGCTTCCTGGCCCACTCAGTTACTCCAGACACAATTCAACAGGTAATACTTCCATTTCTTTCTCTACTCTGTCCCTCAGCAACATAGAATATCCAAGCCACAGATGGTAGAGTGATGAGTGCTGTTTTACTCCCAGTTATTTTCCCAATACTTCCCAACATTTAATTCTTCAATTATAGTTATGTTTTTTAATCTGCACTGGGTTTATATTTTCATGAAACTGCTTGTAATTCAGTATGGCACTCCAGAGTGATCATAGTTTTTCACCCATAATTGTATAAAGCAAGCTGTTTTTTTTCTTTTTGCAGCTCACTTTACAGTTATTTATACTCAGTTCACCTGTCAATTCATTGCTCAGTGTTGCAAAGTTCTTCTGTAAGCCTTTGTGGTCTGCAGAAGACCTTATTGCCTTGACTGACTTTGTATCTTCATCAAACTTTTATTCCTCACTGCTTAAACCTTTTCAGACCAGTTATGAATGTGCAGAACTGGTCCAGCACTCCACTGGTAAGCTCCCTTTGTTGTGAACAACAAACATTTTCCTGCTGACCTTTGTGTCCTGTCTTGGAAATCCAGGTAGTGTGTGTTCTAGCCTTCATGTGTGTCCTTCCTCTTCCAAGAACTCCAAAAAGCTGTTAAACCCTGACTTCTTTTTACAAAAACTATAGTGGCTTTTCCTCAAAAGGTGCAAATGTTCCTCAGTAATGGCTCTGGCTATAACTTCCACTAATTGGCTAAGTATCGACATAAGTATAGATATCTGGCTTATAGGACCATGCTCTCTTGGACCCTACAGAACTTTCTTTTAATTATAGATTAAGACATTGGTTTCTAGAAGTGCAATTTCTGCAGGAGGTAATGTGCTACTGCTATGATTTCAGTTATTTTATTCCTGAGTTTTCACAGTAATCCTTGTTGAATACCATCTGGGTCCAGCAATTTTAACATTCATTTTATATTGACCGTAGACATGCAATACATTGCTAAATGTGAAGCTCTCTTGGGAATCAAGCACTGTCATTTTTCTCAGTATCGATAACTCTGTAGACTTAGAGACAATTATTTTCCAAGCACTGTTTTCTGGCAGGACCGGTATAACAGGATGACTATGTAGTCAGCTCACTGTTATCTAGGCCAAAGGAGGTGGAGATACATTGGATAATGGAAAAAATACTAGCGATTGTGAAGGGTGCACTGAGTGCCCTGCAGAAATGCTTGGATCTATGAGGACTAACGTTCCAGTGCCAGTCAGTATAACACAAACTTCACAATCATTTAAGTGTGGCTACAGACAGCCTCCCTGTTAGCCTCATTCTGTGGTGACCGGGTGAAGGAGGAAAGGTGTACTTGGTCCTGTATGTACATGGAGGTAGATAGGATTGTAGCAGTGCTAGAGCCTGCAAACCACCTGCAACTGTCCTTTGATACTGTCCCACACAAAATCTTTGTTTCTAAACTGAAGAGACATGGATGTGATGGATGGAGCATTCAGTGGATAAGGAATTATTTGGATGACCATGCTCAAAGAGTTGCAGTCAATGGTTCAATGTCATGGTGGAGACGAGTGATGGATGATGTCCCTCAGGGCTTGGTGTTGTGGTTTAACCGTAAGACAGCTCAGCACCACACAGCTGTTTGCTCACTCACTCTCAGTGAGTTGGTGGAGATAATTAGAAAAAGAAATTAAAATTTGGGTTGACATAATTAAGTTTAATAAGGTAGAAAAGAATGGGAATCATAATAATTATAATGAAGATAAAATAATATGTAAAACTTGTGATGCAATCAATGCAGCTGCTCAACACCCACTGACTGATGCCTAAGCAGCAGCTTCCCACTGCCAACCAACTCCCCCCAGGTTTACTGCTGAGCATGGAATCAAATGGTATAGAATTTCCTGTTATCCACCCTTCCTTTTGTTCACTCATCCTGGCTGTGTCCCCTTCCAGCTCTGTGCAACCGCAGCCTCCTCTCTGACAGGGATACACAAGAAGCTGAAATATCCTTGGCTTTGTGTAAGCACTGCTCAGCAACAACTAAAACAATGGTGTGTAACCAATATTATTCTCATTCTAAATCCAAGATTCAGCACCATACCAACTTTTTCTTCCATACCAGGAAGAAAATTAACTCTATCCCAGCTGCAAACAGGACAGTCAGTACTGGGACTGATATTATTTAATGACATTGTTGGTAAAGTGGACGGTAGGATTGAGTGCACTCTTTAGGTTTTCTGAGGACACCAAGCTGTGTGGTGTGATTGACATACTAGACGGAAAGGATGCCATCCAGAGGGATCATGGAATATTTGAAAGGATGGCATATACAAAACTTAGAAAACTCGGCAAGGCAGTCCCAAGCACAGATAAGGACTGGGGAATGAGTCAATTGAGGACAGTTTGTGGAGAAGGATTTAGAAATGTTCCTCTCTGTGGAAGGTGCTTTCCTGTCACGTATGCTGCCAGCTGTTGGATGTAGTGTGAAGGTGTTTAACCATCACCTGGGTACTATGTTTTGCCACAGCAGACTCCAGCAGACAATCCATGTGAAAAAAACCTGATGAACCATGATAGCAAGAACCCTAAGGGGACTGTAACCCAGAGGCAGCACCTTTGCAGGTAAAATTTATTCCATCTGGTCTCCATGGGATTTTTACTCTGGTTGTGAAGGACACGTCCACGGCAAAAGTTATGTTAAATGTTTGGAGTGCTTTACCAGCAGTTTGCTGGTAACATGCTTTTCATATGGACTAAACTTCATTCATTTGTTTGAAGTTATTAATAATATGCAGTGATGAGCATTAGTGAGCACCTGTATAATGAAGCAAGAGAACCTAGTGTGGGAGGAGAACAAAAGTCTGTACGCAACTGATCTGCATTAAGGTGTTAAGAGAAATGATGTAGTAGGGTAACTACTTTCAGCTCTGGCAGCTGGTTACCTCCAGCCCTGAGACAGATGCATGAAACCAGACAGCTCTATGGGAATTGCTGTCCATGACTGATGGCATTTGGTCAAATATTGCATCCATCAAGTAACAAATGCTCTGACTGAGAACAAGCATGAGCTAGCACATGTAAGGATGACTGCCTATTGCAGTTAGCAGCTGCCTTTGTTTCCATGACTGCACTTGTGCTTTTTGCCTCACCTGGAAGAAGCAAAATGCTGGGAATTGTGTGGTCTGCATGTCTGAGATAAACCTTTTGTACAGGTCATTTGATTTACTCCAAGTTAGGGTGCTTGTCAGGTCTTTGACCACGCAGAAGAAGAAAGCAGTGCATGGAAGTATTGCTGAATGCAACAGCATTCAGATTTTGTCTACGCTGGGTCTGAATCTAGGGCAGTAAGTACTTCTAGTGCTGTGTTTTAGCAATAGGGCGTGTGCTGATTCTGGATGATGGTCTGTGAGGGTGACTGCCCTATCGCTTAATGGCACTGTGGGATGCAGGGAAGAAGAGAAAATATGTAATAGGCCTGGGTGTGCATTTTGGAGCACCTAAAAAACTAACATAAGAAAGCAAAGGGTATGTTCTCTTTGAAGTGGCTGGCATGCTTAAAAAAAAAAAAAAAAGAGAAGAAAAAAGGAGGAAATCATTAGCTTATATAACTAAAACAAAAATAAATAAAAGATACAATGTGTAAAGGGAGTTTTCCAGAGGAGTCTCCTTATGTCACACATTTACAAAAGGCAGAAATGAGAGGAATAGGAAGAAAACAAAAGAAGCAATAGATGACTCAGAAGAGTGTGGGCTGGGAAGAGAACATCATGCTCTAATGCCCTCTGGCATGTGGCTGGCAGTGGCTTAGGACCAGCGTACACTTACAGCTTGACATGCCTGACCTCCTGACATTTTGTCTTGAATCCCCAGTCAGGCAAATCCATCTTTTTTTCTGTGAGCTGATGAACTGAATAATGTGCTTCAGTCTAAAATATTATGGACAAGACACAAGTTCATAGCATGTTGGATGCAAGTGATTTTATATCACATTCAAATGTGGACTTTTGGGGTTAAAACATGCACCCTCACTTTTGCATATTAAATTCCTATCAGTGGAAGACTTATGATATGGAAATCATACTCACCAAAATATCTGCAGAAGAAGGGCGAAAATGATGTGGGATCATGGCTTCTCAGACAGCAGTCAGAGATACATCCACTGTATTAGTCAAGCTGTATGCCCAAGATGACACTGGTGATATTTAGGAGCTGGCTGAGGATGCTGTTCGTCAGATGAATCTCAAGAGAAAAGAACTTTAAATATAGAAACATGTTTGACCAAAAACAGCAAAAACAAAACAAAACAAAATAAACAATACCATGATTAAATGCTCCCTCTTCCGTGTCTAGCTGATACTGCATATTTTCTTTAATATGAACAACTATGAAAGATTTAACCCAGCTTTCCCTCTGATGTGCAGATAGTTTTGCAGTCACCACTTCAAAATACACCAATCAGATGCTAGAGAAGGAATTATCAGCTGTTATTAAATACCCCCACTAAGCTTGAAACTGGGAAAGCAGACTGCTAAGAAGAGATACAGGGCTCCTGAAGGGTACTTTTTGAAGTAGGATATTCTCATAGCATTTTCCATTCTCCCCATTCTTTGATCTAAAACACTGTTAAGCTGAATTGTTCTAGTGTAATCTTATCTGAGTAAAAAATATTGTTGTTTACCAGCTGTAATCCTCAGCTTTCTGAACTAGTACAATATGCAGAAGTTTATTATGTGCGATAGATGATTTTTTCTTTATTTGCACAGTTTCTGTGCCCATGTGAAGACTGCTAGCATGGAAATGTTGCTTTACCTTCAAATGCCTGTCTGAAAACTTAATGCATGTTTACCATGGGCACTGTAGCTACAAATAACTGCAATCCCTAAATTGGAAAGATAGGATCTGAAGACTGGACTATTTAGTGGATAAGGAATTGGTTACATTTTTCAGCCTCGAGAAGTGAAGGTTCCAGGGGGACCTCATTGTGGCCTTTCATTGCTAAAAGGAAGCTTATAAACTGGAGGGTGACTGACTTCTTACATAGATAGATAGTGATAGGGATAACAGTCTTAAACTAATAGAGGGAAATTCAGATTAGATGCTAGGATACACACATGGTAATGAGGCATTGGAACAGGTTCCCCAGAGACACAATGGATGCCCCAATCCTGGAAGCATTCAAGGCCAGTTTGGATGGTGTATTGCCATGGATGGGGTCAGCACAAACATCACAGACACCAAGTTAAAGAAGTGTGCTTATCTTTACTTAAATTTAAACAATGAGAAAATATAAGTGAAATGATGCAGCAAGAATGAAATGGAACAAGACAATGCACCTAACCGTTACCACATGAGGATAGAGTCAGTGATTAAGAAAGATGTATCATCAATTGCCCTAATACTTTGCAGTCATCCAGATCTGCAGTTGCTGGGGATCCCTGACTACAATGAGGATTTGGAGAGCCCTTCCCAACAGCTGGGAGGTCCTACACAGTGCATCCACTCTTATGTGAAGTCTCCAGCTTTCGCTAAAAGAGAGGCCAGCTTTTATATTGTTGAATAAACAAGTTTATGTGACAATTAGGCAGGAACATCTGGTTTCATTCTCCCTCAAGCCTGGCCAGGGTTAAAGGAGGAACCAATAAAGTTTGTGTACTAGTAGGTCTTGACACTATGCTTCTAAGCAAGGAAAGATTATTACATTCTCATATCCTTTTATCTAAGCTACATCTCTTGTTAAAGAGATGTTTTGTCCAAGATATGTATTTTGCTAGTGATCATACATTTTTCACTAATGATTCACTACTGATGATATATAATACAGTGTTGTGAGATCCATCTAGAGGTCATCTCTGGTTCAAAGCCCACTGTTCTGGCCTAAGTACTTCAGATGATACTAAGTACTTCAGTGATCTGGTGGGTGGCAATACTGCCAATGGCAGTGACTGGAAATGTGTGAACCTTAAGTTCACTTCCAGCCTAAGGTGTGCTATGATCCTATGATTCTGTGGCTCTCTGATAATGTGATTATACAATTCTATGAGGGCAGTAACTCAGGTTTCTTCACAAGATGAGAATGGAGTTAAACAAGAAATAATGTATTAAGAAAAAAAATGAAATCTTTTCCCCTCTCTGAACAATTTCAGGGTCCCTTTTGTGTATTTTTTACAGTCTTCTATTTTTCTCAGTACAGAATTGTAATATTCCTGTAAGGTACTACAAGTTTGTTACTGTTTGGTCTCAAGGACAGCGCTCAGGCCGGGATGCAGCTTTAGAGCTGCAACTCATCTTGTCAGGTGAGTCAGGAACTGCTGGGAGTGCTGGACCTGTTCAGTAAGGGGGGCCCTGCATCATCAAATGAGATGATGACAGTATCAGCTTTTTATTTTAATTCAAATTTCTCTTGATAGCAAACAAGAATGAGGAATGCCTGGACTCAGACTCTGATAAGAAAATCTAGATGCTATGCCATGCTATTATTTAGGAGATTTCAGTGGGCCAGAAACATCTGTAATTCTGGTTATTGGAAGTCCTTGTTCATTTGCTGTATGAATGCAAAATTTTCCTTTGATGGCTACTAGAATAAAACACATCAATATCTGTTATACTTCCTGTTTCAGTGACCACTGGAAGATGGAACATATGCATGAAATCGATAAAGGTACCTCAATTAGAGCACTATTCACCTACAGCTGTAATCACTGCTAATACAATACAGCTTTCTGCCACACTTCTGCATCATACTCAGTGCACAGTATTGTGACTCCACTAAGTAGGAAACCCATGTGTTCAATATTGCTTCTTGCTATCTGGAAATGAGAATATTTGCATTAAAAGGGAACATACTTGAACACCTAGTTCAGCACAATGGAAGAATGCGTTAGGATGTGCTTTTGCCCCAGGAGCCTGCCAGTCATTTAGATCTGCTGAGATCCGGATGAGAGCAAGGAAGGATGGTCATTTTGCTACCAGTTTTTAGTCTATGGATGGCAGGGTGTTCGAATCCCCCCTGTGGTGCAAGTGGTAGAAGTGCCGCTCCGCTACACAGGCTCAAATCCTGGGGGTTGGACTCGATGATCTCTAAGGTCCCTTCCAACCCACATGAGACTATTACCTATTACCTATTATCACTTTGTATCGACAAAAGTACACATGAAATCTAATTTAATAGCAGTCTTGACCTTTGTGTCAGATTGTCCTCCAACCTCTGGAAATACCAGAGGGATGATGAATATTTAAAGAACTCTTAAGCAATGCCAAAGGAATTCTGATGGAAAAGACTTTAAATAAATATAAAGCCTGATTTTGAATGTAATCACTGGGGAAAATGTAGAAAAAATATTTGCAAAGAAAATAAAAGCTTAAATTAAAAAAATGCTACAGAGTATGCATGCCAGTGACATTCTCCTTTTCATATCTTAAGGTATTTGCCCAAATATTTGGAAAAGCAAATAACAGATATTCATATCGTTCTGATTATGAATAAATCCATGTCACTGAGATATGTGCTTCTCACAAGGTATGATCTGTTATTAAACTCTTCTGGGTAATGAATATAGAAAGCTCACACAAATAAGAGACTTTGAATGTAACTTCCGCAGTGTTCTGTGTCTCATAAGAACTTAAACTGTGATGCGTGTCCCTTTGAAGTAAAAAGAGGACCCACCAATCAAAGATGGAATGTTATTCAGTGCGGCAGGGAGGAGATGGGAAGGAAGTTCTGTGAATGTGACACCATCTCTTTCAAGGCTTTGTCACAGGGGTACTTGGAAAGTACAGCGTAAGAGCAATAAAACATTACTCATCCTTTCAGAAGTCAGCAGAGCAGTAAATTTCAAAGTGGATTTATGCACAACTGCTGTTTTCCACAGCAGATACAATAACTACTTTTAGTGGCACTAAGACAAAGCAGTTAATTGTTCTGTGGGACTTCTCTCTGTCCTAACTTTAACTCACCAGTTGTAATCCATTTCAGTGATTTCATTCCAGTTTATTTCCAGATTTTAATGATGTTTTTTTGGTTGTGATTTGTTCGGTTGAGTAGTAGTTCCACAGTCACTTGTGTCTACCTCTTCTCCTCCAGTGTTTGTTTAATCGTTGGTTTTATGCATTAAAAGTGTTTGCTGAAAGTTAGTCCATTCAGACTGCTCATGTGCAATTAATATAGTGGACTGGAAAGTCTAGAGCAAGATCATGGGGTATGTATGACTCATAATCTGTAGAGTGAGCCCTGATGAGGCAGCTGAAGCACGGTGGGGGTGTGGGTCAGGAAGCCGACATGCAGCCCGCAGGGTTATGGTGTTGTGTGACTCAATAGAGGAATCCAGCTGCTGGCCTGGGGCTCAGAGGAGGCACTGGCAGAGCTGGCGAGGCTGGGGGTTTCTGCTATGCTCTGCCAGATGAGAGATGGAGGCACAACAGCAGGACAGCGTGAGCTGGCTGTTGCTTAGAATCATAGAATCATACAGGTTGAAAAAGATCTTAAAGATCATCAGGTCCAACCACAACCTAACCACAGTACGCTTACTCTAACAACCCTCTGCTAAATCATATCACAGTGGTGCTTATTTTTGTCCAAATGGAAGTGAAACGCACAGCCCTAAATCCTAGGTACACTCTAAGATGTGAAGAGATAGTGATGCCCCTTGGCTTCCTCAGTTCCTACTGGCATTTCTGTTGTTTGTGGTTCACACATGCATGCACTAATAATGGATAGGGAGCTAAGAGATATGATTTAGTGGTTTTTATGTAGGTATGGTAAAGGGAAGATGGTTGGACTAGATGATCTTGTAGGTCCTCTCCAACCTTGTATTCTATGATTCTATGCAACATATCTCTGGGCCATTATTTATGGTGTTCATTAAACATGGAACAACCACCTAATTTCCTTGTCTTTTAAAGAAAATCTAACCAATTGTTCCTCCCAAACACCTGCCTCTGGCTCTTACTCTACATCAGTTGTTGTTTTTTAACAGTCTGCCTGGCTTCTGTTAGTACTTGCATTGCTCCTGTATTGCGAGTCCAGTTTCATTCTTAGTGCCATCCAAAATCTACTCTTCTGGACCAGACCCCTCAAAGCACCTGTAGCTATATGAGAAATGAGGCCATTCAGGAAGGACCACATGTGCTTCCTGCCGACAGAGCCTGGAAATGGCTGTTGTGTCTGCTCTGAACTTTTTAATGAATGTTCTCCCTGCTGCAAAACTACAGAGACAGCCATCAAAATGATACAGTCCTCCAGGAAAGCAGACACTATCAGAATAAGTGCTTGTTCCACATTATTCTTTGGACAGATGTTTTAACCTAATTTTAACTGGCCTTTAGCATTAGACAAAAGCTATTACTAGCCCTGTAACCTGCTAGAAGTGGTGTCAGATGCTGCTACCCAGGGAAACAGATTAGCATGTGACAAGGGTAATACTTGCCCAGAACACTCATCACATGTCCAGTGATTTGCATTTTGAAGATGTTTTGATGACACAAGCTTTTATAAGTTAACAGTAAATATTTTCCATGCATTTGTCAAATCAAGCGGTTTCGCAGATTGTAAGTATTATTTAGTTGTTTTGAGCTAGTTTCTTTTCATTTTTTTTTCTCCTTGTTTTTATATTGGAAAACACCATGACCAATTACTTCTTGCTCATCTTTCCCATGCTACTCTCATCTACATGAATATACTCGCTCAGTTATGTCCTTCCACAGATGCCTTCTGTAATTATCTGTTTCTAACATAAAAACTGCTTCTGATCTTCTCTTCTCCTTACCTCTTCCAACCTTGCTGTGCTGTTTGAAAGATGAGGATGCTGGGACCACCACTGTATCGATGAAGTCAGCCCTTTTGCACTTATTCAGTTTACTTGTTCTGTTTTCTTTTTCTTTCCCAAACCTGTTTATTTTCAGTCTATTACTGGGTCAACATTTTCACTTGCTCTGTGTGTACATTTTTATGTCAGTAAAAAACCTTTATCTTTTCATTATTCATGCCTTTTCACAGATCACTGATAAATGTTTTGATTAGCGCAGATTCCTGTAGAATTCCACTGGCAATTTCAGTTTACCCATAGAGATCAATAATTTATTCCTGATATCCTATATTTCAGTTAGTCACGTATCTGTATGGGACTTTTCCTTTTATACCGTGGCTTCTTTCTTTCTGTGAACAAGTAAGGGGAGAGGTCAGCCATTCATAGTTTCTTCAAGGGAACATCAGCAGATGTGAGCTATGACTTCCCTTTACTTTTCCCCAGTACATTACTTATATTAATGTTTCCAGCATTCTGCTTTTGAGACTGGGCTCCTCTTTATCTATTCTGACAGTATATTTACTGTCAGCATGTCTCTGGGTATTGCATATCCTTTAGCATGTCCCCTTCTCCATCCTGCAGGAGCCCCTTCTTATTTAGATTGTGGTTTATAATGCAGACCCTTATGCGGAGCTTGCTGTAGGAGTACAGCAGTGAATCACTTCTAGGTGCTCTGGAGCAGCTCAGGGCCCAGAGGTTAGAATCATTGCTAGAGATCTGAAAGTAGCAGTTCTTCTGCAAAACACGAGGGGGCAGTCCCAGACCAAAATAAGTTTTTCTCATTGGTTTGAACACAAACTGTAAGAAAACTTTATTTACCTCTTTTTTCTTCTCTTTTTCTTTTCTTTTCTTTTTTTTTTTTTTTTAAATACATATATGTTGAATTCATATCAACTAAACCCAGAAATACTAGACCCAGTCTGGTCTCAATGCACTGCAGATAAGGAAGGAGAGTTGATTTGTCTTTTGTCTCAAAACTGGCCTGTTTGATCTCACAGCTTACAGACAACAGTGAGTATGGAAGAGCCGTGGAAGCTCCACTTCTGTGGCCACCCACGCATCATGACATGGCCAAGCATATGTGCAAGTGTGCAGTAACATGGGCTGGGTCCTTCACTGCTTGGAAGAGCTCACTGCCTCTAGTAGATTGTTCCCAAATTTAATAGCTGCTGAATGTTTAGCCTGAGACTAGTGTGCAAAGGGACCCTCGAGGTCCCTTCCAACCCCTGCAATTCTGTGATTCTGTGATTTCCTGTGATAACAAAGCAATGAAGACATACAGAGGGAGTTGCTCAAGGTTCTGTATGTATCCAACATGTTTCTGAGCGCTCAACAGGGGAGGGTATCAGCTGTGCTGTTGAAATCATCATGAAGCAGAAAATGTATTATTGCACCTGGGGCCTTTTCAAAGCATCTTCATTAACTGATACATCTCCATCAGCTTTCCTGTTTCACATTAGCAGCAGTTAGCAAACTCTTCTTGTTCCCATGTGCCCATGCATGTGTCAGACCTGAAGCACCTTACAGGTAGTGGCAGTTTAGGAGAACCACACACGCTGGAGAGTGTGAAGGGGGTCAGGAATTTTCCTAGTCATCTACTACAACCTGCTGGGTGACATGGCCTCAGTCCTGTGACACAGCCAGTATGCACCTACACCACACCCTGCAGCACAAGCTGTACCTATCTGCAAAAACCTTGTGGAAAGAACTGGACATTGAAATGAATTAGGGCAAAAGCTGCTGGATGTTGATACAAGTATGATTCAGTTGGTCAGAAACAGCATGTCTGAGGTGGGTGGGTTCCTCTTATCCATCAGTGGATTTATCACAAGGAGTATTGCTATCTTAGCTTTGCTCGGAAGGTGACATATGGTAACGTGAGCTAGCACAAACAGCTGGAGCAATGTGCATGTTCTCTGGTTACAGCAGGGAGAGGTGTGCTCTGGCTTTCTAACTGGGTGCCCTGCTGCTGTATGAGGCAGAGCTGGGTCTGACTGTGTGGCATTCTACACTATTTTGATATCTTTCCTCAGTGTAGACAGGTGGCATTAAAGTAATAAATGGCTTGACTGATAAATATCATAGTAGATACATCTGCTTCAGAGGCCTGAGAGGAAGAAAGTATTGTGTGACCAGAATACGACTTCCTAATTTCATTTAGGGTTAGTTAAGGCTTTCTAGGCAATTTTCCAGGTAACAATACATTCCTGTGCAATCAAACATTGCTTCCACAATGTAGTAATGTGTGATCACTCACAGAGAAAAAGGTAGTTCATTTTTTATGAGGAGGAGAAGGGAGTGGTGGGTGGTGACACAACTATGCATCTCATGTTCAACACTTCAGTTCCTGTCCCAAATGAGAAGCATAAGAGACATGACCACTATCGAAACAAGCAGAGTTCAGCAGACTAGATATTTCAAATGAAAAGTCATCAGTGCATTTGGAAAAGATACATGCAGTCTTGTTCAGCACAGGACTCAGAAAATAATGAGATCAGGTTAAACTTGAGTAGGGCAGCCCTTGAAGTGCAACCTCTCTGAAAAAGATCTGTACAGAATACACCACCAAATTTAGTTGACAAAAGCTATTAGCAAGATCATGGAATCACAGAAGACTCAGAGTTGGAGTAGACCCCTCAAGGTCATGTAGACCAACTCCCCTGAAGTGAACAGGAACATCCACAGCTAAATCAGGTTGCCCAGAGCCTGGTCCAGCCTGGCCTTTAATATCTCCAGGGTGTCCACCCATCTCCAGCTCTTTGGTATTCTGCTATCTGTGCAGTTACAGCAGTTTAAAGTCTTGGAGATGTGAACCAGACTTGTTGGAAAGAGACTTATGCCTGATGTAATGAGATAAATTAGTCAACCAGCCAGATACAGAAACAGAACACAAATGAAAATGCTAACAATGCTAAAAATGTAAAAATGCTCAATATAATACAACATGAAATGCTGGCTCAAACGTTAAGTCTCTCATAAACTCTTTAGTATATATAAATAAGCTCTTTATTCTAATCTAGGCTAGTTAATCTAGTATAAGCTTTTTACTGTACAGTTTATCTGTCACTCTGAGTCTTGCAGTGTTGCCTCTTGTTTCCAGTCTCACCTTTTGCCACTTTGGGGGTACTGCATTGATGCAGAACACATACATCCCAAAAATGGTGGGAGCCTGGGAAAAATAAATAATGACGGGATGTGGGTGGGAGGCTGACTTGTCTTTCCCAGCACAATAAATACTTGTGAGAAACTATTCCTCACATGTGTTCTGGCAAATGTTGAAAAACAGATGCCCTAAGTATGAGATTCTCCCACTGAAACTGAGCAGTATTTTACTGTGGCTTAGTCTGTCACTTTATAGGTTGCTCTGACTTAATAGTATCCTCTATTATGGTGCTTCAAGAAGAGACCAAAGGGAAAATCACTGTGATCCAAGAAGCCAAAACCTTTTCTTCCTGTCTGTGGAAGGGAAGGGCTGTTGACTTGTATCAGTCATTCTTAAGGAGCAGAGAACAGCATTAAGATTCTCTGCCTGAGGTGTGAATGCTTCATCCCCATGGAGGTGGGAAGTTGCAGCCCCATAGAGACGATGTGTACCTCTAGCTTACTGCAACTAGAAGTGAAGGAATCACTCATAGCTGGTTTGGTCTTTTCTCAGATTTACCCAAGAAACAGCCTTCACCCCTCTCAGCAGCCACCAGTGAAATCAGATGGATTACTCATTCCATAAGGCTCGCATCTATTAATGCTTAAACAACGATGACAGAATTCAGTCCTATATAGTATTTTCAACATGCCATGTCAAAAATCTGCCCTTCTGATTCTGACAGCCATTAATTTTGTAGTGTAGTCTTTAATATTGCAGTGTGCACATTAATATCACTTTATTCATTAGGAGAAGGGCACAGCTGGAGCAATCTGCAAGGGGCCAGCATGTGACATAAGGGAGACACAAAAACATGGAACTAGATTGGGTAAGTCAAGGAACAGGCTGCTTTCTAGTTTATTTTTTGAGCCATGTGTTTACTCTGGTACTGCTCCTGTGTTCACCCTGCTGCAAACCAGAGAGCAGGGAAGGATCAGTGGAAAAGGGGTGGATACTAACACTTGGTTCTTGCCCTGATGCAGAAAAGCTCTTCTCTCAGGTCACAATGCCTTTAGTTATCTTCAGTGCCTATCAAATAGCATACCAAAAAATGACTGTCAGAGTTTTGGATGAAGAGTTCAAAACAGTAGATTGACAACCATGAACTCTGAGTATCTTCTGGGATTTGCTCTCAGAGGAGCTGGGAGATCCCTGCTGTCACTGGAGCCACCAGCAGGATTTCAATAGCTGGGAAGGGAGGGGGGTGGACAGAGAAAATAAAAGTACATCTTAATAAACAAGGTCAGTGCAGCTGCTCCTTGTGTAGATATAATTCTCCAGCATGGGATAGAGAGTTCCTTACACAATTAGCTTTAGTGAAAGTAGCTATTGAAAGAGACAACACAGATTGTATCACTGTGTAAATTATTGAGCTGATGTTCTGGAGACAACAGAGAAAGCCCTTCTTTCTTCTGTCCTGAGGATGGTGACTGTGAAAGACTATACGGGCTGCTTGAAAGTTGCACCTCCTGTAGACTCTGCTTAAATAATTAATTTGCAATATTCATAAGCCAGAAGATATGTTTAATACATAGAAAAACAGGAAGATGTGAGTTGACTCAGCTGTGTTTCTTTCTGGCTGTGGGTGAAGATGTTGTTGAATAAATAACAACAACAAAAAGGTGTTTTACTGTTTATTTGAATAATATTTCTGAACAGTAGTTGTTGTCATTAGTGAATCACAGCCCTTCATGTCTGTAGATGCATAAAGAACAGTCTCCCTTGATATATGTTTTTCTTAGCATCTGCAATAGGACAGTGAATACCCAGGATGTGAGTAGGAGAGCTGCAGTGCAGCTGATACCACAAGTGTCCCTCACCACATACAAAAGGGGAATGGAGGGCACTCTTCCCCAGCACTCACCTGGTTTCAGGGGGCGGTAAGTTCTTCTTGTCATAGGTCAACATTCAGGCTAGCTTCCGTCAGGACCTGTCCTCAAACTGGGTTGTGTGTTTCCTCCTCCAGCCCTGGGGAGAACCACAATCACAGTGATGGGAGGTGAAGCATTACTGTGTGTCCACAGAAACCTCTAGCAAAATGAGCCTGCCTACTGCTTCAGAAGCAACACTTTACATGCAGTCACCTCCCATACTGCAGCATTCAGCACTGCGTGTGGCATCCCTTCTCCCAGAGCACATCCTTGCCATCTGACAAGCCCTTACCCAAGACCCCTCCAACTGTGGAAGCTTCTTGCAGCAGTGCAGGTGAGGGAGGCATCATGTCTGGGGGCGGAGGAGGCAGACAGAGGTGTGGGCTGAGATTGGCTGTGCCACTTAAAATTGTGAGCGGCTGGAAGCTTTCAGAAACAGCATAGCCCATCTCCTTCTCTGTCCTCCAGGCTGGGATAAAAGAGAGAAGCAGCCGCAGCTGTGTTTCCTGTTGCCGTTTTTCTGTGCATTTTGGTTTGCTGAATATGCATATGCAACAGGTGGAAGAATTTTTGGAGAGAAACTGAACTCAAAGCAAGAAGCTTTCTGTTCCATGTGACTGTCATGAAAACTGTGGCCTTTTTGGATTTCTGGTGATAAGTAGACCTGCTGTGATAAAGCTGCTCCTTCTTGCATTCCCCAGCCATCTGCAGTGAGGCCAGAATGCCTCCAGGGTAGGAAAAGAGTAAGAACACTTTGGGAAGACTGCTTTTTAGAAGAGGTTGAAGTGCATCGCATTACCACAGGGATCCAGGTCAGAAATGGAAGTGCAGAGCGGATGTCTGTGTGGTGACAAGTTAAGCCAAGTGATGGGCATTTTGTGTCATCTGCTCAGAGGGCAGAGAGGAGCAAAAGCATCTCCTGCCTGGTGTGAGATATGTGCATGAAGTAGCTGTGTGCTAAACCCAGGGTGCCTCCTTAGAGCCTCTGGAATTCAGTTCATCTGAGCTGGCAAAAATTAGCTCAGGTCCACTGATCTGAGCACACTTCAGTTTCAGCCACATCTTTATCTGAAACTGGTTTCCTCATTTTCTCCAGAGGACTTGAGTGCTACGGCAAGAGCTTTGTCTGACAAGAGCCAGCATTTTAGGCCTGTTGAGATGCCTGAGAGTAAAGATAAACATCTCAAAGGGTTTGGCACAAACTCAACTACAAGCCTGCACTTGGCCCTGAGGTACCCTTGAGGATGGGCTGCCAGTGCCCAGGCACTTAGGCTCTCTGCTGTGTAAAAGTGTGGAGAGATTAGGAAGGGGTTTTTAGAAATGGAATACGTTATTCTATACTTACATTTATTGTTTGCATTTCCTAATTTTTACCTTCAGGCCTCTGGATATGCATTTTTGCATGAGGCAAAATGATAAAAAATAATCTTGAGTGTCCACACACAGCCCTGTGTGTTGCCTGGTGAATATTTAAGAGACCTATCTAGACCAAGCAGTTCTACTGCACGCAGTAGGCAAATGCAGAGGGAAACAGAAGACCTGTCCATGTGACAATTATACGTCTGTCCCAATATGTGTAATCCACCCTCTCAGCCTGATAAACAAGAGCCTGTGTGTGGGTTTTGAACAGAAGGTGGCCATCACCTTCTGAGCTGAGTTGCTGAGCTGCTTCTCTTCAAACACTTCACTTCGCCTGTAGAGCAGGTAAGCCTTGGTCTTTGTACAGTAATATTGTTCATGACTCCAGTCTTACTTTGAGTTTCATTCTGCCTTTTTAAGCTTTCTCCTGGGGCTTAATCAGAATAATTTTTCCCTTTTCCCTTTACCTTGCTTCTATTTTTCAGGTTTGTTGTTGTTGTTGTTTTTTAAAGTCAGTTACTCACTAATGAATTGCATTTCTGTTTTTTCTCAGTTTTAGTGTTGCTTCCCTTTCTTTTTTCTTACTTCATGCTTGATGAAACAAACCCTCTAGTTTATGTTTGCTTATTTCAAGTAATTTACAGAGATGAAAGAAAGAAGCATCCCAAACCTGTACCAAATAAAGCAAAAGCTGATGCTCCTACCCTTGCACATCTTTATCATTAGTGATTTTCCCCCAGCCACCATAGAAATGTCAGGGGCATCCTGCATAAATGCATGTCTCCTTCAGCCACTGTTTTCTGTTGATTCTAATTTCTTGTGGAAGCTTCTGAATGAGCAGTGTGGCGCCTTCATCATGTTTGTATTTTCAGCTATAGGTGCAAGCGGTTTCTTTATGAAGCAAGCGGATGTGCAGTAGAACACTGTCTTAAATAAGTGCTTTCCTTTCTCTGTCCCATTTAGAGGTAAATGCTAATGAATTCAGGACAATATTATATTTCCATAGAATCAGATAATGGCTTGGGTTGGAAGTGACTTTGATTTTATCTTCCTTTGCCTGCTGTAGGGGGCCTGCTTTGCAGGGGGACAGGACTCGATGATCTCTAGGTGTCCCGGCCAACCCCTCCAGTTCTGTGATTCTGTGATCTAGTTCAAGTCACCAATTTTATTGTTATTTTTTAATAACATTGCCTTGTTCACATGTACATGGCAGGGTGGATCAGCTGAAGAATCATTTGCTTGTGCTTGTAACAATGCCCATCCCCAACTAGCTTTCATCCCTTCTATAGGTCAAACTTTGTCTCCTCTGCCACATTGCTGACTCTGGGTTTTTGCCCCACAGTTCTCCCACTCACTGCCATGTCCACTCCACTGGAGGATGCCATGAACACCTTCATCAGGATTTTTCATCACTACTCTGGCAAAGAAGGTGACAAATACAAGCTGAGCAAAAGAGAACTCAAGGAACTCCTCACCAGGGAGCTGACTGACTTCCTTTCTGTAAGATGCAGCTCCTGAGTCTCTGAGTTTCTGTTTCTCAGGTGGGATAAGCAGCTATCAGAGTGTTCAGGAACAGCATCTCCTTACACTGCACACATCCTGCCACAGCCTCTCAGATGACAGTTGTCTTTGCAGAGGTGGAGAGAGGGAGATGAGATCAAATGTCCCATTTAAAAAGTGGGAAGTTGAAAAGGCAGAATATGTCCTTCAAAGAATCAATTCCAGCAACTAGCTCTCAGCAGACAAGGAAGCAGTTTGCATACCATGGCCATGTAGTATGGGATCCAAGATCTGTCATATTCCTAGAGGCTTATAACTGCATCATAGACAACTGTTACACAGGTTTGTGGGAAACTGCAAACAACACAGCTGCTTGTCTGCCCTGCAGAGAGCTACTAAGAAAACCTGCCAGTGATCAGCTTTTCACATGTATTTCTTTACACATTTGTTATATTCTTCATTATGCAGCACTGATGCTTTATGGAATGATAATTTGATTCATAATTTTTTTTTTTTTTCTCTGAATCCTCTGAATTGTCAGTATTGTGAAACCCATTACCATCAGCAGGATTTTTTGATACCTTGTATCCATTTCCTTGATGGGGGCTTTTCTTTTAATCTTAGCTACTGATTTACTATTATGAGTTTGGCTGCCCTCAGTTTCGCTGAGTAGGATGTGCTCTTTGTTAAGTAGAGACCTTCTGAATGTGATGAGCAGAGATATAATACGACCACTAATGAACATGTTTTTTTAGGAATGATATACAGAAATGCACATTACAGATCAGACTTGTCAAAATGAATCAGTGCTCAGCAGCTCCTCAAATCTATCTGATCCATTTCTGTACCCATTTAGTACCTGTATTTCTTCTAAGAGATGCACAGTCTCCAGTTTCTGTTACGGTGCATCTCTGGGACTCCAGATCTGTATTTTTAATCTTACACCCCATGGTATGTTAGCGTCCAGGTGCATAATTCCCCTCACTCTCTTATTTCATAGCACCTGGGCTGTGACATACCATCTGGTGTGCTGTAATTACGTGCTCAAGTTCTACACAGCTAAGTCACGTTTTGTGTTGTTTTTCTTTCTTTTCAGGGCCAAAACGATCCTCATCTTGTTGATAAGATTATGAATGATCTGGATTCCAATAAAGACAATGAAGTGGATTTTAATGAATTTATGACTCTGGTTGCAACTCTGACTGTGGCTTGTAATGATTTCTTTGAAGAACAGGTAGAACAAGGATTTTAATGATGCTGGATACAATCTGTCTTCTGGTCACAAACGCAATGAACCATGACTTGTTAGGTAGTGCTCATCAGCATTTGGTGAACAAAAACCATAATCACTCCAATTCCTACTGCTGTAAGACTCTTGTGGACCAGATCAGCAGCTGGTGTAAGCTGGACCAAAGGCAGCTTACACTACCTGAGGTCTGTCTGTTAGTATTTTCAGCCTTTGCACAGCTTCTATTTTAGAAGATTTCTATTTCAGAACTGTTGGTGGTATATAAAAGGAACATTAATGTTACTTAATAGCTTCTGAACTGGAAAATCTGGAATGAGTTGTAAAACTTGCAATTGAGTTTTCAGTCATTCTGTAATAGACATCTTTCTACAGGTCACAAAATTCATTTGTTACTTAACCAGTTCTATTCATTCTAACTCAGTTGTTGAATGCTGCTCTGTACTCCCTGCACTCCTGTATTTCAGACACAGCCACAGCTGCTTTCATCCACCCAAGCAGATGTGTACCACCATGGTTATGGGTTTGTTTTTCCCACCCACCCCCCCAGCTTCCATTTTGTTGTGTGGGCATTACTACATCTCAGAAGTCCAGCTCTTCATTCAAGCACAAATTAATTTGTTCATATGATAAATTATTCATATGTGCAGGGGATTTAGTCAGCGAGCTGCTCTGAATGCTGATGGAAGAACCAGGTCTTCAGGGGAAAGGTAAATGCCTGCTGCCTTCACTATTCTGGCACCCATTAAGAGAAGGGTTTTAGAGGACCACTTGTGGAGGATGTCATGATGAGATCCCAGTGTACAGCTTCATCATGTGAGTCATCTGATGGAACAATGATTTCATCTCATGCAGTTCCAAATCCCTGCATGAATGTGGCACAGAAGGAGGTAGTAGGACCCCACGGCCAGGCACGAAGGGAGAAGGATGATCCATTTCGGTGCTAATCTGTCCATGGACTGAAATACATCTATATCTAAACTCCTGCTTAAACATGCTTCCAAATGTCTGCAGTTCTCAGTGGCAGGTTGTCATGCTTTTGCTTTGCATGGAGAGCTCTCTTTGTTCTTGTTTTGTTAGTAGCTCAAACTGTAATAAAAGGTGTTTGAATTAAGTCAGGATGTTCTGTTTGTGTAAGTGGTGAAATAAGAACAACTCTCAACAAAGATGTGCCCTGCTAGGCAACATCCCCAGGCCTCTGGACATCACTCAGTAAAGACTGTAATAGTTGTATAAAATTACTTATTGTAATGTTGATGCAGCTTGTTGTGAGAAAAGGATTCTGTTATGTGTAGCAAATACATAAAGGGGTGGACATAATCCCCAGAAATAGGCCACCAGCAGATGGTGTTATCCTGGAAAAGAAAGGTTTGGCAGAGCCAGAGCGCACTGCCTCTTTAACTCACCAGCAATGGAAGTTGTTTAGGATTCACCAGAGATCTTATACAGAAATGCTGAAAAATATACTAGTCACGCAACTTTTTGCCCCCTCTGATGTCACTCACTTTAATATCTCAGCAAGTTCTTGGATCAGGGAGGCAGAAGTATTGGCCTTTATGGTCTTCAGTGGGTCCTGCAGGCTGTTCCTGATCTCCCACAGTTTCCTCTTCTTCTGTGCGTAGAGAAGGGACAGCAGACCAAATCTTCAGCCCAAGGCTACAAGGCCCTAGCTCTTCTGCCACTCCTCCCCCATCCACACCAATCACTGGTGCACTTGCAAACAGCACTATATACATACATGTATATACACATGAAATCTTTCTCTTCTGGGAAAGATCACCAGGAAGTTTTGAACTGCCTTAGAACCAGAGACAAGGTGATGAGCATTTCACTTTCCTGCAAGGAAGCCACAGGATGAAGAACTGCATTGCAGCCACCCACACTGGACATGCAGTATGGTGTTTGCATTGTCACAGCTGCTTTACCCTGCAGATGTGCTTTTAACTGCTCTTAAAAGGAGAGCTATATTCTATAAATATGAAGCCATTATTTTTTTCTTGTTGTTTACTTTTCTTGCTGACTTCCAGCTTGCATCCAGGAGCCCCCCTAAAGCACTACTTGAAGTGGAGGCTTGCTGTGTGCCTTTCTCCAAAGTTCCTCAGCTTTAGGAAAGATGTCTTATTCTGGGCATTTTTTCATTTGTGTTATCAAGCTGTCTGAAAAATCAATAGAAAAATGAACAGTGCAGTATGGCCTGGTCTTTTCAAGTAACATTAAAGACCAATAAAAATTCAGCAATGCCAGACATGATCTTTTCAAGCTATTGAGAAATTGTTTTGCCTGACACCCAAAAAGCTGATTTTGAGAAGATAAACTGCATTACCTTGAAAGCCTCAGCCATTGCCATTTGCTTTTATTTAAGTTGAAAGGATACCTGAAGTGGCGCTGAAACTTGGTTCACAAAGTTTGAGGAAGTATTGGTAAGTAAGTGTGTATAATTATCTTTGAATGCTGTATCCTGTTGCTGATCTTGGAGCACTGCTGGTGACATCGCTGTGATGAGGAGTGGTCCATTCAGGCTCTGACTTATCAGCCAGGTCAACTGGAAGGCAACACCTTCACTTTTTAGCAGTCCAGAAAGTGTCCAGCCCAATGGGCTAATCATACCAAATCATAGAATGGATTGGGTTAGAGGGGACCTCTAAGATCACCTAGTTTACACCCCCACCATGGATAAGGTGGCTACCCACCAGCTCAGGGCCCACCCAACCTGGCCTTGAATGCCTCCAGAGTTGGGGCATCCACAGCTTCTCTGGGAAGCCTGTGCCAGTGCCTTACTGCCCTCTGAGTAAAAAGTTTCTTCCTAACATGTAAGCTAAATCTCTCTTTTAGTTTAAAAACATTCTCCATTGTCCTGTCACTAGCAGACCAGTAGAAAGTCAGTCCCCCTCCTGCTTGTGCCTTAGCATTTCTTCCAGGAGGATCTGCTCCATGATGTTCCCAAGCACAGACATGAGGCTCACCAGCATGTAGTTCCCTGAGTTGTCCTTTCTCTCTTTCTTGAATATGGGAGTGATATTTCTCATTTTCCACTCACGGGGGACATTCCATGACAGATCTGATTTTTCAAATATGATGGAGAGTGTCTTGGAAACCATCAGCCAGTTCCTTCAGAGCCCTGGGGTGCTTTCTCCACTCTTACACTGGGAGGGATTTTGTGCCCCCAACCTCTGCTTAGAAGTTCTCATATGAGGAATACGAGTCTTCTCATATTCCTTGGGATGATGAACTCATCCAGGACATGGTTGCTACAGTCGAGAGAGCCTCCAGCCTTAATCTCTTTTACAGGCTCTACGTTTGAGACCACCAAGTCCCGTAGTGCTTCACCTTTGGTCACACTGTCCACTGTCTGGATCACTTTCAGCCCCTCATGTTGTCTCACCAGCACATATCTGAGTGGTTGAAATCCCTCAACAAGATGAGAGCCTGCAAGTGCAATGCCTTTTGCAGCAAGAAGACCTCATCTACAGTGCCCCTTTGATCTGGTGGCCTGTCATAGACCTCAACCACCAGATGCCCTTTATTGGTCCAGTTCCTAATCTTAATCCATAGGCTGTCACTGTTTCTCAGAAGCATTTCCTCACAGTCTGCCCTACTTCTTAACACAAAGGTCAACTCCCCTGCCCCTCCTACCTTATCTGCCCCATCTATAAAGACTACAGACCTCAGTGGTGGTATTCCAATTATGAGAGTCATGCCACCGTGTTTCTGTGATAGCAGTAAGGCTGTAATTTTCCAATTGCACCACGGTTTCCAGTTCCTCCAGCTTATTTCCCACATTGTGTGCATTGGTATAGAGGCACTTTATCTGGGCTTCCATTGCGTTACCTTCTAGGGAGGAGCCCTTGCAAAAACCTCTGGGACAAACCTGAGGTCTTCTCTGTTTCATCCAGCCTGGACTTGGATGCCTGCAGGCATGGGGCATCCACAACCTTTCTGGGCAAGCTGTTCAAGTGCATCACCACCCTCTGTGTGAAAAACTTCCTCCTAATATCTAACCTAAACCTCCCCTGTCTGAGTTTAAAACCATTCCCTCTTGTCTTATCACAATCCACCCTTGTAAACAGCCATTTCTGCTCATAAAAGTAAGGAAGAAAAAAAAAAAAGAAGCAGCCTGGGATTATGAGAAGGGAGGATGGCATGCACAGCATGGGAAATCTGGATGGGGCTGCTCTTCGTATTCTGGTGTGTAACTTCTCACTCTTGGCAGCTCTACACATAGGCTATCAAACTCCCTGGTCTGTCAGTGTCTTATCTGTTCCTTATAGATGTGTAAGGGCTTCTGCTTTTCCCCCTTGGGAAAGCAATGATTTCCTCCCGTGGCATGGGCTCCCAGATCTCCCCCAGTGCCACAGCCATGGTAGCAGCTGGGAGTCTGCACAGGCCACGCAGGACAGACTGCACTGTCTCAAAACCCACTGCACATACTTCAGTAGCTTCCCAAGCAGATGGAGATTCATGCTCTGGTGTGGGTAGGCCAGAGCTTGGTCCACAGCAGGTCACTTCCCTCCCACATCAGAGCCCCTTCCCACCACAAGAGCTGCAGTGCAGGTCAGCCTACAGAAGAGCATGGACAGGAGCAGACTTCTTGGCCATAGCCCCAGCCTGTCACTATGCAGAAATTGTTCAGCTCCCCTCAGATTCCCACCCAGAAAACATGGGGAAAAGGTCACACACAAGACTTGCCTCTGAAATCAGATTGATCTATATAAAGGTTTTTGACTGGCAGGAAGATTTGTTAGGCTGTAATGTGATGTCATGTGCATGTCTAATAAGTAGCTTGATTGACAGACCAACAATTAATACATGTGTCTTCAGGGATAATTAAGTCTCTTGAGTGACACTGCGCTACTTGAAGAAAGAAAGGGGTCACATTTTCAATCTTATCTTTCTTTTGCCACATGATACCGCATGAGAGAGAATATTCTGCTTATGATAGGGTAATCTGTTTTTCAAAGCTAGAATATCTCCATCTACATCCTTTCCTCTGAGCTGGGTTACATGTCCTTGGGAAGCCATCAGACAGAGCAGATGAACTAACTTCTGCAGATACGTTAGCGGAGAAAGAAGTCTTTTTAAGTACCAAATTCCAGCCACCTGCAATCAGTCGTGAAAGAGGGGCAGCTCCCAAGGAAGAGAGCTGCAGCTGCATCCACTTGTTTCGCCCTAGCAAGTAGATTCTCAGCTGATGTAAAACAACAAAGCCAACTGCGCTCACTGGCATAATTTTGCAACAGCTGAGGACATGCGCTTATGACTTCAAATTAGCCTTCAGTGGAAAGTTGTGCTTCTGTTTGCTGGTTGGCTATATAAGGACACGTCCATAAAACTGCAAATGTTGCAGTAAAGCAGCTGAGGGAAAATAGGAGTGGCTGTTGCTCAGATTGCAGGTACTTAGAGGGCAAGTAGGTAGAAAATGTTCCTGTAGTATGCCTGCTTTAAATTCCAGGCTGCCCCTGCAGGTCCTGGTTGCCTTGGTGGGCTGCAGAGTGAATTGTCACAGTGTAGCCCTCCACTTACCTGTGGAGTCTGCCTTAAACGTCCTTGTGTTAGGATGATGTTACACTCACATCTGCTGCATGAAAGACACAATGCAGGAATGTGGATTACAGCTATGATGGGAAGAACCTACGTATAGAACAAGCTGCAAGGAGCTGAAGAGCAGCTGAACCACCAGGTTGTGTTTTGGGTACTGAAAAATGACAATAATAATAATAATAAATTGAGAATGCTGCAGAAAAATGTATTTTCGCCATCTCTGACTGTGGACATGGAGTGGCAGCAAAAAATACATCCTTAAGTTGAGCAAAGTGTGGTTGGACATCTAAAAGTCATGTAGAATTATAGAATGACTCAGGTTGGAAGGGACCTTAGTAAGATTATCAAGCTCCTGCCATGGGCAGGGCTGCCATCCATCTGCTCAGGCTGCCCATGGCCCCATCCAACATGTCTTTGAACACCTCCAGGGATGAGGTACCCACAGCTTCTCTAGGCAGCTGTGCCAGCACCTCACTGCCTCCTTCTCTTACCTCAATGAAACTGCAAAGTCAGCTCCCATTCTGCTTATCCCCTCCTTCAAGCACTGGAAGGCCACAATGAGGTCTCCCTGGAGCCTTCTTTTCTTCAAGCTACACAAACCCAGTTCCCTCAGCCTTTCCTCATAGGAGAGGTGCTCCAGCTCTCTGATCATCTTAGCGTCCCTCCTCTGTGCCCTTCCTGTGCTGGGAGCCCCAGGACTGTATGCGGTACTGCAAATGGGGCTTCACGAGGGCAGAATAGAGGGGGACAATCACCTCCCTCTCCCTAATGGCCACCCCTCTTTTATGCAGCCCAGCCCTTCAGTGTTTGTTTTTCTACACTGACAGAAAACATTCCAGTACTTTCTACTAGGTGAAGGAATCTGATACTTGCCACAAAGGGATAAGCAGTAGGAGCAGTTGTGAGGATAAACACATCACTGCGCTGGGCACACTGGCATCTCTTACCTGGCTCATGTTCAGTAGTTGAACTGTGTGACATTCCTCCATTTTGCTGAGGTTCACCTTAATTCTTACAACTGCCAGAGCCTATCATGTTGAATCATGCCTCCTTCTCTGGGCAAGACAGACTCAGCCAAGGAGACAGCTACTTCAGCTGAGAAGTATTTGTCCTTGAATGGGAAAAATATCTTACCATATCACATTCTGAAGGGGGCTTTGTCAGACAGGAAGTTGGTTCTTCACACTGATTCCCTGCTAACAAATTTTGGAACGTGGCGTGTAAAGTACTAAAATATTTCAATACATCTGACAAATACATTTTGTATACTGCAGTGATCTCAGCATTGAAAACAAAATGACAAATGTTCTGGTAATGCAGAGCAGAACCGTGGGTTGGGGTGGAGAGGTAGCAGCAGAAGATTCTGCAGCGCTGCCTGCTCTGAAGGTCCCACACATGACATTGCCTTCAAGTCACGTCTGGGTAGCTGTGTCATATCATGGGAAGGAGATGTCCTTCTGTGAGGGCACTGGGTCTGATCCAGGCTGTGAGAGGTGAAAGCTGACTCAGCCCAGCACTGATCTGTTGGGATGCAGCCTTGGAGCATCAGACAGACCCCTTATGATGGCCCACAACACCTCCCCTAATGCCACCCCCTCCCACAACGCTTTTCTCCTTTCTGGGTTAAAAAAAGTTTTCTCTTCTTCCACTTGTTAGCCCTGATGGCTTTGTGTAGATGCTAGGTTGAGTCACTGGCAGAGCTGGTAGTGATCATCACCCTCAGGGCAGTCTCAGTGTCTGAATATAATGTTTGCTTGATTATTTGTAACCCGCTAAACTGCGAGCTTCACAGTCCTTGCTTTTATTAAATGTCATAAATAGTGTTAATGCAACACTTATCATCAAGCCTGCACAATGCTGATAGTCTTTCAGTTCATCAATCACTTGCATTTGTCATTTCTCTAAGCCACTCAACATGACAAATCACACATCTCTTGTGTCAGACTGCCCAGAGTTAACAAGCTATGCTTACTTCACCTGACAGAAAGTTCGGCTCTATTTAAAGCCAATTTATAGATACACACACAACTAATAGAAATGTCATTACAGAGAGAAGTACAGCAAAGCTCAGAAGAGGGGGTGGATTTTGCTCTATGGGTATACAGAGCTGGGGCTGCAGGTAGGGACAGAGGTCAGTGACAGACAGAGTGCTGCCCTCTGAGAGCTGATGAGCACTAGGTTCAGCCTGTATCAGGTGCTGTGGGAGACCTGCTGACCCTAAACCAAAGGCGGACTGAAGGAATAAAGCACAACACATGATCTTGGACTGTGTGCTTTTGGTACTGGGAATGTTTTCCTTCAGTTGTCATTGAAACTGTAAGTGGATTTGAGTAGGAGAATCATATCAGAACATTAATAGGGGCAAATTAATTACTTTAGTCGCTTTTCCAGTGTAGATCCACAGCCTCACTGCTTAAACAGTGTTTCCAGTAGCTATGCTGCTTTGTTCTGTAAAATGGTACTGGTCCACTGATAACCACTGTGGCAACGATCAAACTCTATCTCACATGCTACAAGCATTCCCCAAACATAGTCATGACCACAGCCACGGTGACAGTTCCAAGGTCACCCAAACAACACGGGGACTTGAGATGTTACTACAGGGATTGTTTTCTGGGTATGCTTGGTGGCTTGCCCTGACTGGAATCCATTGCAGTGGGGTGATGTGGTGTGTATGTGTGATGGATGCACAGAATGGCCAGGCTGCAGGTCCTGACAATTAACTGACCCTTACCTGCCATGATATCACACAATGTGGTATAATCTGTTAGTAAAGAGGAGGGCTAGTGATTAGCGACGGGATGTGGTTGCAAAGTCTCCTTCTTTCTCCTCCTTTTCCTACTCCTTCTCCCCAGCACCTGCAGGTAGTCATACACTGAGGACCCAGGGGCTGTGGAGACCCAGAAATATGAAAATTTCTTCTGCTAGCCCTCAGAATTGATGTGAAATATTCAGTAATGGTTTGTGAGTACGGAGTGACCTCAGTGTCACCTATGGTGACTTATGGAATGAGGGAAATGGACCAGAAGCAGGAGCTCCCTTGGGCAGTTAGATTAGATGATCTCTGAAGATCCCTTTCACCTGAACTTTCTGTCCTGTGCTGCTCTCTTATTTTCCATTCTGTTTCATTCCGTTCCACTCTTGATCCACGGTCCCTCAGGTTTTGAACCAAAGATTTTAGTAAGACAATATTAACAACACAATTTCCTAGTGATCTCTGCACCTGTAATTTGACATACAGCCCTACCTTCGCTTCTTTTTGTACGATATTTTTTTTCAAATCTGTAATTGATAAAATTTAGCAAGAACTGAACTGAAAATTCAGCCCCAGCAGTAACATTTTTGACATTTCAGGCCCAGTAGATCTCTTTGCCCCCTTTATCCAGGCTAGCTAATCCCACTTACCGGGAATAATATGGGGAAGGAATTGCAGCCAGCTGTATGCCATACATAATGAATATAATGAAATGCAAATGGCATGCAGCATTCTGCCATCCCACAAAGACTTTACTAGTGCTGCTGGTGGTGAAGCACCTTGGGATTGCTGCTGCTCCAACTGGGCCAAGGAACTGCCTGGTACAGACCAGCCCGTGGGGCATGCAATGGTCTGCCACAGGGATGCTCCCTATGGTGTCTTTGTGAAGAAGTCTGATTCACAACACCCCATCTCCCTTTGCTCAGGAGAGGCAGACCCAAGGGGCATCCACAGCTTTAGCACCACCACCCACTGCAAAGCTTGATGCCAATGCCATTATCCATGGCTTCACTGTGCAGTGGTGAGGAGAGGTAAACACACTGAGCACCTGCACTACAGCACAGAGCATCACTTCATCTCCATGGGGGAGGCTAAACAGTGATTGTTTCACTACACTTTATTCAGCTTTATTTTCTGCATCTCTCACCACAGCAAATCTCTCCTCTGGAGCTGCAGCTGACAAGACACCCACAGGCTCCTAGCATGATGCATGGCAAGGCCTGGGGTTCCCCCAAGCACTCCCACAGCCTTTCTTGAGACTCCAGAGCAACTCTGAGGCACTGCAGCACAGGGCAGGTGATGTCCTACACAGAGTCCCAACACCGAATCCCAGCCATGGGGCTGGCTGGTGTGGTGGTATCGCAGTGAGATAGCAGGGACAGACCAGGAATGCTGTGTTGTCTAATTTGATGTTAACAACATGAAATTGTGCTGTGACATGTTAATGTGACTCAACACAATGAAAGAAAAATTGCACCTTCCTCATTTGCCCGAGGGTTTGTATTCCATTTAAACTGATTTTCTCTTCCAAAATGCCATAAGGGACATTTTAAATCTTCTAACAAAAAGGCTTATTGCAGGAGATGTTAGTGTGATGCTGAGATTGGGGAAGGATGGCTACTGTGTGCAGGGCATGGATGGATCACCCGAGGTCAGTGGTAAAAAGAACATGCCACAAAGCCAACCTGTGCTGAGTTTGCAATTTTCAGCACTCTGCGAGGTATGGATCTTCACCCCAGGATCATTTTTTGAAGGGACTTCCTTGGTTTCCCTTGAGATCAGGAATGAGAAATAGCTGTATGGGCTGTTAAGTGGGAAGTCCCCTCTCTGGAGCTCTCAGGTTTCCTAACTCCAGCGAAATCTGTGTCTGCAAGGAGGGCTGCTCGGTTTTCCCTCGTCCTTGCAGCAAACCCGTTCTGCGGGAGCAGGAAGACAGGTCTGGGGCAGCAGGAGGAGCCCCGGGTCCGGAGTGCCGCCGGAGCAGCAGCGGGCGATAGGAGGGAGGGATGTTCCTCGCCTCTCCCTTTGCGCTTACTACCTGGAGATCTCCGTGCCGAGCGGGGCCGGGCTCTCCCCCGGGAGCTCTGCAGCTCCGCCAGACAGAGCGGTAGCACTGGCACTGCCAGCACGGGGAGCGAAACGGGTGGGGAATTCGTGGCTCTCATTTGGACCCTCGTCATGCCCACGTACTGTGTCACTGCGAGAGGAATTCAGTTACCATGGTTTAACCTATCAGTACGGGGACCAAGTGCCTCCCCTCCCAACTGCTCTATAAAAAGACTCTCTGAAGATGCCCCGGCGGCTTCTGCCTGCCGGCTCCGAGCAGCAGGTGCTCAGCGCGCACGGAGGGGCTGCCACTATGTCGTCTGCCTTCCAGCTGCAGTGCCACCTCGTCCTCATCCTGCTGGCAGCCTCCAAAGGGGACACCCGGTACATCGAGGTGAGCAACGGGGCGAGCGCACCTCGCTGCACTTCTCTGCTCTCTTCTAACTTTATCTCCAGCCGCTGTGCTTTGCTTTCCTCTGTTCCTACTCCCACTGCCCCTGGACATAGGACTGACATTAACACACACCCCCTTCATTTTCATTCGTTTCCCTGTCCTTTTCTCGACCTTGTGCTTTTGGCTAAGGGGCCGAGGCTCACTGTGCTGGGCTCCCCTCGCAGGGGCCGGGTTGCTCCTCGCTGCAGCAGCCCCGACCGAGCTGTTATGCAGCTGTATCCCTTCAGGAGCAGGGAGGTATCTCTAGAGAGCTGCAGGGAGGGGCTGCGTTTCGCGTTGTCCCATCCTTTTCCCACCGTCCCCCCGCAGGTGAGGGACGCTGGCGAAGATGAGCCCTTCCTGCTCCTCAGCGAAGACCTGAAGCGGGAGCTGTCTGCAGGGCACATCTACCGGCGGTCGCTGCGTGAGTGATCTCGGAGGGTGGGAGGGTGCTGGGGGAGCTCGGGGCTCTTCGAGAGTGATGGGGCCGTGGGGAGAGGGGTAGAGTGTTAAAGCTTCGTAAAGCTGAGGCAGGGAGCTCAGAGCAGGGCACTGAGCAGAGCTGGGGCTGGGGCTGGGGTCCCATCAACGGGAGGAGGACAGGGTCTTACACCCGGAGCCCTGGGCAGAGCCCAGCTCCAGTGGATTGGGTGGGTGAAGCTGTGATGAGTGAGGAATCTGAAGGAACTCAGGGTCTGTACACCTGTGTGCATGCACAGCAACAGTTTTGCACCCCAGTGTGTGCTGACTTGTCGCACCTGTGAGCATCCCCTGGAGCTCAGCAGCCTTTTGGTTCACCTGTGACTCCCTCCTCCCCATTGCTGGGTCTCGGTGCTGGGTCTATCCCCGCTGTCCCCATGCCCGGCAGCGGGCACTGGCTGTGTGCTGCCTGCAGGCAGAGCAGAGCCTGGCCCTGTCTCTGCAGGCTGCATTGACATGCTGAGCATTGAGGGGCAGTTCACCTTTACTGCTGATCAGCCCCAGTTGCACTGCGCCACATTCTTCATCGGTGAACCTGAGGAGCTCCTCACCATTGAATATGACTTTGTGAATATCGACTGCCAAGGAGGTGACTTCCTGAAGGTAGGGAGCTGCTGTTTGTCCCCGTCCCTGCTCTGGGTGTTGGCTGTGTGTGGAAGGGGAAGGGGAAGACATGCACGAGTGCCTGTGTGCACAGAGCTTTTACAAAGCATTTGTGACTCACTGAGAAGTTTAATTTGCACAAGCTAAGGCTCTTGACCCGCTAGAAGGGTTTTCTTATTGCTTCTGTTATTTCACAAGCCATGTAAGCACTGATGATGTGCTCTCTGCTGTTACTGAGCCAGGACCTCCATGCGCAGGGCACTGGCTGGTTAAGACATGGATATGTGCAGGAAGGATTTCCAGATGCCCCTGCCAGAGATTTTCAGAACACTTGTTCTGTCTCAGTGGGAGGTTTGTGACACAGAGCAGTTCGTTCTCGAGAGCAGGGAAGCTTTGCTGGAGCATTTTGCTGGCAGACAGGAAAGGTGGCTGAGATCTGAAGTCAGTTCTGGAAGTGAGGGCAGGCATCTGTTTGCTCCTCTGTCACCACTCTGTGAGCACAGCACTGAGCCCTGTTTGTGGCAGCAGGATGAGCTGCTGGGGAGCACCTTCTTTCTGCCCCTTGCTGGGGTCTCCCCAGATGACTCTGTAGGCTGTCTCAGCCTTCTCTGTGCCCGAGTACCTCAAACTCACAGTTGCTTTCGAAAGCTGGACAAAACACCATGTGATCTCCAGGGCTTTGTAACAGCTTCCTTCCTTTGATCACCATGTCCCCAGTTCATTCATTATGCTGCTGTATTTCTACAGGCAGCTTTCCTCCTGTGTAATCTGAGCAGCTGCTTCACATGACTTCCAAAAATGTTCAGTTCCAGCAAATCTGGAGACCAGTCCTGCAGCTCTGCCATCAAAGCATCCCATATACATTCACAGGATTACTCACCAAAGCAGTGGCCTGATCTGGCCACTGATCAGATGCTCAAAGTGCTAGGAAGGAGCACAGAAGTAGCTGGGTGGGAGAGGGAAGTGAGAGGAAGGTTATTTCATGGCTGTGCTGGAGTTAATAGCTTTCTATTCCGATATGTTTCTCTATACATGGAGAGGGCTTTCTTCCTTTCTTCCTTTCTTCCTTTCTTCCTTTCTTCCTTTCTTCCTTTCTTCCTTTCTTCCTTTCTTCCTTTCTTCCTTTCTTCCTTTCTTCCTTTCTTCCTTTCTTCCTTTCTTCCTTTCTTCCTTTCTTCCTTTCTTCCTTTCTTCCTTTCTTCCTTTCTTCCTTTCTTCCTTTCTTCCTTTCTTCCTTTCTTCCTTTCTTCCTTTCTTCCTTTCTATTTTATTTTCTTCTATTTTTGTTGTAAAGGAAAGATTTGAAGACAGTGCTGATTAATTTCTAGCCAAGTAGACAGAGTCTGTGCTGCATTCCACTGGTTAGAGTCTACAAAAAGAAAAGACACGGGATAGTGCCAAAAATTCCTCCCCAGAGCTTCATTGTGCTCTGCTTCTGGGCTGAAACACTGGTGCTCTGGGAGGCCCCTGGGCTCATTAAAGATAAGCTGAAGACACAGGTGGTGGAAAACTACAGGCCACGTCAGTGGACCCAATGGTCAGGGCACAAGATGGCAACTTTTTTTTGGTGCTGTTTCCAACATCAAGTTGGCCAGAAGCTTGTTTTAGTAGCAATGGAATTGCTATACTAATGAATCCAGAGACTGGTCTGAATTTGGTGGTGCTGAAGCAGAAAGAACTGTTTCCATCAAAGGTACCTCATTAAAATAGTAGCTTGAAGGAAATAAAACCAAAATTAGGATTTATACTTGTTCTGTTCCTAAGTATCGATCGATGCTTGCATACTTAGATAAATGCTAGGATGTAGACAAACAGGAAGAATCTTTGTTTTTATTTGGAGGCTCTGAATTGGCCACTGAATGTCAAAGCACTTCCTGTAATACTTCATGCTTCTTTTCTCTGCTGGTAGGATGATACACAAAAGCCCTGATTACAATTGTTGAACCCCTGCAGGTATTCGATGGCTGGATACTCAAAGGAGAGAAGTTTCCTAGTTCCTTGGACCACCCCCTCCCCACTTCCCAAAGGTACACGGACTTCTGCGAGAGTGGTGCTGTCCAGAGGAGCATCAGGTCATCACAGAATGTGGCAATGATCTTCTTCAGGATTCACCAGCCAGGCAATGGATTTACCATCACAGTCAAGAAGAGTGCCAACCTCTTCCGTAAGTCAGACTCCATGTTACCAGGTGGCTTGCAGTTTTGGTAGGAAGCAGAACAAAATTGTTTGTTGGCACTGAATTCTCTGATAATGCCTGCATTGACACGGTTCTGGTGCATTTTGCCTGTGTGTTTGACCTTGTTATGTCATTATGATGACATAACATCTCATGATGTTCATGAAAAAATTTAACAGTACATTTAGTATACAGAATGGTGATATGAAGAGTGTTGCGTGACTCCAAGGGTCTAGTTGTAGATATTTCCCTAAGCCTATGAGATGCCAAGGCACAGATAATGGTCACTTGGATCATTTTTCCAAACATGGTAGTGATGCAGATGAAAAGCCCAAGCTCTTAATGTTAAACTTTAAGACAAAATCAGTCTGTGCTGCTCTGGTTTCACAGAAGAGTTTGAGTTGGAAGGGATCCTTAAAGGCCATCTAATCCAGTTCCCCTGCAGTAAACAGGGACAACTACAGGTAGATCAAGTTGCTCAGAGACCCATGTAGCCTGATCTTGGGTATCTCCAGGGACAGGGTGTTTCAATGGGATATGTCACAGGATAAGGAAGCCCAGCTATGAGGAGCAAGACAGGACCTGTGGGTATGCTGGCAGTATTGGGTGAAAATGAGTGAAAACAAATGAAAGCCATGTTTACCATTCCTCAAAGTGGCAAAAAGTACCTGATGTGTGTTTGGGGATTGTGCCCTCCCACTGACAGCTCATCCCAAAACTCTGCCAGACCTCATACTATGCCATAACTAACAGATGGGGTATTTCTACGGAACAAATGCTCTTCAAGAAAACCTAAAAACATCACATATGTATTTTTCAGCATCTGTCTTCATCTCTCAGCTGTTAAACTGTTCTTTGTAATTCCTAGAAGTATATGGTTTTACTACATGTGGGCAGTCATGACGACACAACTAACTCCTCTGCTTTCTCCTGTGCCCCAGCTTGCAATGTCATCTCTCAGACTCCCTCAGGAAGGTTTACCATGGTCATTCCTCATCAACACAGAAACTGCAGTTTTTCTATAATTTACCCAGTGGTGATAAAAATCTCCGATCTCATCCTGGGACACTTAAACGGCCTCTTTTTAAAGGTGAGTTGTTTGTTACCTGGCAAATAACTGCCATGTGCAGTTTTCCTGGTGGGCTGGAACAGGGGTGGCCACATCTCTGGCTGTGAGGGTGTGTGCGCTGCAGAGTAGTGTGTGCTCAGCCTGAGAGCTAGGCCCCAGAGACCAGAGCTGTATGTTGCCTCAGAAATATTGCAGAGACAAATGAACAATGCAAAGTGCCATTAAGACGTGTAAATATTTTGTACTGTAACAAAGGGCAAGAATTACATTAGAAATAAAGGAGTGCTCTGCCAGAGTTGTCTGCCTGCATTTAAGCTTACCAAAGTATATAAGTTGCTCCAAAAGTAATATCTCTCATTTATTTCCATGGAAACTACAACAGATACAAAACACACAATAACGCTATTCAATAGAGAAAACTCTCAGCTACAAAACACCCAGAGCAGTGACCTCTGTTAGCCAGATCTCAGGGATGATCTCAGAGTTAATTGATATGCTCTTCATTTCATGGTGTGACAGTGGTGTATGGCCATCTGTAATGTGGTTTACCTTTCATGTTACTGTCACCTCTGCTGCAGCACACCACCTCAGTGTTCAGCCTCCAGAAACATTCAGCAAGCATCAGTGAACATCAGTGAGTGCCATTTTTCTGCATGGAGGAACTCAATGCCCCACCTTTACTTCATGTTCATCTCCATGTGAGACATCATTTCATCAGACTGCCCCTCTGCTGCCATCTGTCACACAGCAACAAAATGTAATGAGATATTGGTGGGAAGGTTTAGGCTCTACTGCCATTTCACCAACATCTGCCTCTGCCATTGTGGGCCAACATCATAAAGTAGAACACGTTACTTTTGGAACGGTTCTCATAGCAAGCACTCTGAACAGAGAGGAGACATAGATTATGCAGTAAGGTATTACCACAGTGGAAATCCAGCTGCATTTGGCTCTGCTCAGTGTGCTGAGCAAAGTGCTAACAGGAGGCAGGGCATGAAAAGGCAGACATACAGGAAGCAGGTTGGTGAACAGGCAAACAAAAGTTAGTGGCAATGCCCCTGTCAGTGGAAAACATGGACTCATTCATTTTTGGTTTTGAGAGTTTTGCCTTAAAGGAAAGTTTTAAAGAGTTTTGAGCAAAATGAAAACACGGCTATTTGGTTTTGTGTGTGGTACTCCAGAATGAAGGACAGCATGAATGAAAGTGCTGAGAGTATCTATTTTTATTAAGGTAAGGAATGTGTGATAAATGTTAGCCGTATGTGCTGGTTGGTATCAAGAGCTGATCTGCTGATGCTGTGGGAAAAGAAAACAAAAAAAATGGAAAAATAATGTATTAAGAAGGGCCAGGCTTCAAAACTTGAGTGAAAAGAGTAACTTGTACCAAAGCTGATGGAGGAAGAAGAGCTACCAGGAGCATCTCAAAAGTTTGATAGCAAGACTCAGAAAGAAAAAATAATAACCCAGGTAGAGGCTGGAGGGGTCTGGAACGGCTTTGGAGGGACAGACCATGGAGCAGACACAGAGGAAAATGAGGAGCTCTCTGGGAAGAAGCAAAATGCTTTAAAGAGATGTCTAAATCTGACTTGCAGTGAAGGGGAACAAGAAGAGTGAAGGAGCGATCAATGAAATGGCAGAGTAGATGGAAAGAGCTCAGAAACAAGGTCAGCCTTGCAGTGCTGGAGACAGGCTCCTGGCTAGACAGTGAGAATTTGGTTTGCAGCATGGTGCCCGTGGACAAAACCAGCCACAACTAGTTGGCTTCAGCCACCAATTGTTATCTCCTTGCCTTACATGCTGCTTTCACAAGGACAGTTTAGCTAGAGAGGAGCTAATTCACTGCATACCAGCTGGGTGTGTTGACTCTGTTCATTTGATTAAGTGTCCAAGCACCCAGGATCAGATTGCTAACCTATGCTGGGAGCAATTGGATCAACATCTTAACTACATGGCGATGATTTTTCAGAGCCTACTTAGGTCTTTATTTGGAGTTTCTTCAAGAAATTAATTTATAAATATCAGATTGAAGTACTATTGCTTGAACAGCCTAATTTTACAGTACTTATGAATCCTGTGTTGACTGCCGTCCTGTCTAGAGAACTGTTGTTTTCATCAAAACATGGCAAGTAACTTCTATTTTCTGTCTTCTCAGAATCCATCAGTGGGCTGTGCGGGAGTGGGGGACTTTGTGGAGCTGTTGGGAGGAACTGGCTTAGACCCCTCCAAGATGTTTCCACTGGCTGACCTCTGTCACTCCTTTCGTGGGTCTGGTGAGAGCTCCTCCTTCCTCATCCCTCTCTACAAATAAACACGTACCCAGAGGGGCCGTGCAAAGCTCTCCTAAGCCCAGGTTCCCTTCAGACAGGTGGACCTGATGTGTAGAAAACATGAGAACCAGCATCCAGGGGTGTGACGCAGCACACTCATAAACACCTCTACTCACCCCTGCAGTAATTATGATAACAAGATTAAGTTACACATATTTTTAAAATACTTATGACACATGTGATTATTAGTGTCAACAGACAAGCCTGGAGATTCATAATAAATGCAGGCAGAGCTGCTACATATTCAGCTACGGCATTTAAACTGCTTTCCTGGCAGTATAAAGGAAGGGAAATCACACTTCAATAGTCTGGGTGTTTCCAGCATCATGATGTTGTTAGTTCTGGAAATCTCCAGGGTGGGATGTCATTACCCCTCATCTTTGACCTCTAGTATCCGACTGCAGCAAGTGCAAGCACACACCATCCTCTGTGTCACATATATGCATGAAACTGGGGGTGGGAGGGTGGGACAGTGAGCAGCATCTGCCAGAGTGAAGGCTGCAGCTCCTGATGGAATTGTCAGACTGTTATAGAGTAAAACAAATATAAAATAAGGTATTTAGACAGCAATACCAACACTAGCCTGTTGTTACTATGCTCAAATGTTCTTTGTTTCCAAAACCCTATTATTGCCTTGTAATTCACAACGCAACAGACCATTTTTCCCTCTCTCTCTCATATAATTTTATCTTAATGTCTTCTCTCTGTCTTTTTTTCCCTAATTAGCCCAAATGAAGATTGGTTGTGACAATACTGTGCTACGGATGGTCTCCAGTGGCAAACACATCAATCGTGTGACATTTGAGTATTATCAGCTTGATCTGCAGGAAATAGAAAACAGAAAGGAGAATAGCATTGAAGAATTCTGCTTCCCTGCTATCTGACAAACCAGGCAACACATTTTCATGTTGCTAATCACAATAATGTTCTGGCAAATAAAATAAAAAAAAAAAATAGATGATTTTCCTTTAACCAGCTGTTGTTATCAAGCCTTTCTACAGCACAAGCATTTTCTTTTCTTTTCTTTTTCATACAAATCAATCATTCATATGAGCAAGGAGGAAAAAGCATATTCTTCTTTGTTACTACAATTATAATTTTCTGCAGTATCTACAATCACTTACTGTACCCCAAATCTGTAATAAGAACAGAAGGCTGTTTTCAGAATATATATATTATTAGGGGATCAGAAAAAAGCCTCTGTGCATCCAATCAAAGCACATAAAAAAACAACAGTATGTGTAAACTTAATGCAGCAACTTTATTCTTTTGTATCAAGAATGAACAAAAACATAAGGTGGTTGAATACAATTCCAGTTTTGTAGCAGGAAATCTAGCATTAGTGTGTGTAAAAATGACTTGTTTGTTTATGACTATAAATGTACTATTTAATGATTTGTTTTTAATAAAAAAAAATATGGCATGGATACTTCCTTACATGAATCCAAACATGAATAAATAAGTTCAGAGTTGGCAAAACATTGTCATGTTGTATTTTTCTGAAGAGCTCCTTTAACATTCTGGTTAAACTTCTTGAGTCTTGTACAGTTTTCTGGATATGATGATTTTGAGCATATGTAGCTGTAAAACCGTGGACTATTAAAGTGACATTATGGGCAGAGCTTTGGTTTGCCGATTTTGAGTACCCATTCAGGTGCAGCAGGTGCCAGCTGTTCACATACCAGCACCTTCCCTGCTTTAAGGTTTTTAGTTAGGTGTCCAGCAGACTCATGGAGGCAGGTTATTTTTCCAGACCACTGGTGACCCATAAGAGGAAGTGGGCAAAAACCTTCGGATGCCTCAGGTTTTCCTTTGGTAGAGTTTTGTGAACCCAGTTCTGGATACTAGCTGACTTGGTAAAAGAGGAAAAAATCATAGCTCTATGAAACATTTCTTTATTATTATTTGTATGTTTTCTTGAACAACTCTACAGTGACAGAGGGTTTATGTTTCCCCAAAACCCCAAAATGCACGCAGCCCCACCAGTCTTTCCAAAGAACCCTTCAGTAAGCCAGGGTGAGTTATTGGGCTGGTTTGGAAAGTAACTCAGGGATTCTCGTATGAGACCAGACTTATCCATAGGCCTGTCTGCAGGCTGGTTGTAGGGAGGGCATGGACTTTTAAGTATTGTTCCTTGGTTCCTGAAAAATACTCATTGAGAGGGAGATGAAAACACAGTGACAGATTTAAGGTCAATCAGTGCAGGACTAGATCACTGATGGAATAGCTTAGTTCTGCTACATTGTGGAATGCTCTTTCAGCTTTCTTTGATTTTTTTCCCTGATTCTAACTCAACTTAATTACCTCCAAAATAGAAAATGTTTATAGCAAAGATACTTAATGCTTAGAGACTGAAGATTTGTCTTTCCAAGGTGCAAAGCAGTTGTTTTCTATTACTAGGAAAAGTTACCATTATTGATAGGGGAGAATGAAAACCAACACTTTGTGGATGGCAGCACAATCTATTGCTATCACTTCGTATGTACTAATCAAGTATGAGGTGCTACTGGAATAAGCTGTAACTTCACTTATTCCTTTCAATCCATAAATCTGAACAACATCTATTGTATCACTCCACTATGTTGTATGTCTTGGAAAAAAAAATAGATCCCACCCAGCTCGTGGACCCTCTATCTGTGTTGTAAGCTCTACTTCATGTACAAAATCAGTACTCACTTCAGCCTGTGCACTTGTATTTATAGAAGTCTCTGCCATTTCAGCAACTGCAGAGCTTCAGTCTTCAGAAATCAGCTCCTAGATGTCAAATGTGGATGTCAAATTCTGGAATAGCCTGCCCAGGCAGGTGGTGAAGTCACCATCCCTGTTCAAGAAGTGTCTGGATAGGGAGCTGGGAGATACGGTTTAGTGGTTTTCTGTAGGTATGGTAAAGGGAGGACGATTGGATTAGATGATCTTGTAGGTCTTTTCCAACCTTGTGATTCTATGATTCTATGTCACAAATATTCTCAGGTTTAGGTCTGGAGAACTGAGGATACCACAGTACATGGGAGCGCCTTGCCAGATTTGCATGGGAAGCTGGTGAACTCGAGATGATGGGTTGACTGAAAAATTCTTCAGCACCACAGAACCTGCAAAGAAACCTAACCTTTATTATTTATGTAGTTATCATTACCATTTTGTTATTGGCAGAAAAAGGGAAAGAACCAACAATTATTACTGGAATCTCAACCATGGAAAACAGTGATATGAAGGAAATGATTCAATTCTCACATTTCTTTAGCAACGTGAATTCCATGGTGGCTATTCAGAAAAAAATTGCCCAGAGAGTGGCTAAATTTCCCACCTTAAATAAGATTTAATGATTAGAAGTCTTGTATTTAAAGGCCACACAATGTATCTTCAGCTTCAGTGAAATAAATCAATAACAATTGCAGAGGTGTAAAGAATTGTGCTAATCCTTTGTGGTTAAAATTACTCGAAGAGAAGATGGTAATGCCCTGGATATAGTGGGAAGGCAACCAGAGCACCTGCCTGTACAGCAGTGCTGCCATGCCTTTGTAAGGATCAGTCAGCCAAAATAGCTTTTGTTGTGAGGTTTCTGGCAATAGAAAGGGAAACATTATCATGGAACCTGCCAAGAGCAGATAACAGGTTGATATAGACTTATTCAAGTATTTTTGGTCTTTAACAGAACGAAAACTCTTCAGGAGCAAAGATAATTCTTAACAGGTTCAGTATATTTTTAAAATTTATTTAGCATTACTTCTTTTGGAGGTTAAAAACTCTGCAGAATGATTGTAATTTAAGAAGACTGAAGATAGTGAAACTTACCAGTGATTTCCTGCCTTGTGAGGTGACCTCCTGTCAGATTCTTTGCCATTGAAACGGTGAAAAAAGTCAGAAATTCTTTTGTAGTAATGTGCAGCTCCCTGTAATAGTATATAATAGTTCTTGTGAGTTAGAATTGTTCTGCTAAACTAATGTTGATTTTATCTTTTATGACTGACAGTGAAAATAAGAGCTCAGACAAAGACAAGCGCAGTCTTTCTGAATGGCACTCTAAATGACTTGTAAAATGTCTTCTAACCATCTGTCCTTTTAACACTGGTTCTATGAGACTGTGTCCTGCCCTCAGCAGAGAGCTGACCCTGTGGAGTTTTGATTTGTAATAAGGAAAAACGCAGAACTGCAAACGAAGTATATTTGCAGAATACAATAGGTGCTTGGTCATATAACCACCTTCCTATTGAGTATCTAATCCTAAACATTTTAAATATGTCTCTAGGGCCATCACTCCATACTGGCTTCATATGCCAAGCAAATTACATGATACTTATAGGCTCCATATGATTTTGTGCATATAGGGTGTAGAAGGCTCTGAACTCCAATGTTATGCACTGGAATGTATGTGGCAGCATTTATGCAAGAGATACAAAGTTCATTTTTAAGAGCTTAAAGAAATTTCACTTTATTCCATGAAATGCATACTTCTTAGGACCTCAAAGCTTTACTTGCTCAGTTCTGAACACAAGCTAAATTATACTTCAAGGATGTGATTCATTATAGTCATTTTTATTCAGTGCCTCATTACTTTTGGTATCTGAGTAACTTTCTTGTTGATAAATTGACACAGTTTTCAATTTCTTTCCTCACATTGCTTCTTATCTTTAAAGATCAGCAACAACTAATCATAGCAACTATGGATTCTGTATGCACATCACTTCCTATTAAAGGAAATGCAGTATATTACACGTGAGTCACTACAAAATGAAGTTTTCATTATCTGTTCTTTTGAATAAAATTGATATTCACGGTACCGTGCTGATGTGAATTACCATCAAACCATCAATTACAGTGTTGACTAATAGTTTTTTTTATAACTTTGCCCCTCAACATGAAAGCAAGCAGCTTTTTAACCAGAATTATCCTTTCCTCTATACTTAGTACCCCGCACTGGGGACTCACACAGCACTCTGGAAGATCTAAGCACGTCCTTAGTATCAAGTGCTCAGTGCATGTGTCCTGAAGGACACATTGTCCACAGGTGTCCCACCACAGACAGTCCCATCCCTGTGCAGGTATTGGAGGTTATCCAGAGGCAGCATGGTGCTCTGTATCATCACCTGGAGCTGGGAAACTTGATCTGGAGGAGTAAGTGCTTCTGGTCTTCATCTCACAGGCAAGAGCTCAGATGCCAAGCTCTCCTTCTTCCATGCTGTCACATCCCCAGCTTTTCTTTGCCTGCATTCCCAGAGCCCACAGTGCATCACATACCTGAGCATTACAGCCTCCCACTCTTCATCTGAGCAAACTGTTATCATTATTAAATTCAGTCTCAGCTCCTGTCCCATGGCAGATGCCATGTCCAGGGACACTTCGCTCTGCTGGTGGGAAGCAGGCACTTGGGAAGGGCTCTCCTTTTGCATGTGAGAGCAGAAGCTGTCCTGTCATCCAGTCTGTCCACTGAGTGAGACCCAGTGACCATTGTGTACACCTTAGAAATGCACATCTATAGGAAGGCACTGGCATATATCTAAGTAAACTATTATGTAAAGCTTAGTCATTAAAACAACCAGAAGCAGTAGTAAAGGGTATGACTGAATATTTATCACACAATAAAAATAAAGATTACAGAATCATCACAACAGCAGGTGATGAAAGATCATAATAATTTGCCTTAAGAACAATTATTCTATCTTTGGAAAACTCAGCTTTAATTAAGTGACAGATACTAGCAAATACCTCCAGCACAGTAGAGCTGACTGAGCTGAGACAGAAGACTTGGTGATGATGATTCCTTCTGACATCTCGTTCAGATGTCAAAGTTTCAATTATGCTGATGGGGAACTTGCTGAGATCCCTGGTGGATCCTGCCTTGCTGACTCTCTTCCCAGTATACTTTTCCTGGTGGGGAGCAATCACACAATGTACCCGGCCCAAGAGAAGCTGGAGAAGTGAAGATCCACAGTCTGCAGCTGCTACCAGCATGCGATGTTGTAACACTACAAGCCAAATCACGTGCCCTCTGGCTTCAAAAGTACTTAGTACTTACTAGTACTTAGGTTTTGCAGATGTGAAAAGGCTCTAAGGTATGGAGCTGAGGATGCAGGGAAACAATGAAAACCTAACATTACTGAGAGGCTTTCATATGCTTTTGAAATAGGAAGTCCATATTTACAAGGAAAATTATACTCCTCGTATGAGTTTTGTGGCTCAAGAAGCACATACAGCAAACACTACAAAAAGCAGATGTTGTGGCTTTTATAAGAATATCACAAGATGTGATAAAATGAGCAACATATTTTAGAAACTCTTGATTTCAATCTCCCTCAATTTGAGGTGTTGCAGTAAGCTGAAATTTAAACTGGACATCTCTTAGAGGAAGTCTGAACACAGCCCTGAATTTCTGCCTTCTCTTGGAAATATTTTGGCTTGGAAATATGTCTCTTCTGCTAAGCAGAGGGGATTGTAAACATGTTTCAAGATTTGCCATAATTTGATTGGACTTAAATTAAATCTTCCTTCAGTCCCACAGCTTATGACAATAAATTGGAAGACAAAAGGAAGTGTCACAGACAAAAAGCCAACCGAATGGGATCTCTGATTGTTTAATCAGTCAAACTCCAGCCTTACCTTGGGGAAAGTGTAGGCAGTTCCTTAATGAACAAAAGATCCCAAGTCTTCACGCTGATGAAAGCTCCTAGACTGAGCTGAAACTTTGAGAAGAAGCAACATTATTGGCATTACAGGCTAAAACAGGCTCCTGTTAAAGTACAGAGGGTTCCTTTAAGTAAATTAATACAGAGTCACTTTAAGGGAAAATTAGAAAAGACCAGTTTAGGAGTTTAGAGATCAGAGGGAGGAAATTCTCAAAACAAAAGGCAGAGAAGGATTAAATCTGGGAAGATTCGCAGAGCTATCCCCCATGTAATGCAGTCCATTCTTAATGCAGCTGACGCACATGTTTAGCATCTCATTAAATCAAAACATGTAGCTATCTTTGGAGAGAGATTTTTTTTTTTTGCTGATCCATTTGTCACTATAGTGTTATCTACCCTAATATAGTACTTTTTCTCTTAGGTATGGATTCGTCACAAAACATAGGAATTGCTGTATGTTTGCTGTTGTAATTCTGTTGGTTTAAAGCAGATAATGGGAATTTAAAAAAAGAAAAAAGAAAACAATCTCTCTCAGATCATCTGAGCCATCAATCTCCACATTCAGACAAATATGTGCAATTTTCTGGTGAGCTGGGGATGCAGTTGAAATGTCGTTCAGCTCAATCAGTCTAATCTGAAGAACAGGATAGACTGAATCACTGGGGATTTTTCCCATTGTTTTCTCTTGTTCTTGTCCTAAACCTGCTTAATTCAGGAACGTGATCCATCAGTTAGTTTGTTCCCATCTCTCTGCTTGCTTGGAGAATTCTCCTACTGTCCTTGGAGGAAAAAGGTGGAGCAGAGGAGGAAAGATCTGGCAAGTGTGTATTTGCGTACTTTACAGAGGACACATCAAAGTCAAGTAGACTTCAGAGCCTGCATTACATCACATGCAAAAGGAAAATCAGTGGGCTTGTACATCATCACCCAGGGGTATTTTATTACTGTACAGATGCACGAGACCCTACTGTCAAAATGCCCGACTCATTTCAATCTACTTAAGTCTTAATAATGAAATCACTTAAATGGATAGTACACGTGCACCAGTTTCTTGTCCAGTTGATTAATTGCTATGCATAATTAGTTATCGATTACAAGTGGATTAACTACTATTTCCTATACAACTTATTGTTACTATTAATTAATGCTATTTTCTGAGTAGGGATCCGGTTTCACTGAAGGTTTCTAATACAGAGAGATGTACTACAGCATGCAGTAATCTTGCAAAACTCACAAGTGTGGTAAAACTGAAAGCAAGGTAACTTCACCAAAAAAAAACATGAAAGAAGATGCCATAGCTAAACTAGCAGGTACTTGTAATGTAAGCAACAGAAATAAGCGGTCTGGTCTGGGGCACAGTGTAAGCTGCGTGGAGGTTGCTTATGGGTTTTTAAACTTCAGCAGAACATCAGTAGGGGAGGCTGGTGAGATGGCTCATAGTGAAGCAGAGAAAGGTGGAACCATGACCATGGAGAAATTCTGGTTCTCCAGAAACTGAAATGAGGTTGGGTGTAAATGTTATCCACTTACTGAGAGCCTTGCAGAAGCACCCATGGATGACAGCTCTGAGCACACTGTGGGTATGCACAGTGACCCAGGAAGTGTGCTTTGAGACAAGATCTTCTCCAGTTTAAACACACTGAATGATCTCCGTGACTGGAGCCATCTGCAGTGTCAGGATGTGCTTGCCATTCAGTGAAGAGGCACAGAGCCCAGGAACTGTGGTTCAGTCTTCTCTGGAGATAACATTCAAAACGGATCAGCTGCCAAAAACTTGCCTGTGTGGCTGTACTAACCAGAGGGCCCAGGATCATCACCTGGTTTGCATATGCCCTGGAGATAATTCTTGGCAACATCACAGAGATGTTTGAAATCCAGAAGTCATTAAGAAACTTGTGCACAGTCTTAACAAATGTTATAAACATTATTTGTCACTTCAGATACACAGTTACTTTCACAGCTTTAAAGAAAATTATGCTGGATTGAGATTTTTGAAATACACAGCCTGGAGCAAACCCTCTAAGTGAATATAAAATTTCTGTAAGTGTAAGAAATGCTGTGCAGCCTGTGAGGGAATATTATCTTTAGGAATGGAGGGTTAATGGAGTTTTGTGAGAAGAGAAACTTAAAGAAAGGGCATTGCGCATACATGGAACAAGAGAACTTACGTAAATTCAAAGCGATGTTCTATTTTTGCAGCTGTTAATTAAATGTTATCTCGTATGCTTCATGCTTACAAATCACTTCAGCTATTGTCAGACCTCAAGTAGTTTCCCTTCATTTCTTCTTCTTCACTGAAAACAATTTGAAAGTCTCGTTCAGTGATTTGCTTTTAATTGGAAAGCACTCCCATATGCAAGCCTGAAACAATGTGGTCACTGATGTGCTTTGATACTGATTATTTGTTGAGCCTGTATTTAAAAGGGAACATCTGACTGGAATCTGTAGTGTAGTTTATTATCACCCTCTTGCTTTTTCCCCCAGGTTTGGGTGAACCTCGGGAGAGGTATGAAAGAAGGCGAGCACTGAAACTCTGCAGGGAAGCTGCAGAGACTTCATACCATTCAAAGTGATGAGCTGGGAGCTTACAGAAACAAACCACTTACCGAGGCTGGTGGGTAGGTGTTTTCATCTTATCATCACCCCCTCATGATGGTGGGGATGAAGGGAGGGAGGTCTTATTGCTGTTTGTTTCATTCTCCTCTAAAAATAAAAGGAGTCAGCAAGTGGGCAGGTTTTGACTTTCAATAAACATGTGGTTCCTCTGCTGAGCTGTCAGAAGACACTTGTGGTTGAGGCTGGAGCCATACTGCTCCCTGCTGAATTCCCTCCCTTTCTGCCTCCTCCTCCTTCTGCCTTCTCCATCCTTTGCTGGGCTTTGTTCCCTGTACTGCTCTCCTGGCTGACACATAATGTCAGAGGACATTATGTGTCATCGCTCTGTCGAGCCAGAGAGATTTTCCAGTTCAGGATGAAACTCACCTGGCTGTGTGGGACAGGCGCAGGTTCAGGCACCAACAAAGGGCAAGAAAACACTGGAGCAGCTGGAGGCAGTGCTGGTTTTTCAGAAGAGCTAGTTAGTGATCCACTAGTGCTTCATGATCATGCCATGGGCTTTGGTTTCAGGCAACAGCCTATGAGACAGAGTGTGACAGATGGGATATTTTAAAGGAGAGGGCTTCCCTTTGCAAGTCACAGGGTTTGAGCTGTATGTTAGACACCCATTATAATTTCTTTGGTGTTAGTATCTAGGAAAAAAGATTCAATGTCCCTCTCAGCATCTGTTTATGTGGTTTTCCCAGGAAAACTGGAGAAGCAAAGCGCTTGATGCTGCAAGATTCAGATTCCATAAGGAAAATGGCTTCATTGACATTAATGCCTGTTAATGTTGTCCTCATATTGCATACCTTTAACAAGAGCTATGAAGCCATACTAAATTGAGCACCGGAGACTGGTCTCTTTTTTAGTTAATGTAAGTTAATGTTAGCTTAATGTTGAATAGGTTATCTGTTGAATAGGTTATCTGTTTTGTTGTTTGTTTTTTTAATGAATGCATAGCCATTTTTTGGAGGGGCCGGGGGGGGGAGGATGAAGGGGAGGGTGGCACTTGGAAGGAGTAAGAGGGAGGGGGACTGTCATGAGGTATCTTTAACCCAAATAAAACATTACCCAAGGAAAATTATAATTACACAGATAGCTTGGTTGCTTTTCATTAGAGAGTCAAGTCATGACTTCTCTAATTTGCCTTTATGTGTCCCAGCCTTCCCCAAAAGTTCCAGCATGTGAAGGCTTCATGGATCACATAGGTCCTGTGTGCCTGTAGGGACCACTGTCAAGGAGCAGAAAGGCCCAGCTCCTTAGGACATGCTCTGCACCCAGTGAGACCTCACTGTGACTCAGCTGCTATTACTCACTCCCCTGTTAAGGGATTAATCCCACCTCTGGTTTACCACGGAGTTTTCCCACTGCTACTTACATAAACCACTTTTTATCCCACTGGTATTTGTATTTTCCACACTGTTTGCTAAATAATGGAAAGCAAATTGGTCCTTAATAGGGACCCTGGCAAAGGTCCAAACTCTCCCACCCTTCTTCCCTCAAGGCTGACTTAAAGAGAATAACTTAAAGAGAATGAGCTAAGGGATATAAAGTGAGATCATCTCCTAGCTATAATGGCATTAATTTTTTCAGTCCATTTATTTTTGCTGATTCTTGGAGCCAGTACTTAAAGTTATATGTAAAAAGTGAAGTCCACCGGCATGTGACTATTTTTAAACAAAGAACAAAAATGTTTCAGGAAGATGTCACAGAATTAATCCTAGCCAAAATCTGAGCTCATCGCCATCAAATAAGGTAATTGCAAAATGGTAAAATCTACAGGCCAAAACTGTGTGCAGAAATACAGCTATTCCTTGGTGAACAAAACACAGAGACTCCGTTTTTCTCTTTTTATGATACTCACTTGTGTACACAAGCCAGGAGAACATGTGAATGAAATGCCACAGATTTATCATCCTGGATGCTGACTAGGAATCACTGAAAATATTTATCCCACTGAAGTAAGAAGTGCCAGTAACCCAACCGGGAAACAAAGCCACCTGCCACCCACACAGGGCAGGTGCTGCTTGGCTCAGCTTCAGACCAGATCCCTTCAGTACAAAACTTGCGCATGTTTCAGAAAGAGTTTCTTTTCCAGGGTCCCATCCCTCCAGGCAGTGTGAACAAGCCTTCACTGAGACTAGCTTACTCTCTAAAACATCAGCCTTCAGCAGGAGCCATACAGTCATACACCCCTCCAGTATCACCTTTGTGAGCTTAAAAACCATGTTATATTTAAAGGCCAGAGTAACATATCCAATACTACAGCAAAAAGTGAGCATGTGTGTGATGGCCCTCAACCAGGAGAGGCCAAAGAGAAGTGATGTCTCCATGCTGCCACATCCATCTCTGCTGTACCCTGTGTACCAGCCTTGCTGAGGATGATGCTGAGATGATGTAAAATGTTGTGAAGGTGTACCAGTATGCTCTGGAGCAGTGGATGGGTAACAGGGATTGGAGACCCCAGAAGCCTGCTCCAACATAAGGGCTCCAAGACCAAGGTGGCCTTGGTGACATAGAAACATAGAAACATTTAGGCTGGAAAAGACATCCTAGGTCATCAAGTCCAACCATCAAGCTGATATAAAGAAGGCTTTAGTTAATTAAAAAAAAAATAAAATAAAAAAAAATCAGCTTTCAGCCCTACTAGTGTGTTTTAGAGTGGAAAAAGAGGGCTTGTGCTCTAGAAGGGATGGTTTGGACCTTAATATGAGGTTTTGAACATTTCACAGTGGGGCTTTGGACTCTGCAGTTCAGGCTGGATCTTAAATTGATGCTTTTATCATCATGTTGCTGCCTGGATGGAAGGTTCCATTGTCATCTCCTTCAACATCTTCCAGGGTTCACGGCTCCACAGGATGTCTACATCAAGAACAGCCCTGACACTATGCACTGCTATTTCTTCTGACCCCAGTAAAGAGCAGCAGGGGGTGACAAGTAAACCTTTGTCTTTATCATGTTTATGTTTGTTCTGTTGTGTGCTTTTTCTTTTTTTCCTTTTTTTTTTTTTTTTTAATTCTGTGATTGCCCTAGTCTATATCTTTTAACAGACACCTTGGAACCTAAGACCCATCAGTCCATAAAATGAACAGGCTTAAAAGTGTCGTGTACATCTGTGAGATTACAGAAAGACTGATGGGATTAGGCGCTTTATACCTGCATTTTATTTGCAGTGAAGATGAGAGTAAGAAACAATTGTCACCAATGGCACAGCTGCATTCTCTGTCTCTGCTGTTCTTCACTGTTCCACTCCCTGCATGCTTTTTTTGTCTCAGACTTCATAGTCAAAAGGATGTATTGGCAGCAGCCCCAAGACTTCCTCCAGAAACACCCAGCATCACCCATTCTACCACTCCAGGGAACAGCCAGCAAGGGACCATTCCTTGGTAAACCTGTTGACAGCTGAAGTACAAATGCTGCTGAAATGAGAAAAGTCTTGACATTTCGGATACCTTTTATAGAAAGAGATGATGGGATTATAAAGTGTTCTGCGTGTTTTACAAGTAATCTCTTTTAGTGGCAATTTCTTTCAAACAGATGAGCTGTAGAAGTCTCTACTAAAATCTCTAAATCTTACTTATCTTTTAAAAGACGGTGTAAGACTATCTTATCTTATTGAGATACATGATCACGTCTTGTCCAGCCCCTGGTAGAGACAAAACTTCAGGAAAAAGAGCACAGGAGGCTGATGGTTTTGCCATCATTTTGAGTGCCAGAATTAATTACCACATTATGGTCAGAGCTGTGATCAAAGTTTTTTATCAAAGTTTTTTGTTTGTTTGTTTGTTTGTTTGTTCTTTAACTAGCTGCAAATATGTTTATATTGAAAAAGTAAGAAAACCTTCAGTTTTACCCAAACTCTACATATTTATTTGCTTGTGGGTTATGGAAATAGTTTTTGTCTTACAGAATTGGGGTGAATCTGATACAAGCCCACACAATCAGCAGTATAAATGGTGAAGAACATTTAAAGCTTCTGTTTCTAACCACCCTCCAGTAAATTTCTCAAGAAATGTGGTTGAAAGGAACATTTGTGACATTTTGAACTTCAAAAGAAACAAACACTTTTTGTGTTTGAGAAAAGGAAGAGGGCTGGTATTGACTGTGTCTGAACTGTTATTCCAAAAGGCTGTAAGATATTTGTTGTTCAATTAACTCTAATTTTTTCAACTTAAGATATCTCACTTTTAAATTGACTGTGCGTGACATTTTTGTGCTAATCTATTGTAATATTTTCATCTGAGGAGAAGTTAAAAGGCCATCACAGTTCAGGTTTGCATTAAGACACCTCCATATATATTTTAGTATTAGCCCTGTTGAAGTTAAAATTAATCAGTCACTGATCAAGCACCAGAAATCATCATTATAATACTTCTGAAGTGAACATAGAACAGGACATGTATCAAGGAATCAGGTAAGATACTTGTGCACAATGCTGAGGGCAGTGCCTGCACCTACACTCTTCCATATGGCTATGAATGTAAAGACAAATCCTCCCCAAGTGTGCTTATTGGAAATATATGCATATTCTGAGGCTTTCTGCAACCATTAGCTCTGATAACTGGTTTGTCCACAAATCTGAACTAGTGCCTCACTGCATCACAGCAGTAGTGCGTAGATCAAACTGCCTTGATATCTGCTTTTCTACTGACAGAGGGCACAACAGGGTTCATCATCCCTGGTATATGCCCATAGAAATTCCCTGGCTAAATCAGAGATCTCTCCCAGGCACTTCTTCCCCTTTCATCTTTTCCACATCTTGCTGTGCTGACATAGGTTTCCACAGGCTGCACTCTACAGCAGAACAGAAAAATGGGCAAGGTGAAAGCAACCTTTTTTTGTTTGTCAGAAAAGTCTGGATAGACTCTAAAAAGGGGGTGCACAGTGACATGCTAATATACAGTTTTGTGTGGAAGGTGGAAAACCTCTTTGCTGGCAATGCAGCACACTGTCACCGAAATCTATGACTGAGCCATAAAGTCTTTCAAAAATTCAGATTGGTGGTTTCACTGTAGGTATGGCAAAGCCTTCCAATCCCACCTGATGTCCTTGCATTCTCTGAAGTATAAAGGACTGAAATTAATTAAAATCCTGAAAATGTAACATGAGCTCATTTCTTTTGTGTCCTTTCCTGAATGCATCCAAATGCTCACAGCAGACTAATTATTCATGAGTTATTGATGCTGCATTTGTATATCTGAAGTGCTAGGACCAAAAAAAGCCAAACCAAACCAAACCAAACCAAAAAACCCAATGAACACCTTCTGAATCCTTTTATTACCCCGTGACACAATAAGAAAAGAAATAAACATCCTTACTTCTATGAAAAACAAACAAACAAACAAAACACTTGAGGAAAAGTATTAAAAAGTGCAATTTTGTCAGGTACTCAGTTATGGCAATAGCTTCACATAATAGGATGTAAAACGTAACTTCTGCAGCTGAAGACGTAATTTTCTTACCCTTTGCCTTGTGAACTCTTTGGGTTTAGCAACTGATGCTTTAAAGGTTGAAATAAATGACAGATGAAGGATCAGATAGAAGGAATGGAATCTGATCAGTCAGATTATAGAGAAAAAAGGCAAAGAACTTGTATCAGTAACAGAGAGCCTTCCCTCATTTCTGTTTGTTTTGGCCTTCATGCCCCTTTATTCCAGAAGCTACTGAACACATCTTCTACAGAGCAAAATGGAAAACTGCTGCATACACTTCAGCTAGTCTGAAATTCACCCTGTTTTCTTAAGGCTTAGACATAATCTTCAAAAGTAATTTATGATTTCCACATAGAAAAGCATTTAGAAAAAATATAGTGTATTTCTTGCCACGTAGCTGTAACTTTAATATGAATGTTTCCAAAGAAATGTATTTTAACAGCATAATTACATTTTATCACAGTATCTACTTCTCAATTCATTTCATGTGTTTGCTGCAGTGCTGCCTCCTCTGCTGGCCCAGGTGATAACTTTGTGATGGCATTGGTGAAGCAGATAAGAGGAGGAAAAGGATTCTCTAAAATTTACAGGTTTTGAAAATGATTAGTTACATTTCTGCTATCATACATACTGTGTATGGGTTTCTTTTGGAAACAATTATCTTAGTCACCAGAATGAGATTTCAACTTTAATCCTGTGTGATTTACCTTTCTTTTTTATTTACTATATTGAACAAACTAGATTACTTTCAATTTGAGTTTCTATTAAAATGCTAGTATAAGCTGGACTTCGTGCAAGCTTTTCTATTGCGACTATTTATCCCTTGTGGACCCATAAGAATGCAAATTTTACTTCTCACCAACAAACAAAAACCAAAAACAACCTCTTCTTAACATCAATTAGGGAAAAATTTTAGCATTCTATTATCGTTGTTATATCAAATGTACCTTATTTCCCCACACCAGCCTGCAACTGCGATGTGCAAACCATCTGCCTAAGTAGGAATGGCAAAGGCAGCTCAGTGCGGTGGTGATCCAAAACATCCATGCAGAACCTGTAGGCATTCAGAGGGATGGCATCATTTAAAGATATTCTTCATGCAAACTAAGAGAGAAAGGAGTGGCTTAATAAAGTTCCTGTATCAAAGGTCAGTCACACCAATTCTGAATGTTTGTGGTCTGCTGAAAGGTAAATGTTTTATAGAAGGTAACTGTATTTCTGTGTTGCACTAGGTCATTCTGGGTGCATTTTGGTCTCATCCGGATGTTTTAATTATGAGCAGAGAACTGAGTTTTTCCTCTAAAAAAAAATACAGCTTTGAAAGTTTCCTGACATCTGATGGAGAGTAATCATTAAGACTCATGAAAATCTCAAAATACTTCCTCGCATATGTCTGAGTCATGCCTTTAGTCCAAGAGGAGACTGTTCTTTGTACACAGAAGCTTGAAAATAGCCAAATAAATACTGCCTTCTCTTAACATTGGCAGCTTTATGCATTAGCACCAACTTCTGCACTTGGCCTGCTTTGAAAAAGGATAGGAGAATGTCCATGAGCCTCCACGCAATGCTCCTTTCCCAGTCTGCTCACAGATGAACCCCTGCCCTGGCAGCAAGGACTACTAATGATGTGAAAACATTTCTGTGGGTATTGTGTTAAGGATATAATGTCTGAATCTTAAAGGAATGGAGATATATCTCTGAAGGGCTTATTACTATAAAATCATCTATTCAAGATTTTCCAGAGAAAGATTAATGATGTGGCAGTCTTGTAATCAATGGCCAAACTGCACTGTGGTATCCACAAAAGATGACTCTGATCACATAGAAAATAAACTGTAAGACTCCATCTGTGGATATAAAATAAACATGTGAAAGAGGTGTCAAGCTCCAGACATGCTGTTGGTATGCATCTTGGAAAGTTAATTATGCTTTATTAAAAATAATATATATTCCTTCGGAGACATTGATATTAAAGCAGCAGCTACATGCTAAGAAATACATTATACTAAACACTTCATTAATGCAGAAATTGCAAGCTATGGTGCAAGATCATAGCTAACCTAATAAGGTGTGAATGAGCACAGAGACATTTTGAATTTTGTTTTTCAGTATTTTAAATTCAACAAGTCCATGCAAGCTTATGACAATGTACTGTTAAGTGTAACATCTGTACAGGACCCTCAAATTGGGAAGGAAAGAAGGAGGCAAAAGGAAGAACCAAGCTAATGCTAAGCTGAACAAAACTCTGCTTTTGCAGAAATCAATGGAAGGAAGTGGATAAAATTCTGCATAATCTGGCCTGGCCTCATACCAGCCCTCCTTTAAGCATGAGGTTGCACTAGGGATCTTTAGAACACCTTCCAACCTGAATTGTCTTGACACTCTATGGTCACACACAGACCAGGCAGATATTACTTTGAAAGGTAGAAGCCACCAGATTTTTCTGAAATAATTCCCGACACCAAGTAATCACTAAATTTATAATTGTATTTTCTATATTCAACCTAGTGTGCAGCTACACTCCTCATAACAGTGAGAATTCCAGTGACGGCTACCTCAGCAGACAGCATCTTGCTAATGTTGGAGCTGGAGACAGATTTGCATTCCAATACCATATAGCCTATCAGCGCCTGTCACGGTTTGACAGAAGGGGGCATTACCACATCACATGATTTTAGGCATCTGACTCCTTTCTAAGGATTATTTTAAGAAAGGAAGACACCTACATTTGGAACCCTCTTTGTATAATATCTTAATTTAACTTTCGATTAAAGTAGGCAACTGGGAATTTAACTAAACTAGAGCCATAATAAGCTCCAGCAGTGACCTACCTGTCATCCACAGCCTCAAATTCACTTGTGACTGGTAGAAAAACTCCCCTGCTGATTTTTGGTACAAATAGACAGAGCACAAACTACAGTTTTCTTTGGTCTTCCTCAGAGAAGGCCATTCCCAGCTCTGCAGCTGGTGCTGGCCTGAGGCCAACGAAACGTCTGAATGGATGGATTTAGGGACAGAGTCATAAAATGACTAATCAAAACCACAGCACTTAACTCTCTCAATAGTCACATGCTGGGCTGACATTTTCAGGCAGGTCAACTGTGGATGGCCCGGTTGCTCCAGGGCATTCAAATCAAATCTTACAATGTGGCCCTATTAGGGCCAATCATTAATACCCAATTTCGCCAGTGCTAAAACACTTAGATGAGACGCCAGGTGACTCTGCAAGCTCTTAAGACAAGAACCAGTAATGAATGTGTGACCTGCTGAGTAATGAGGCCATTTCTAGGTAAAGATGAATGTTTACTTGGGACCAATCTTATGGTTCACTTCACCTGAAAAACTTTCTCAGAAAAATGCAGATGCTGCCGTACCAGATTCCATGGGATAACATCATATAAGGAACTCTCAAGACTCTCAGTTTAAAAATGCTTTCTTCAAAGGATTTCACAAGGGAATCACAAGGGAAGGAGCTTTGTAGATATTTTCTTGATCAGATTTTTCCAGGATGTCTATGAAGCATTTTATACATAAACTAATAGAAGTCATCTCAGCCACAGGAAAGTGTACATGCTATTACCATGTTCCATTACCATGATGACTGAAAAGATGAGTTAGGCACTAATCACATCTGCATGGAACACTGAACATCAATAATTTACAGTTTCTCATAGCTAAGCTGGACTTCCAGTTACCCTGCATTTGTATTTTGAAAACAAAACCAAACAAACTGTAGCTGGAATTCTGAACAGTGAATACAAGTCTTCTCAGTAAGACCTATAACAGACAGAATTGTTTGCAGTGGGTGTATTAGGTATGCAGTGTCTGATCATTTCTTATCTGCATAGCACATATCTTTCAGACATGGGCATTTCAGCTCAGCATAGATGAGTTCTTTCATAGGTTGTTTGCATCAGGTTTTTGTCAGTCTTAGAGTCATAGACTCACAGGACCATTAAGGACCACCCTATCCAACCACCAACCCATCACCACCGAGGGCACTATACCATGTCTCTGTGGTTCTTGAGCACCACCAAGGACAATGACTCCACTGCTTCTCTAGGCAGCCTATTCATTGGAACAGTTCCTGCCCATGCTGCACAGCACATGAAGAAAGCCTGATCTCATACAGCCAAGGCTGCAGCATGGGCATCAGAACAGAACAGCCTCATCAAAGGTCACTTGGGAGAAAAGTGGCCAGCCCAGGAACCAACAACAGACTTCTGGTCATGACGTGGGAGTTGTAATGCAAACTATATGACGCTCCACATCCTAGGTCCTCCTGCACTTATGGGAGCTTTCATGGGAAATAATCCTTCCTACAGACAGGATTTCTTGTGATCAGTGAGATCGTTGCACACTGATTATAAGAAAAGCGACCTGATTTTCTCTTTTGCATCATGTCTGTGCAGCAAAGGAAGGTGATGGTAGAGCCTTCTACTAGAATAGGGGCATACTTTTGCAAAGGTATCTGTCAAAACACAGTTTAGAAAGCTATACAGAAGAAAGTGGTTCACACTATCCAAAGTCTGGTGGAGACTCAAAAAGGGCATAATCTCCAAATAGAGATGCTGTCCTCTCTAGTGACCCTTAAATGAGGGCGAGGAAGGGTGGATCCAGACTTCAACTCTTCCGGTCACTCAGATGCATTGCTTGCACATGAGTTCCCTGGGTTAGCCATGCCTTCTCACCCAGTGCTCAACCATTTTTTCAGGCTGAGACACAGCAATTCACATACAATGCCTCAGCTTTCTTTTTTTTCTCTTTCAATTAGTAACTCCCATATTTTCAAGCTATAACTGAAAATAGAATCTCAAGTATCAAACAACACTCCTGTTTTAACCCCTTTAGAACAGCTGCAGTCCCACTGAGGCTCACAACTCACATCTCAGAGGATGGAGATCACCTATATGAACTGAGCAACTCAGATAATCTTGGAAAATCATTATGTCTACAGCATGTTCTTGCAGAGTAATCTGTCAGCCCTTGACTGAATAGAAGGGTCTTCCTAAACAGCCTGATATTATTTTATTTTCAGCTTCTGTACTTAAGGTATCTCAAACAAATCTTATGAACTATTATGTACTTACAACTGAAGCACCTTCATTATTACACTAATGAAGCTTCCGTGTTATTTATAGGATAACTCTGAATGTTGGTCATTCATGACCATTACTGCTTTTGCATACAAACTCAGTACACAAATAACTTACTGAATAAGCTTTATAAACTTTTAAACTTTATACTTTTTTTTTTTTTTTTTGAAGACAAGTATGAAAAACTTTTCAAAGACTGCTTGAAGTAGTAGGCAAAGGCAGTAGATAGACACACATGCTGTCAAAATGTTTTCAACATTTTAGCAAAGGTTTTCTCATCTGATTAGAGGAGCAACCAAAAGGGGATGTTGCCTGTGAGTTGTGGGTGTTTTGTAAGATCTGTCTCAGAAGCTTTATCTGCACTGTGCAATGAGTCCTGCATTAGCAGTTTATATGCTGGTTCTAAGCAAGCAGGTTTCATTTCAAATTGCTGATACTGGTGACAGACACGAGCTTGTCTCTTAAAAGTGGCTCATCCTTTTAATGTGATACCTTCCCAGGTTAAATTATATTTCTGTGTATGGTCCAGGTCCAGGCAAGAGTAACAGCTAGCCCTGTCTTAAATCTGTCACTATGGAATATGGATTTCAGTTTAACCTTTTTCTTCTCTGGATGAAGATCTGAAGCAGATATGGATGCAAGTCTATGCTAATTATTTTAAACCAATAAATCACTAATTCTAGCATCCAAGAAAAAAAAAAAAAAAATCCAGAGAAAAACAATTATTTAGCTAAAACAATTATTTAGCTATTTGTTGGTCAAATATGAAGCAGGGAGACAGCTACATCCATTCTGCGCTCAGATCTTAACAACAGGCAACCTTACAGCAACTGTCCTGCAAGATCTAGTATATCACCATGCTGATAAGATATCATGCTTTTAGAAGCAACTATTCTCCTCTGAGAGATAGAGCTACAAGGTAGTGCCAAGGCTGAGGGCCATAGCTGTTCAGAATGCATTCACTATTGCAGCTGCAGCCCCAGCCTGCTGTGCCAGCTGCCCACTGCCAGAGGGACTGTCCCTCTGCAGGAATTTCCTGGGCCAAGGTGCTTGAGGAAGATTTCAGTCTTGCAGAGAAGATTTGTGTACTTTATTATATAGTCTGTGACCAAACCTTGAAACAGCTGGTTGCCTATACTAATAAGCACTCCTGCTTTGCTTGCCTGAGTAGCCCCAGGACAACGTCTCTAGAGAGCAGCCCCCTTCTCTTCCCCTAAAGAACATTTATTGCCTCCTTGTATGACTGGTATCACCATAGATCTAACACCAGAAGATAGAATACTCCATCTGGCTCACTCCTTTTCCCATCAGATCAGCACTCCCTCCCATCTTGGTGTTGTCTGCAAACTTACTGAGAGTGCACTCAATCCCCTCATCAAGATCACTGACAAATATATTAAATAGGAGTGGCTGCAGTACTGAGCCCTGGTGGACACCATTCAGCACTGCCTGCCAACAAGATTCAACTCCATTGACCACAACACTTTGGGCCCAGCCATCCAGACAGTGCTTCACCCAGTGGAGAGTACACCAATCCGAATTGTATGTAGCCAGCTTCTCTCTGAGGATGTAGTGGGGGACAGTGTAAAAGGTTTTACTGAAGTCCAGGTAGACCACATCTACAGGCTTGCCTTCATCCACTAAACAGGTCACCCTGTCATAGAACAAAATCAGGTTTGTCAAGCAAAGTCCAACAGCAGCTCTTCCACAAAGGCCTGGAGGGCGCCAGAAATACTGAACAGAGATAAACCATTAGCATGATTAGAGAAAGCTTCACCATCCAGAAGTACAGGAGGATCTCAGGGCCCTGATTATGAAGAAGATAAAGTACATACTGTGATTTTTTCCAAATGTCTCTGGAGATTCATTAAAAAAGGGCACATGAATCAAGTCTCAGAACTTTAACATCAACAGGCTGTTGAGAAGCCATCTGACACCTCTGAGTGTTTTAATGGCTTGAAAATATATTTCCTTCTCAGAACATGATAGCTGTGGAAATAAGTTCCTAATTCTTATCAAGTTGCATATTCACAATTGCCCAAGAAACAGTTCTAGGTATATTAATATCTTTGTCCCTGATGGCTACCATGGAAAAGATAAACTTTTATTATTAAAATGTTTTGAAAAATCAAGCTAGCATAGGAAGGGATTTTCTCCTCACAGATGAAAAGCTGATAGTATACTCCTTAGAGAACAGGCAATTATTTTGTATTGGCAGTGTAGTAACAGAATTATCTTCTAATCTCTCTCATTAGATAAGGAAAATGTAGAAGTTTTCCCCAGGATTATGATGCTGGAACTAGTTAATAACTAAGAAGTCATTTGAACAGTGAGTGGCATTACACTTTATGTTACAGCATTCCTGATATGGGTAGCTGGGTTATTAACGCATTTACAGATACGAATAAACACTTTTAGAAGCGTCTGTGCTCCATCTGCAGTGAAAATGGGGCTGCTGAAAGATTCACCCCAGGCAGCGCTAACAGCAGGGAACAGGGCAATTAAGAAGAAGTAAGAAAAAAAAAAAAAAGCTGGTAGCATTATATATAATTTAGGTCTTGAATCAGTTTAGGTACTTTTTCAAAGTTGTTTTATCCCCACTGATTCAGCAGCTCCACCAGCTACTGAATATACAAGCAACAATGAGAATCTTGATATTCTTTTGATCTCTTTTCTAGCTAGTACATGAGCAAATACACACCTTCAAAAACCAAGCTTGCATATTAGCAGTATGGGATTTGAGGTAGTCCAAAATGTGCATTAAATGCAGTTGATAACAAGCAGCAGCTCTAATGCTTTTTAATTGATGGAGGACTTCCTTAAAAAATTGTGATGGAACTGTGCATGTGTGTGTATGCACATACGTAAAGTGCATTGGATTTTTAAGAGAACAATAAAGTATAAAACAATCATTACGGGTTATTAATTGTCAAAATTTTAAGAAAACAGGAATATCTGATACTTCTGTGTTGAAAACAGTGAGAAAATGGCAATGGCCACTCAGGTAACCTTTTAACATTCTCCTATGTGTTCCTTTTCATCCCCAGTCTGAATTACTACATGCCCTTGCCTAGGAGCCTGGGGTCCAGTGAAACTTCCACAGTGAGCTATTGCACTGTACACATTTGCAGGAGAAGCATAACTAGTTTAAGTTTACATATGGGAAATTCATTACCTTTTGTAATAAATCTGTACAAAGTTTGCACTTGCGGTGCTTTTTTAACAGACAGCAATAAGAGAGTGCCTCCTTTGAGGAAAGGGGAGAATCTCCCCTGAGTACTGACAAACTTGAGAAGTTTATTTCCGTAGTTTATCAATATTTGGGAAGCTAGCAGAGCAAGGCGGTGGGAAAAGAAAGCTACCATGAGTTTTACCACAATACAGAACAACCCCTCCAAAACAAAGCTTCCCTCTGCTACATCTCTGTGCGTTTCCCTTTCAGCAGTATCTTCAGAGATGAGCCAAACCTCATCTGTTCACCTGACAAATATATGTTTTCTAAGATTACACTGAAAGGTCCCATTTCAGAAGGAAAATTCCAAATAAACTACAATTTGAAAACTTTCTTCCAAAGCACACCAGCCCCCAGAAGAGAAACTGCAGGAGAATCATATGGGCGTAACTGGAAACAAGACAGCATGTTGAACATTGCTTATTTGACACAACTTTTGTTCCCTTCCAGAGAGATAAGGCTGCTCTGGATGTGAGGAATGAATCAGACTCAAGAGGCTGCTGAAAACGATGAAGAGCTAAAAACCTGCAATCCCAAATGTTACTTTACCCCAGAATAGAAAAGAGAGTAATTTTTGCAGGAAAAAGAAAAAAAAAGAAAGAAAGAAAGAGAGAGAGAGAGAGAGAGAGAGAGAAGTACATGCTAGATAAAAATCAGCTGTATTGCATATGTTTCAGCCCAGAGAAATGTGAAAATTAAAAAATTTGGCTTTGTATTGGAACTGCTGACAGCTTAGCAATTGATTTTCATTTGGAACTCATTCTCTAATAACTGATAGTAAAAACAGAAAAATCATTATTCTGTGCTCAAACTGGATTAAATCCAGCTTGGCTCTTGAATGGACAATAAATCTCTTGAGAGTATTTTAATACAAGAGAATTCCAGGTCCTTCATAGAGCAAACTCATTTAAAGAGTTTGCACCTAATTTGCTTTTAATTAAAATCTCACCTTAGTGCACTGTGGTACAAAAACCTACATACAACATTCCATGGTTACAAATGTCTACAGCATTTTTGATCACTCTACCAACTAACTGACAATAAGCCTACAGAATTTCTCATGGAATATGAGTCAGTCAAACAAAGATGTCAGTGTAATTAACCTTGTGATGTGGAGTTTTCTGTTGCTTCTACAAAACTATACCTAGGTGCTTTTTTGTTGTTGTTGCTGTAGGTTGTTTTGCCACAATGACCCAGGTAAGAAGGACTGCATTTGCAAGAAATAAAATAATAATTATTTGAAGAGAACTTTTTAGTTGTCACTGGTTTGTTTACAACTCCATTAAGTGTTTGAACTTGTACACTCTCCGATATTTCTGTGTCTCTTTTGATTTTTATTTCAACATGAACTGAGAAATTATGCAATGTGTAGCATGACACTGTGGCAAGGAAATGGGAAGACACAACTTATATTCAAATGCTGCAGATCAGCTAGGTGTAACACCCGCACACTCTCACGATGTGATCTGTGCCTCAGAGAGGTGGGCACACTTGTCCTCCCAGGCACTGCAAGATAACTCAGCCATAGGTGGGATTCTGGCTTATGAGGCACCCTCCTCTGTGTTGGCCCATGTGACTTCTTCTCTTGCCATAACAATGACAATCATCTTGATTTCTGTGGCATGCTACAGGCAAAGAAAGGTCCTGTACAAAGTGTGCAGGTTTGCGGAGAATAGATGTCCTGTTGTTGAAGATAAGATAGTCAAACAGTAGCCCCAGGTCAGTGTAACATCAATGGGAACTGGTTTAGGCTATCCCCTTTAAAAGGCTGGAAACTTACAGCAAGAATGACTATTAACTTTCATTCTATGACCACTAGAGATGTTAATTATTTCTTGGAATGTCTGCCCATGTCCTTGGAATGTAACAAATGCATGCTATACCTTTAAATATGTAATTGCTGCTTCTCTCAGTACGCACCCAGTGCTGTAAAGAGAATACCTGGCTGACATAAATCAAGTTACTTTGCCAGTTTTCTCAGCTTCATATCACTATGATGCTCGTCTGCAATAAAGTTTTTGCCTCTACAACTGAGTAAATCTACTTGTTATGACCAAATGAAAATGTCAGATGATTGGCAGCTTTATACAACCTCGAGCAAAGTGAGATAGCTTTTATAAAACACGGAACCAGAGCTAGCACTTCAGCCTGGTGGTGAGGCTGATGCTGCCCCTGTGTCCTGCATCTGTCCATGTCCACACACTGACTCACAGCTACAGCTCTGTTTGAGCATGCTCAGTGAAGAGAGTTCCAACTTCCAAGCAACTTGGTTGCCTAAATTAAAGTGTCTGTTCTCTATACAGTTCTGAAAAACAATTCCTATGGAGAAGGGTACAAAGGTTCTGTCTCTCAGCACATGTAATCATAGAATCATAAAAACACCAGGGTTGGAAAAGACTCTAAGATGATCCAGTCCAGGTGCCTCACTCTGTCTAGGGTCCCAAGTCCAACAAACAAACCTTGATCTGTCACTGTGCTAGCAGATCATAAATCACATTATCCCAAGGCACAGCAACAACTGTTTTTGGTGGCTATCTCCAACACCAGTTGATTCAACAAAGCTAAGATCTGCTGTTATTGCCATGCACTGCTTTTCTCAACTCATTAAGTAAACCTTGTGGAGGATGAGGAGTGTGAGGCCAGCTTCCACAACTCATTCTTCTCAGTTTTATCATCCTTTTTTTAATAACTCTATGTTGCTAACCTGCTTGTGTGCCCAAGCACAGGCTGTGTGATAAGAGAAAGAAAATTTGGTTAGGAATCTACCATTCTGCACAGACTGGAAGTTCTCAGGGCTGCTTTTACAAGCATTAGAAAAAAAGAAAAGGAAAAAAAAAAAAAAAAAAAAAAAAAGGAGAAAAGGAAAAGAATCCTTAAATGCCATCTAGTGGAAAAAAACATTTTCACATATCTGTCTTATGGAGCAAAGGAGAATTGTGCCAAGACATGGATAGACCTCTGTGGATTTCTGAGTTTCCATCACTTTCTTAACTTTGAATGTAGTAAACTTCAAAGCACCACGAATGAAGGAAACACCAGTCTTAAACTCTGCAGTGTCTCAGTTTCAAGTGAGCAGGACACCAAGTTGCAAAGGAGGAGCCTGTCTGTGCAGTAGGATAGCAGTTAACTCTCCTACATGCAATAGATCCCCGTAAGAACCAAGAAGCCCCAGGATGCTGGACATGGAGCCAGCTACATTACACCGAGAGAAGAAAATTTACAATAAAGAAAAAAGCAAAACTAATATGCTTGAATGCCAAGATATACCATGGTATGTCAAAACTAATTCAAAAGTGACGCAACAAGACCGTAACAAGCAGTACCAACTAAAACACCAAGATACAGTTTGCTGATTGTATTTAAAATCTCTGTACTGGCTCAAAACAAGCCCAGTCTGTGTGCTGTGAATTAGAAACAAAATTACTGACCTCTTAGTTATGCTTCTTGAAGGCCTTAGCACCTTGATGACTTTTGCACATAATTTCTGGTACTGCTTTCCAAAAGCCCTGTGCCCAAATGTTGTCAGTGTCCACCAGAAGGGGAGTCACAGACCAGCTGCCCTCTGTTCAGAGACAGTGCTCTGGGGTCACACTTCTGCAGAAATACTCCTTGTGTCTCTAAGAGGATGCCACTGGGATCCCTTGTTAGCCCAAGACTAAGTCAAGGCTGGCTTAGTCAAGTCAAGTTCCAAAGTGATTTTTGAAGAAAAAATCACAGTTCAAGGCACACCATCACCACTTGCACCTCTCTTTGGAGTGTATTCATCTTGCTGCAAGGCAGGAAACAAGTAGCAGTCAGGAAAAAAAAAAAACAGATGATGGTGTGAACAGGTGACTAGCCTGAGAGAAAGGACTCCGGGTAGTTTAGGAACACAGGTAAGCTGCCTCTAGCTTCTGCATGTAGCTAGAATAAACTTTTTTTGTGTGAGAAACTGCTGAGTAGCTGTAACTAAGAACATCTTTGCTTCATGCACTCTTCTGTGTGTGAGACCACTTTGTCAGATTGCCCCAATACTGCCACCTGCCAAATGCAACAGAATACTGCTGTCACCAACATCTATTATACTAGAATAGTATGTTACTTAACATACATATATTACATATGGGGAAAATATGCAATTTGCAGATTTAAGGTAGTAGCCTTGGATGCTACTCATGTAGGAATGATTGCAGTACTTTCAGCCACAGCATTTTATCAGGATATGAAGTTTAGTACGTTCAGACTTGAAAAATCTCAGAAGAAAAAAGAGAAATAAAGGTTCTAGAGTTGCTAGAATAACCTTTGCCCCATAAGCTGCTGAAACGACACCCTGAGGCGCCTTAAGACCAAGTGACACCACTTCCTATTTCCCCATTTCTGTTCCGGGTCGTGCCTCGTTCCCGCTCAGCGGTCTGGTTCTCGCGCTGCTGGGGGAAACTTTTCCCTCGGCGCCGCCATCGGTCGCGGTTGGTGTGTGGGTTACACGACCCGCCATGGCCCGGTTCGGCCGTCGGAACCGCGGCCACCGCTTTGTGCCGTGCGCCGAGTGGCGGCGGCCGGCGGGTGGGCGCTGAGGAGCGGGCGGGCATGGCCTCCCCGCCACACGGCGAGGTGCGGGCCCTGCGGGACCAGGTGGAGGCCTTGGAGGCTGAGCTGGCCGCCTGCCGCGGGCAGCTGGAGCGGGCGCAGCGCCGGCTGAGGCGCACCGAGCGGCTCTACAGAGAGGCTCGGCAAGGCAGCCAAGCGCTGCGACGGCAGGTAGGGCCCGGGGATCTGCTCCGGTGATAGAGACGGTGGTAGAGGCCTCTGAGCCGCAAAGGTGATTCCGTAGTGTGAGGGGGAAGAGACGAGCTTAGTGGGGGTGGTGAGGGAAAAGCAGAGCAAAGGTCCCGCCTTTGTGTGTGTGAAGTTCTGTGAAGCTTCTTTGATCAAGATTCTGTGAAGTTTGATCGAAGTCATGCTCGTTCAACACAGCGCGGGGGTCTTTTCTTGCAGTTCAGTTCCTTGCAAGTAACGTGAGTTGAGTGTTCTCTTCTAAGAGCGTCACTTTCTTGAGCAGAAGTGTTTTTCATGATGGCACCCATCCATAACTTCCATGCAGGAAATTATCACCTGCTAAACAAAGACTGACTGAAGTGGGTAGAAGGCAACTATGCTTCGACTGAGTTTAATTGGGATTAAACTTAAATGGGATGCATGTTTTAATGCAATTAAATGGGATGCATGTTTTTTCCTGGTGTGTATCTTTGTGTTCTCTAAAGTCACATTTTACTTTCAGGTTGAAGAGCTCACTAAGGAAATCCATAGTAGGAAGGAAAAAGACACATGTAGCGTGGAAGTGCAAACGGAGGACTATGAGTGGTCACAAGCAGGTAGAGGGGGTATTGGGTGTCAGTCTAGAGCACTGTTGTGAAGAGTGGTTTTTTTTTGTTTGCTTTTTTGTTTTGCATAAAACATGTTTCAAATTCCTGTTGGTAAATGTGTTAAACTTAGTAACTGAAAATCAGCTTTTAGACTGTTTATTCAAGTGGTGTTTTTTAGTGCAGGGTGAAGTGTAGCATGCACTTGTATGTGGATTTTTTGCCGCGTTACTCTGATATGTAGTGATCTCCAGCATTATGCTGGTGTTTCTTGTTGTACCAATTCATAAAGTATGTTAAAACAAGACAAGGTTCAGTAAAAGTGGTATAATGCATACAGGCACGACTTAGTAATAGTTTTTTGTTAGACTACTTCTGTGCTTTAATTTTCAGTTAGTCTGAAACTGTTTTGTGTGAAATGTTGCTTTGCTGATCTGTATGTCTTCAACTTCTTTTCCCTGCAGATTATTACTACTATGAGAATTATTACAATCACACTGATGCTCAGGACTATGCATCTGAGCTATCTGTGCAGGACAATCATGGGACTGAAGGCACCGAGCGTGATTTCACAGAGGAGTCACAGATGGACGCTAATATTCCTTTAAGGGAGAACAGCACTGAAGTAGCTGAAGGTGGAGAAGAGGAAAATTTGATCCAGAATTCACAGGTTATAAAACTTGGGGGGCTGGGTTGTGAATTTTGAAGTTAGAAATCTATTAATATTTAATTTCATTTAAAGTTTTTCATTCTTGATGTCAGTGTGTGGAATGATCTCTTCTGTGCTGATGAAGTAACAGTGATAACAGACTTTCTTATTCTTTGAGTTCTTTGTGTGTTCAGTGTAATATTAGTTTTAGATTTGCTTGAAATAGTGTTGACATTCTAAAGCAGATGTTCAGTATGGTTCAGAAACAATAAAAATCTGGCATTTTTTAACAGCAGAAAGCATTTAATATGAACATGGTGAATTTCACTTGGGGTTCCATTGTTTTTTTTTCCGTAAGGAAACGTAGGCAACATATAAGGGGAATAAAGTTGGTCGGATATTTTTTACTCTTGTTGTTGTTGATGTTTTAGTCAATGTTTTTCATGCTTCCCTGAGTTACATTTGAATATGATCAGGGAAAACAGAAGATATGGGATGAAAATTTGATTCCATTATAATCAAGAGGAGTTTAGCAGTAAATGACAGTTGTTTACCTTCTTGTCTAATAGTCCCTTGAGCAACCAAGTCAATAGAGCACTAATATTTTGTTTAAAATACCACACTGTGAAGTGCTGAAGAACCAAGGTTTTTTTTTCAGAAGGAAGTTCAGTTTGTTCCTTTCTGGTTTTAGGAAGCAGAGGATACTTCAGTACAGGAGGGTTCTTTGGCAGAGAGCTTGAGAGCTGCTGCAGAAGCTGCTGTTTCACAGACTGGCTTTATATATGATGAAAATACGGGGTTGTATTATGATCACAGCACTGGATTCTACTATAATTCAGTAAGTACAGTTTTCAGAATGCTTGGTATTTTTTCTCTACTGCAAATGTTTTTGTAGAAGTTGATATAAGAAGAGAGCTAAGATCCAGTCAAAGTTCTTTAGCTTTAATCAAAGTTCCATAATGATTATATATTCTCCAATGTGTTTTTCATAGGAGACTGTTCAGAGCTCTCTTTTTGTCCTATGAGGTGTATGTGCAAGCATATATAGATGCAAGTATAAACAGTAACAAATTATGTTGGAACTACTCCGCTGAAAACAGGTTCTGTTTGCACCATTATGTGCAACTCATTTTAAAAACAAATGTGGCCATAGTAAACAAAACTAGTAATTTTAAGATCTATTCTTCTCTCTGTTACTTTTTATTTAAAGTCTCAAGCTGCAACAGTATCAGTGTTACCAGTTGTGGATGTGGTCATGTTATCACATAAACAACAAAGATCAAAACACTTCAGTTCTCTCATAGGTTTGAGTGTTTCTTAGGGGAGAGGTTTGGAAATAACGCAAAAGGTTTGTGTGGCACTTTCTTAACTGGGTGTTCTGTTGTATGGTGTTTATGGTGTTCTTTATTTCTCTTGTAAAGGAAAATCAACTGTATTATGATCCGGCAACTGGGATTTATTACTACTGTGATGTGGAAAGTGGACGATATCAGTTTCATTCGCGAGTGGATCTGCAGTCTTATCAGGCTTCTGGTTCTCAGCATGCCAAGGAAAAGAAAGGGAAAAAGAAGAGAAAAGAACCGGAGTGGTCTGCTACAAATGAGTATAAGGTAACTTCAGAACTTCTAGGGGAGAAAAGAAAAAGCAAAATTTGTATTATTTTGTTTTTTTTCATTATGGAACTTAGAGGTTCTGGGATTTGGTGTTTAGATGTTTTATGCATGTTTTCTGAAAGGGTCAGATGTTTTCAGACCATAAAAGACTAATTGTTTAGATGTAGCTAGTGACAAAGTTTTCTCATTGAACTGTAACAGACGGAATTTTAGAGTTGGATTCCCTCACTTTTCAGTGCTCCTTCATTAAAATAAGGTTGCACAGAAACTGGTGAAATCTCTGTGGAGTTCTGATTACTTCAGTATGTTCTTCTATTGATATCTTTTTTTATCAATACATTTTTGTTGTCCTCAGAGTTCAAATAAACTGTAATCTTAGTAAGTGCTGACTGTAGTTAACTTGTATTTTGAGTTACATTTTGTAGCTTCATTTCTATTCTCTTCTGATTGCTAAAAAATCTACCAAATAGTACAGTTAGAAGGTACCTTGGAAGAATGTGTTGTCACATACGTGTTAAAACTCATGAAATCTTCTCTTAATGAACACTGTTACTGGTGTTGAATCAAATTTATGTTGCTGTTCTGTAGATTTTTTTTTATTAGGATTTAATTGAACGTGTTATCTTTGGTCTGCAGGGCTTCCTTAGTGTGCATTTTTAAAGCCATTGCTTTAACCATGGCATAATTTCATTATAGAGATTCCAGCACAGCTGATTTATTGAAGTCTGAAAGAATCACATAGTGTGCAAGCATAATTATTATGTAACATCAGGGCAGAGCTTAAAATTGTGCTTTCAGAGTTCAGGTTATCTGAAAGATTTGAAAACAGAAATTTACATTGTACGCTAGTTGGATAGTGGTAGTTGGTTGATTACAGTTCTTGTGTTTATATTGTGGCTAAACATTTCATGTAGACCTTTTCAAAAGATTCAAAAGATACTTAGCAACGCTGAGTGTAGTAGTTCTTTAGATACAGGGAGGTAATGCAGTTGAACCTAGTTGGTAGTTTTACCAGTATCTAAGTTCTGCACATGCTGTGAGCAAATACAGAATTAGCATTCTTGAAACTCTCACAAGGCATTATTAATCCAGAACTTCATCATGTGTCCAGAAAACAAGTTGGAGAAATTTGTAGGAATTAGCCTTCATCAAACAGTGCAATTAGTAAATCCCTTAAATTTAGTTCTGTGGTGAAATTTTCCAACTTACCTGAATGTAATATATTAAAAGCTTTGTGACTTACATAGCTCTAATGTAAAAAATAACACTGGCTACCTTGTGGGATCCCATCCCCGTCTGCCTTCATCATCCTACTGTATTGCAAGTAGCTACTTGTCTTTACCTCATGTCATGTGTAAGGTGTCTTTTCTGTGAAGTTTGCACAGTCACAAGGTAGGAGGTAAACATCCACTTTTGACAATGAGTTTTATTGATAAGGAACTGAATACTTAGCTTTGTGGAATAATTCATTTTAACCAACAAGCTAGCAGGAAAACTGTTTAAAGTATATTCTTTTGCACACAGATTTGTGCACCTCTGAGCAGGGAGGTAAAGGTTGTGTCACGGTAACTGTGGCACTTGCTATTTGTATTCTTTTATGAAAGAATTCAAATTAACAGTTACTCTGCTTTAACTTTTTTAACTTTCTAACTTTTTTTTTTTTTTTTTTAAATAAAAAGCCTTCCCGTCATTCCACTTCTGTGTAAATGCACAACTAGATTTAGAAAGCAAAGAGCTGTTTAGGGTCATACTTGATTCCTCTGAACATTAACTGATTTCTTGGACATCGTACTCTTTTTTTTCCCCCACAAGCATTACAAATAGGAGATTCTTATTTTATTTTATTTTCCTAGTTTGTGATTTATCAATGATAAATAAAGTAATATTGAAATGTAATTCTGGGAATGTCCAAATGCACTTGGACATTATTACCATTCCCCAGTTAAGACTAGAATACTTACAGAAAATGCATGTGATCTGATGAAGACGGTGAGTATTGGGTAAAAAGCTTGAAGTACACAAGTACTTGTTAAACTTTCTTGTGTTTTTATTTCAGTTAGGGGATTAAATGTGAACAAATATTGATAGATACTCAGTATTACTTATATAGAAGCAGTAGGGAAGTTTACTAGTCATACATATAATCACCAAAAACACATATTGTATATATATAATACTGGTAGTTGAACAGTTTTTACAAAAAAACAAAAAACAAACAAACAAACAAAAAAACTCAAGCCATTTAAAAAATATTCTTCTCCTTTGAATCTAAAAATGACTATGCATCAAGCAGATAATTTCCTGTTTCTGGTGACTGGAAGAGGTAGAGTTCTTTTAGGTTTTTTAAATTTTGTTTTAAGTTGCATTTTTGTTTGTGGCTACTGTTATTTGTGAGGAATCTGCTGTGCTCACTATCTTACGTATGCTGCTTACTTAGAACTAAGATATTGGGATGAATAGCACTACGGACATAAAAATTGTTCTCCACAAATATTGCAGTGTTTGTGAAAAAGAAATACAAATCTGAGAATCCAAAGAATAAAATTACTCTAATAGTTAAGTAAATGTTCTTGTGTTTTTAACAAGCCAAGTTACCACACAAGAAGATGTTAATGAGCCTCTGTGAAAAATGAATGTACTTGTAATGGCAAAAAAATAAAGGTGGGGGAGGGGTAACTCACATAATTAGTGCCTGATTTATTATGAGCTTTATGCAGAGGTTGTTTTAATCAAACTTCTTAATTATGAATGGTTTTCTTTCAAGCTTGCTGCTCACAAGCTTGCATTTAATAGGCAATCGGATGTCATGTTTGACAAAATATAGAATTTAGCTTGCTTGAGTGGGATTCGTGGAATTCTTGGAATTACAAGGATTTAGTTTTCTTTCTGTAGTGATAAGTCAAGAAAATTGATTGAGAACTACCGTAATTGCTTTCTGTGTGAGAAGAATCTTTAGAATTTTCTTATTTAAGAAGTTTAAAAACACACAAAAAAAATTCACAACAAAAAACCTCATATGGTAGCATGAATGATGTGATCTCTGACCCACTATCTAGATTTACATTTTCACACTAGTTGGAGAATAGACTTTATGCATTGGTCATCATGAGGTTTTATTTGCTAGATTAGGGTTTTGAGTGACACACAGCAAAACTTTGTTGCTGTCAATAGGCTCTGACCTATGACTTTTTTTTCCCCACAAATAATTCTTACAGTTTATTCTTGTCTGGATTTTATTTCAGTGTGGTGCTCAAAATTAACTTCCACTGTGTTCTTTACTACTATAGATCTGTCCTAATTACTTCTGTGCAAGAGACAAGGCTTTCATAGTAGTATTTCCCATATGACTCTTGAAACAGTGATTTTATTTTTAACACATGTAGTTTACTTGTTGCTGATATTCATCCCATCTTTAGGTACGTCAGTTGACAGAAACCATGGCTAGTCTGAAGATTTCTTCTTTTGGATTGGCAGCTTCTGGTAAAGGTAGAGTTGAGACACCAAACACATTAGTCTGTGGATGTTTACCTTTAACCTTGATTTATATATTAAGAGGGAGAAGTATCTACAAGTTGATGTTTAGATACCTATTTCCCAAAAGAAATCACTTTTTAAAAAACTTATTTGATCAACACCAGTTTATCTAAAAAGTAAACAAACAAACAAAAAAAAAGTAAATTGAAACACCGTATAAGTAAAACATCTGAAGAAAACTTTGATGGTACTCTGAGTATCTGGGGAAAACACCTATTTAGTGTCACTATTTTTACATGGGATGTCTTGACTAATTGCACTACATATTCTTTAGGTAAGGCAAATAGGTACTTTCAGTGTTTCAGAGCTTTCCACTAATGTATGACTTCATAATATAGGAAGAGCGTTACTCACTTTATGGTTTTTAGTTGGATTTTTGTGTTGGAACTTCCAGTTTTGCATGGAGTAGAAGATGGTAATTGGAGTACTTGTGAAATGGTGTTAGCAAGTGAAAGCTTAGTCAACTGAGTGGAAGTGTTGCTAGGAAATGTTTCTTAGAACTACACTATGCATACACAAAATAATTTAAGGTCTAATTTGTAGGCAGACCCAAGAGTTGCATGAGAATACATGTAGCTCAGGTGTAATATAGAAAAATATGAAGCTTCTTGGAAAGAGCAGATTGTCTTTCTCTTGTCACAGAAAAAGTATAATTAAATGTTTTAAATATTTTGAATACATAATTAAAAACACATTACTCACATATGGGAGATGATACTTGTGAAGGTCTTTGTATGTGTAGTTTGTGACCTGTTCTTCAGAAAGCAAAACCATCAGTTCCTTCCACGGGACGCATGAAAACAATTTGCTGGTTCTAAACTGCTTCCCTTGCTTTTTGGTCTGTCTGTGTCAGAAATGCAGGAAAAAAAAACCACTTCAACCCTGTAATTAAGAGAGAGCTTATTATGGATTAACTTCATCCCACCTCTGAACTTGACTACTAGGCTGACAGAGGAAAAGTCAGAGATTGCGTAGTGATTCTGCTTTTCAAAGCTGAATGGTGTAGAGGCAGTCTCTGTCCAAGTTGTGATCTGTTTAGTGACTGTTTCGATTTTAGGCAAGGCAAAAAATATACAAAAGGAAAGTACCTAGGTTCAGGATGTAACTACTATTAATTATAAGCATGTACTTTCATCCTTGTTATGTATCATAAAGATACATAAGTTGATGAGTAAGATGAGTTAAATATCTTGTTATTGAGAAATAAAGTGCACTGATGGTGTTTTAGTCATTCAAGATGAAGCTTACTGAATATTCTGTTTACTGTTGGTTCTACCTTTAAATAAAAGCAGTGGCTATATGGAGGCATGTTATTAGCTGATTACAGAGTTGCATGTTCATGTATGCTACATATATTCTGTTTTATTTCTAGTGGTTAGATATCACAAAAGGATTTCTTCAATAGGAAACTTGTAACAGGAAGTTACCTTCAGCATGCTTTAGGTGTTTCCCAGACTTGCTTGTTGCAGCAATATGATTTTTCTGTGTTATGTCTTAGAAGTTGAAATCTTCCATAAGAACAAGAGCGACCAGTTCCATAGTTTCCCTAATTAGCCATAATTAGTTTCTCTAATTGCTCATCCCATTGTCCTGGGGGGGCAGTTGAGAGTGGGCACCAACAATATTTGCTTTACTATCCATCCTGTTATTCCTCGCCTAGAGGCTCTCTACTGTACTATTCTTAATGGCATGGGCTGTCCTGTCTAATCTCTCTCACTTAGATACAGTGCAGCACCACCACTACACGTCTCCTGTCTGTCTCTCTTGAGCAACCAATAGCTCTCCATCCCAGCACTCAAGTCACGAGACTTGTCCTACCAAGTCTCACTTGTGATACCGTAGCTCTGGGGGGGTGACCATAGTTTCTAGTTTATCCCATTTTGTTCCTCATACAACTTGCATTGGGATACAAGCTTTGCAGATATTTCTTTCTAAAATCCCTGGAACAGTGATTTGGCTTGTCACCCTCAGATGGTGCTGTACAATTGCTGAGTTTAATTGCAGTGCCCCTAATAGTATTCCCTTCCCCTGTCAGTGCTGGTTTAAAATCTTGGTCAGTCTCACCAGATGTGAGGATGTTACAGAAAGTGAAAGCCCATGATATGGATGATCTGTACAACACTTACTTTTGGCCAGATCACTGTTGAAAATAACACAGGCAGTGGCTTTGCAATCCCCTTCCTTCCTTATAGTTCTTAGGAGTTCCAGGGGGAAGGGCAATTGCAAACTGGTATTCTTTAAGGTAAAACATGAGGTCATTTAGTATTTGTTGTCTTATTGAATGTGCTTCAAAAGCATACGTTAAAGTAAAGATAATAAAGCACTATCTTGACTACTGGATTGAGAGGAATTCTTAGTTTTGACTTGTAGCTGTGTAACTGATAAGTTTTTATAATAATAGTCAATTTCATATCTTCCTGAAAAAATCAACTTTTTTTTTTTTAATCTTATGTTGCAAAATTTTGTATGCTTCAAGACAACTGAATGCTTTAATTCTGAATCTAAGAAGGCAAGTAATTATACCACAAAGTCTGATATGGTATTTCTTTTCAATGTCTGTTGCAGTCAAAAATGGATTCTCAGTAGAACCTGTTCCACACAGCACAAATTAGGCTCAGAAGTTCTTCACAGGCTTTTGTTTTAGTTGCCATTTTTAAATTAGAGAGAGACAATTGTTAGGCAAAGGATAGTGGGCATTTCTGATTCGTGGAACCATTCTGGGGGGAAAAAGAAAACAAACAAGAAGAGAAAAAAACAGGCGGAAATTACAATGAAGGTTAAAGAAGCTTAAAATAAGTTGCAAGAATTGTGTTAGAGAGGATCAGGAGGGTCATAAAAGCAAAACTGGAAATTAGTCAATGGTATTTATAAGTTTGAGAGTAAGAGCAAGGATTGCAACTTTTTTTTTATAGGAAAAGCTGAAAGAGTTACGTGGAGACTGGAAAAGGAGTGTCGTCCCACTAATCAAATAAAAGATGGATTTAATTATATCCAGTAGGACATGAAATGTGCAGAACTTTCTCAAAATGTGTTTTTTAATAGTTTTAAAGTAATTGCTAATGAAGAATTTAATTCCAGGCTGACAGTGGACTTAAACTCAATTTGTAAAGAATAGAACTTTCCTCAAGTGTGATTTCTGTAACTCTTCTTCAGGATATGGACACAGAAGAGCAGAAATCATCTAACAATTTGAATTGCCTTTCCACTGCTGAGCAAGTTAGTTCTGCTGAAGAAGAAGAGTCTCCTAATGCAAGAAAGAAGACAAAAATGGACACAAAAATACGAAACAATCTAACAGCCAAAGAATCAATTTTTACAGACAGCATGAATTCTCATTCATACAAAAGTATACCAGATACCGCAGCATATACAGATGACAGTAGAACAGTAGACACAGAAAGTGAGCCAGAAGAAGGTGAAATTACAGATTCTGAACATGAACCTTATAGCAGTACAGATGAAGTAACAAGTGAAGAAACCAATGATTCAGAAGATTCAGAAAATGAAGGTGAATTGTTGTACCTTTGTTGTATGATATTATTCTATTTTTCCAAGTTCCCATTAAGGAAAAAAGAAATTGTGAAGCAGTTTGGATAATAATAAATAAATAGAAGCATCTGACTTGAGATACTATGGGGGTAAAAAGCGTTATATATTACCAGTGTTCCTTTATTTTCATTTCCAGTATAGGTGGGACTAATTAGTGGTGTTTTTTCTAAAAGCTGTTAGAGCTGTAACTGCCTGGGCTTATGTGAAAACCTCAGCAGTGGAATAAATTTGTCTACATTAGGGTAGTGACAAGAAAATAGAAAGTCTGTTGCTAAAATTAAAAATTTCTAGTGCAGACCCCGCAGTAATTCTGTGAAATAGTTTTTCAGTTAGTGTATGGTATTTCATAGAATCATCTGGGTTTGAAGAGTTCAACCATCAGCTTGAGCTACCCAGTCTCATCACTGAATCTTGTATTTCTAATGCTGTTCATAAACAATTGCATGTAACTCAGTGAGAGAAGAAACCCACTGTGGTGAAAAGGAGTACCCAGTAGTATTTGAAATCTTTTGAGTGTATTTTTGTGGTAACACATGAGAAACAGGCATAGAGAGAAAAACATGTATGTTCTTTTCACCAAAAAAGTTAGAGTCTTAAGACCTCAAGAACCAAGTGGTGTTTTCTGAAGGTGAAAGTGAGGGGAAAATGTGGAAAGATATAATACAAAAAGCTGGTACATGCAAATGATACTGCAAGTCATAAGAAGTCTGTACTGCAGCCTGGGACCTGCTCAGAGTTTTAACAGTCAAGTTTGTTTCTTCTGCTTTCAGTCCTTCACTTATTCAGCTACTCCAGTTCTGATTAATTAGTGCCATTCAAAATGTCTGAATGCTGATGCTGTCAAGCATGCTTTCTCTTACTGATTTTCTAAAAATCCACCACAGTGCCAAAATCTTCATGAAAATGAAGATGATATCTCTTCTCATAACTTTATCTACGGTCTTCCACTCTTGCCAATGTGTTTCTACCTGAGACCATTGGAAACTTGCTGTAAATATGCATCTGTCAGCTTGTGTTATCTGTACTTACGCTTAAAGATAGTAAGAACAAAATCAGTAAAAATATATTTGACAGAAATTGTCTAATATAAAGTTATATTTGCATGAAATTTATGATGTGGCCTTTTGAAGAGTACTTGGTCAGGCATCCTAGTTTTGACGAATGGGTGATGCTAGTAAATTCTGTGTTTTTCTTTATATTTTATGGCTGTACATAAACAGTTGTAGGCATGCAAAAGAGGAGGATTATTTTTGGACTGATAATTTAGTGTGGGGGCACGAAAGTCTAAAACAATAGTCTAATCAAAGTTTTCTCTCAGATGTACTTATACATTTCTTTTGCTAAAAGTTCATAGGATTGTGCCAGAAAATTGTGGAGTGTGTATCAGTTACTATCAGAAAACTATGGACTACAGGAGTGAAATTGTTGGTGGTAACTTTTCTTCTTTATAATTGCAGATGAAGAAAAGATTTGGCCTCCTTGTATCAGAGTCATAGTAATAAGGTCACCGGTTCTACAGACTGGATCACTTTATATTATCACAGCTGTGAAACCTGCTACAATTGGAAGGTAAAACTGAGTTAAATTTGTTACCTATCTCTGAAGCTGTACTATCTTCTAGGGCAGCATAAGCCACTGGGGATTGTTTGTCCCCACTGTTCCTACTTGTCCTGCTAGCCTTCAGTAGTTGTGAAGCTTACTTAGCTAACCTTAGGACAGTAAGAAACTTCAGCCATGTCACATAATGTTGTATTTGCTATGATAACAGCATATGTATTTTATGTTGTTCAGCAGTTGTGATAAGTTGGTATTTTGACTAAGTCCTAATAACAACATAATTAGAAGTTAAGAAAGTAAGCACACTTTATTTCTGTGTTGCTAAGAAAGCTCCTTCAATAATTCAGATTCATGAGGAAGCATAAGTTGGGCTTCTCATTTGAATCCTGGTAGGGTTGATTCACCACTTTGAAATAACGTGCTGCATTGTTTGCTAACCAGCATCCATTCCTTAAGTTCTGGTAGTTAAAACAGAATCAGGTTTCATCATAGTGATGATGAATTTAATGGTAAATTAATGCTTTCTTCAGTGCCTACTAAAAACTCCAGTCATTCTCAACTGCTTTTGATCTGTTGCTGATTTGTATTTTGATTTGCTCCTATATCTGGAGTTTTCTAGGCACATCTGTGTGAAATTCAATTGTTGAAAATGCTTTGGTTACCTTATAGTTCCTTTAGTAGGTATACTGTTTATTTGCCCCCTAGCTTAATAATTAACATGTAAATCCATTCATCATCCCTCCCAGGGTCTTTAAAAGAGAAATCTGTTTTTTTAATAATTATTTATAATAGTTATAATAATGTAGTTTACAGAAGGCTGAAAGCGAATGAAGTAAGGGCGTTATGTTGTGTATATTCTAAGATAGTATTTCTGTATTTGTAAAGCTTGCAGTACTAAGGTTCAGTTGAAATGCACCTTTTGTAAGATATTATTTGATCTATTTCTATTTTGTCACAATTTATTTATTAACTTGATTTTTCAGAGAAAAAGATGTTGGCCACACACTTCAAATTCCTGAAGTTGGAGTCAGTAAGGTAACTCTTGTTATTCTCTGCTAATAGGCAGATCTTTTTATCTGGATAAAGCTTTGTCTTCTTTTTTAGCTTTACATCTTGACAAATTATGAGGGGCTTGATTTTTTATTTATTTATTTATTTATTTATGTTGGTGGTTTTTTTTTACGTGTAATTTTAGCCACTTCTTTTAGTAACAAAGTTATGAAAAAAGAAAGCATACAGTGTTTTACCCTACGGAAATACAATGTATACAGCGCTCTGATTTTGTATTCCAGAAAAGCAAAGTTTGTTGTTTTTTGTATTGTTGTTGTTTGTTTGTTTGTTTGTTTTAATTTAATTGGAGTTTTAGTAATGCACAGTTCAGTACATAATAAATAATTATATTTTGAAACCTGATTTATATTATATTAATTATATAAATGTTATATTAATTATGTTAATAATTGAACTTGAGAAAATGGGTGGTTGTGTTAGATATTGACTATATTGTAAAATATTGGTGTCAGCTAGTTGGAGCTAGGTATAGAAAAATCCGATCTTTATAGCTGAGCTATAAACAGGTTGTGTTTTGTTTTTAAGATAGCTGTATGAATGTATAAGTGATGTACAGAGCGTTTGAAAATACTAGTTTTTTTGAAGTTACATTGTTATAGAATTAAGAAGGATTAAAAATAAATTATTTGCTCAAGTTTGCTAACTACTGCAACACAGACTGTAAATATAGTAAATATAGCTCTCTTAATTCAGTGTAAGTTTAAGACCTATAATCTGAACAAAAAAGTCGATAAAACACCTGCAAATGCATGGATCTTAAATAAGCTTTGCTATGTCTGTTCTAGGTGATAGTTCTAACTAATAAGCAGCGTAACATTTTATACTGAAAATTTTTTAGAGATAATCTTTTCCTGCTATTGATGACATTTTCTGGCTTGTATATGAAACTGGGTTATAAAACAGCCAAAGAGTTTTTATATTTTCCCTTCTGCTTCTTAGCATAGCTAATAATAGCATAGCTAATAATGTTTCAATATTTATATATATATATTTATACTTATATATTTGTATATTTATATATTTTAGGCTCGCAAATACGTTCTGAAATCTTACTTTAAAACAGTATTTAAGTTGTCAAGTATTTGCTTAATGAGAACATTTCACTTTTCTATTTATCAGTTCCATGCAGAAATATATTTTGACCATGATTTGCAAAATTATGTTCTTGTGGATCAAGGCAGTCAGAATGGAACAGTTGTTAATGGAAATCAGATTTTACAGGTGAGTATTTGCTGCTACGGTGCTGTGTACATTGCAGAAAACTAATTGTGTGGTTATTTTAAATGTGTCATGGCAAATTGCTAACAATATTGTTGTTCTTCAATCTCCTTCAGGTCCTAGGGCCATTCTTTATGTTTTACATTGGCTTTATATTAGGAATTAGAAAAAAATCTACTGTTGTTGGAGTTGCTAGAGTGAAGAACCCACTGTATTTTAAACGTTTACCTGCATTTGTTACTTCAGACTTTATCAGTAAATTATGAGCAGTATTCATGTAATAGCATTGGTGCCCTGCATTAGTAACTAATAACTATGGCTGCCAAAACTTTCTTTTGCTGTAGCCTAAAACGAAATGTGATCCATACATCTTGGAGCACGGTGATGAAGTGAAGATTGGTGAAACTGTGCTTTCTTTTCATATACATCCTGGCAGTGACACTTGTGATGGATGTGAACCGGGTCAAGTCAGAGCACATCTTCGCCTGGATAAGAAAAAAGAATCTTCTGGTTAGTTACCTTATCTTAGAATATGGTGGGGGTTTTTTAGTATTATAATGGATTTTCATCTTATAAATAATATGTGTATATATATATCAGAGTTCTGTTACTATTTTCTTCTCAACTGAGAATAGCTCTGAAATAGACAATAATATATTTTCTTTTTGGCATGTGTCTGTGTAATAATCTTAGAATAAAATTTTGTCTTATGGTGGAAAAGAGTTACGCTATTAATTAGAAATTGAATCCTGTGTTCTTCCTTTTAGTTTGCCCAGCACTTAGCAAAGAAGAGAGAGAGTTGGTCAGAAGAAAAGCATTAAAACAAATACGGGTCAAGTATGGTTTACAGGTGAGTTTACAGAAAATTAAGTGTTTGAGATCTATTCCTACCCTGTGATTCCTGTTTAAGCAGTAAATTTCAGTGAATAAAGAAAGCTTTCGGACTCGTGAGTCTCATGGTTTAACTCAAGCATGTCATTTGTACACTAAATCATTATTTACAGATTTCTGAAGACAGAGCAGGGAGGTCATCAGAAATAAAGAACCTAAATATTGTTTGTCTTTATTTTGTTTTAAAGAATACAGAGTATGAAGACAACAAAGCAGTGAATAATCCAAAGTACAAAGACAGGGCAGGAAAACGCAGAGAGACCATTGGAAGTGAAGGAACTTTCCAGAGAGGAGATACTCCAGCTTCTGTACATATGTAAGTTTGTTTGGATGTTAAAAAATAAATAAATCTTCAGAGTCCTCTAATGAATAGTACAGAACTACAGTAAATATCAATTACTTATTAAGATACAGTTCGTTATCTTACCTGTATACAGTGTATTAGGAGAACTAGAAAACAGCTGTTCTCACTTCCCAGTTCATATTAACTTCTTGCTTTTCCTTACGGAATTCAGCTTGGCTGTTATGATGGCTAAATCACTGTCCTATCTCAAAAGATATGGAACTCAGCAATTGCACTACTGACATCTCTGACACATTGAATAGCCTCAGTTTTTTGTCTCATCCCAGTAATGGCACATAGGCAAGATTGCCTATGCATAATTTCTTTTTACTGCTCACTCATCCAGCATTTCTTAGTGTATGTATATTTTTACCTCTTCAGTCACACTTATTTTAATCTTCCTTCTTAATTATTTCTTCTCTAGTTGCTTTCTTGTTTTAAAGAAACATGATCTTGTAGGTGCTGGTAAGTTAGTAAAAGGAAATGTGAGACAATGAAATGTGTGTTGAGTGATTTCGTGGGAAGCAGTGGTCCTGCCTTCTCATTAGTGCAGTTGATTCCCACCCTCCTGTGCTGTATCTTGTAGGTCCCAAAGTCAGCAAATAGAATGTGGAATTAAGAAGGCTGGTATTGACCAGAGTCTTGGAATAGCTTTGGTATATTTATGAGAAGAATAGCATAGAATCATGGAGGTTGGAGAAGACCTTCAAGATGAACAAGTCTAACCTTCAGCCAGACCTACCAGGTTCCCTGACTAAACCATGTCTGTTAGTGCCATGTCTGCATCTCTTAAATGCCTCCAAGAATGAGAACTCTACCTCTCAGCTGGGCAGCCCGTTACAGTGCTTAACCACCATCTCCATGAAGAAATTCTAAACCTACAGTACTTGTGACTGTTTCCTTGCATCCTGTCACTTGTCACCTGAGAAAAAAGAGCAAAATCTCTGCAGTCTTTCACATATTTGTGGAGAGCAGTTGAGGTCTCCTTCGGGCATCCAGACTGAACAACCCCAGTTTCCTCCCGTTCTCCTCATAAGTTTTGTTTTCAAGTCCTTCACCATTCCATTGCTCTTCACACTTTTGAGCAACTGGATGTCCTTGTAGAGAGGGATCCAAAATTGAACAAAGCATTCAGGAACTTGCAAAGAAGGCAGCAGGTCCTTCTGGGTAGCTCTTGATGGAAGAGTGGTTGGGTCCTGGTTTCTAGAGTTGCATATCCTTCAGTATTTCAGTACAGAGCATATATTTTGACTCTTGCTTATCAGTCTTAAACTTTCTTTACAGTGAAATCAGCGATAGCAACAAAGGACACAAAATGTTGGAGAAAATGGGATGGAAAAAAGGGGAAGGTCTGGGCAAGGATGGCAGCGGTATGAAGGATCCAGTAAGTGTTTCTGGTTTTTGCTTAGAGTACAAAGAAATAGAAATGCATTTGCAGTACAAAATGTCTAATTATAAGCAATGATTCACTTTAAATGTTTCAGAAGTCTTAGTGGGAGGGGAGTAATCTCAGTAGGACTAACCTCAGATCAGTTTTATCGGTGAAGTAGTCTGAAGTTTTTCAATGGTTTAATCACAGTAGAAACTGACAGTAATATTCACGGTTGTTAGGAAACAATGGAGGATGAGAGATACTGGATTAATAATCTCCAATTTGAGTACAAAGTCTGGAGGAAAATTGAGTCTATGTAAGTGATGTGAGTACAAGAGAAGGAAGCCAATGAGAGGAAAAACTGGCCAAAGCCACAGATACCTAGATTACAGATTATGATTTAACACTTTAACAGTACTTTATATGTTTGTGTATGACCTAGGTAAATTAGTATTAGTATACTTTAAGTATTTAGAATACCTAACACTTGTAACAATCTTTAATGTATTCAACAGATCCACCTTCAGTTACATAAGGCACATGCAGGTTTGGGTACAAGTAGACCAACCTCAATTGAAGATATTCAGATCATCCAAAGCAAGAATAAGAAGAACTGGGATAAAGCAAGAGAAAGGTTTGCTGAAAACTTCCAAGAACCTAAACCACAAAAAGATACACCTAAGAATACACCTTGGGTTAGGGGGACTGCAGAGTGAAGTATCTTGTTCCACACCAGGGTGGGTATTACCTGTGTGTAAATAGTTGGGAGAGAATTTATTTTTATTCTTTTTTTCTTTTGCTAAAGCAGAGTTTTGGTGATATGTAAAATACAGTTGTGAAAAAAAAATATGCAAGATTGAGTATGTTGATTGGTTTTCTGTAGTCTTCATGCTTTTATAAAAACACAGTTTTAATAAATGAATGAAACATAGGGGATATTCAACTTTAAAGTACTTGAAGATGAATCTTATCATGAGCAGGAAGTTTCTTCAATTCAGTTTTTACTGCAGATGTTTGTGGAAGGTCAAAACATCTGTTATGTTTAAATAAAACTCTTTTTACTTTCAAACAGTGTTTTAAAAGGAAGCTTACGCAAACACTCCTTAACCTTATCAAGCCTAGTGAACAGAATGTTGTATTGCCTTTTCCTCTCTTGTATGTTTATTCACGATTGTCATGAAACTGCTCAGCAAGAGGTACATCACTCTTAAGTTCATGCAGTCCACTACTAGCCATGTCTCAGCTTACCTTCGGTGGAAAAAAATTTGTTTTTAATCATCCGTTGGTACTGTTTGGAAATAAATACAGTATTCCATGAAATAAACAACACACATTGGTTTAGAAAACAGTGTTCAGAGGACAGGACAGCTTGTAGCAGAAATTTTCTTCTGTGAAGAATTTGTTTGAAACTTGCTTAGTAAATCTGTATTATGCCTTTTAAAACAGGAGGTATGTGTATTATTTATTAACTTCTTATTCTGATGCATCCATTGCTGGCAATGGAGTTTCTGCCAGAAAAGAAAGCAACAACAACCAACTCATCTTTGGTGGGAAAAGGATTGCCAAACTGAAGCTAACAGCTTGGTATTTCTTTATTCACTGTTCCTGAACATAATAAATTATTATAAATTTAAAGCAGTGTGCTTCTTGATACTCTTGCACATATGCAGGATATGAGTGCTCTTCTTCAATGAGAAGAACTAACCTATTTTTAGTCATGTTACAATTCTGATACTTGTACAAGAGGAACTTGTAGATTCATCATCCTCCTGGGTCATGCAGGTTGCTATCAAGTACCACTAAGTAAATCCAGGACAGTTAGCTAGCTATACTATTACTATATCCTCAGACTCTAATAATAAACAACATATTCATTCTGTGTTATTTAAATCACTAAAGCAAACTTTTTTAGAATAACTTGACAGCAGCATACTGTTAGTGATTTAGCTGCAAGCATTCTGAAAGCCTGTAGCAGTATCAGTTCATAAGAGTCAGTTCACCACTTGCTTTTCTTTTTTTAAGTAGCTGTTGTTTCATAGCTGTAGCTAAAATTGTGAATTACTGGCTTACTTTGCCATTATATTAACAACTTCACATCTTCAGAGGACGTCTAGTTGAGGAAAATATGGTTCTATATTAAATACTTGCACAGTAATTTTTAGTTTACTGTCTTTAAAAAACAGAAGAAAAAGTTGATCTCTATGGTCCTTATGTATATCAGACTAAAAATTTAGATTTGAAAAGGATGTATTTTGTGGCTACCCCAGCATGAACCTTACTTTCCCTCCCCACTCCGCAGTTATTCAAGTCACAACTCTGGGAAAAGTCACTCACTGTTTTATTGTTGCTAAGCAAAATACAACATTAAAATATATTTGAGTTTGCAGTCTGTAGAGGTTTTGAAGTCTGAGTTAATTCCTTCAGTGATGCACACAGCCTCCCAGTCCAGCACTTCATAGATACCTGCTTTTGGTAGAGCAGCAGCTTCCTTTTTCAACTAACAATTCTGCATAAAAGGTTGAAGCTTAGACTCAGTTTAGTACTGGCATGACAAATCCCATTATCTCTTGGTGCTGCCTGGGAAAACAGGAAAAACAGTTCCATTAATACTCAGAAAAAAAAAGTGGAAAATAAGGTATGACTAATCCTCATGAAGCAGTTGTTTATTGAGTAGAAAGATGAGCACTGAGCTAAGTAAGGCCCTTATCCCCTACTTTAGTCACCCGTTAGTAAGTAGGATTAGATGTCTTCTGTGGCATGCGAGCCTTATGTGCAAATGCAGTTTCGCTTTCCCTCATGTCAGGAGGGAAACATGAGTTGCCATTGCACCGATTTAATGTTGGAGGCCATAACCAGTAAGATACAGCATCAAGTTGAACTGTCTTACCTTCTCAGACCTCCAGACGTGTAAACAAAATAGCTTATTCAGACCTAACAGGGAATTTTGTAAAGCTACCATCAGAACAGTGGCTCTAAGGAAGGCCTGGACCTGCTGGGCCGCGCTGCCGGCCGCGCCCCGCCGCGGGCTGCCCTTACCTCCCGGCCCCGCCGCAGCCATCTTGTCCATCGACCCCGCATGGAGAAGGCCGAAGCAGGGCCACGGGGGAGAACCCCGCTTGTTTGAAGGCTGCTATGGCGGTGGGCTACGGAGCCTGACCGTGAGGCCTCTGAGGCAGCAGCCGCGAGAAGAGGAAGGGGAAGAGGAAGAGGTGGAGCCGAAGGCGGAGAGGCGCGGTTTCACTGTAGTGCTGTACTGCAGGCTGAGGGAGCCGGGCTCGGCTGGGGAGTGAAGGGCCGCAGCGTTCACGGTACGCGGCCGCTAAAGGAAACACGACCCACAGATGCTGTGTGAAAAATATGCGTCTAAATGAGTTTTTGAGCATTTAGGATCAAAAATTATCATGAGAAAAATGAGGCCCAGGAGAGATTCTGAGAGAAACGACAGGCAGCAGCCAGCACAGCCAAGTGGGGGGCAGGCACAGAGGCTGCCTCGGCAGCACCTCTAACAAAAAAAGAAATCAAATCAAATCAAATCAAATCAAATCAAGTGGCTGGTTAAGTAAAGCTTTGATGCTTGACTTACTGCTGTCACACTGGTCACTGGGCTTGGTTTTTCAGCCTTCCAACTTTTTTTTTTTTTTTTTTTTTTTTTTTGTTAGGTGTGTAATACAACAGGACAGATTTAGGCTCTGGGAGAAGAACTCATTGAGAGCAGCCCTGTGGTGAAGGACTAAGGAGTTCTGATGGACAACATGCTGGACTAGAGCCAGCAGTGTGTGCTTGCAGCCGAGAAGGCCAGCAGCAGCCTGGGCTGCATTAATACAGGGATAGCCAGCAGGGAGAGGGAGGTGATTGTCCCCTTCTACTCTGCCTTCATAAGAATGCATCTGCTTAAGTAGAGATTGGATCAGATGGACCCAGAGATTCATGCCAACCTCAACCATTCTGGGACTCCTTTTGGCTCTTTATTTTCTCAGTGGGAAAAATAATACTTCTTTAATCACAGAATGTGCCACAAGGAGCTGATTTGTGTTTGGACACAGGATGTCTGGAGGCCATGGATGTATCTGGAGAGGCATAGAGAACTCTTGAACTCAGGATATCAAGAAAAATAACTTAGAATGGTCAATTGGAGACTTAGAGATAACCTGCCATCCAGCCTAACCTATGCTGGAAGAACTCACTCCTGCTTGTTGAGGTAACGATTCATGATGCACAAGAGGGCAAGTATGAAAAGTTTGAATGATAAACAGGAATTTTAGAAAGTACAGAAGTGGTTGTTCTTTAGTGTAAAAGCCAGCCTTAAGATTTGAAAGGTCAGAACAGAACTCCAGCAGATCTTCCCCAAAGCAGTTTGTGCCACCACTGAGGAAAAACAAGCTCCTCCAGGTCAGCAAGACCTGTGTTCCCTGCACAGAATAACAAAGAAATGATCAGTTAAAGGAAAAAAGGAATACAATGCACAGTGCACAAGTAAGTTGCACAGCAGAGGGCAGATCTGACTTTTTAAAATATTGTCACGTATTTCTGTAAAGAGCAGTTCTCCATCCCACGATGTGCAAACTTCTGGTGTTATCAGACTTTGCTCCAAGGCAAGTCAGAATGGCATCATCTACCTGTAGGCAACTGCTAAGTGTGATGAAGGTACACTGATCCTTTGCAAAGGCAGTGTCAGGGAAAATAGCAGTGAGGTGATTCAGAGGCATGTTCACTGATTCTGAAAAGACTTCAGAATCATGCCAACGAAGAGGAATGGTTGTCATGACTGCTGTGGGAAAGCAGATGTTCTGGTTTGGTGGGTTATTTGATAATAAAGAGCTCCTAACCTTTCTGCAGAGGAAGTCTGTGCGATGTGAAAATGATAAACAAGAAGCAGTAGAGTCCTAATGCTTGATCTGATTGAAGACAAAATGAATCATAGCCCCTGTCTGGCTTTTTGGAAGTTATTCAAAGCACTCTTTGAGAAGGCGAGTGTAGTTGGGATGTTTTGCAGAAATATTATTTCTTTGAGGCTGTTACTCCATTTTTCAGTTTATCATATAGATGGCTCTTTTTAGCCATCTTCTGTTTTTGTAGAAAAAAGAACCATCTTGGAAACTGTTCACAGTAACCATCAAGTAGAGTGTAGAAATATCCAGTGTTTGTTTTGACTTGATTAATACATGTAAAAGATGAATGGGATCTTCAGCTGTATCTGCTTTCTCAAGTGTCTGTATGTGTGGTGACCTACAGAAACCTTGCCATGGGGCTGAGCATCAAAATCTGCACCTGACTTAACTGTTTCATCCTGAAACGGAATGAAAACTAGATGTTGTTTTTAACCTGTAATCATTCTTGTGTAGGGTAGCCACAGTTTGTTCTTCCTCAGACATTCTGCAAGAACCAAAGTGAGCCATTTTCCCCTGAGGCTGTATGCACTGGGTTATTCAAGGCACAGAAGAAGACTGCAAAAATATGATGTGAGCTTTACCTGTTTCTTAGCTGTCCTGTGACCTATACTCAGGGAAGTTCCTGTTTTTCCCTAGACACTGCTAACACCTGGCAGTGGTAATGTCACAAATCCAAGTATTCAACACTAAAACTAATGAAGTGTTTAATCCTGGATAAATCAACTCAGTCACTACAAATAAAGATTAGGAAGGCTTAACTGAGTATAAGGCTAATTTTAAAAAATGCTGGAGTAGATGCAGTGTCAGGAGACCTTAAATTTTCAGATCTCAGTACACTTGAAGAGGCCTCCTAACAGCTGGCAGGCTTATTAATGCTGCCACAACTGATTTAGGTAAAGAATTGTTTTCTCGTGGGATTTTAACTAATGAGTCATGTCATTTCGTTCACCTCAGTTTTTGTTTGTTTTGCTTTGAAAGGAAGAAGCTTTTGTTATGCAGACATGGGTAGGGAAATTGTGTCTGGGTTTGGAAGCTGGATAAAACAGTTGATAGAATCCGAACTACAAGGGCAGGAGTCTCGACTGGGATGTATCCTTGTCTTCAGAGAACACATGCTAACACTCTTCAGATAATGATCCTGCCCACAATACTCATAGCCCAGTGATAGTAAATGGATAATGGAGTGAATGGATGTCAGTACAGAAACCTACACACACACATGCCCTAACTCTTAGAATTCTCCAAGGAGACACAAATCCTTTTTTTTATTTTTATTTTTATTTTTTTGTCAGACATCAGAACAGCAGCAGAAACCCAGATGTGTTCTTCTTTCCCAGCACCACTTCTTGCCTATCTGTCTGTGCAGCATCACAGCAATCTTTCCCGTTGTCATTCATTTAGGATCCCGTGTATGTTAGCTCACCTCAATGAAGCATTTACCCCCTGCTTGTATTCTGCATTCTGGATGACAGCTGCACTGATAGTTGGTGTGATCGTAGTGTCAGCCAAATTGCAGCAGCATTGTAAATATCAGAATGCATGCTTATTTTCAAAACACTATACATTTCGTATTGTGCTTTTCTTACCTGAATAATTATATGGTTTGAGTTCCTTCACCCGCTGTTAGAAATAGCACAGAGCCTTAAAGTCTGTAGCTCTGACAGCTGCAGTCTTGTGATTTTTTACTGGTTTCAGCTAGAGTAACTGTAGCTCACTATTAGCAATGATTTTAAAAAGCATATTTTGGATTTCATTTAGGGCAAAAATCATTTTTTACAAAGTGAAGATAGCATCAGACTTTCATACTGGTGTTTTTTACCAGCTACTTGCTGCTTCCAGTTTCTGTTGGTTACATAAGAATATAAAATAACCTAATTGATGCCTGCATCATTTTTTTTTTTTTTAATTTCTTTTATTTTTTATGACAGTGTCTCACCTAAATTCAGTTCAGTACAGTTACTTGGAATTGACACTAGTGTTAAAAGAAAAGTGTGTCTCAAGCTCTAACTACTTGGAACAATATGATACTTGAATCGCATATGAAATCAATATGATGAATACATTGTTGACATTGCAGTCAGGCCCTTGGGTGTAACAAAGAACTACAGTTGCCCAAACATTTATAAGGATTCCAGCTACACAGTGCTTCACTGCATGATACTAACAGTGTTCTTTCATTGGAGTTTTCTTGCTTTATAATTTAATGTATAATTGTATTCTTACGTTCTATACACTTCCAGCATTCCTGAACAGCTTTCAGAGCACAGGAGTTAATATGCTTAGCACACAAGCAATCAAATCAGAGGTTTTACCATCCCATTTCCCCACTCACAACTCTTCTTCACACCTTCTGATCTGCCCCAAAAGTCCCACGCTCTTTCTTTGACCGTCCCTTCTTCTCACCACTAAGATTCCGCTGTTCTTTGCCCTGCACTTTCTGCACGACAGCAATACAACTAGTAACTCTGAAGAGTAAATCTGAAAATGTTGTAGCACATGGTACCGACAACTGAATCTTTTTGTTTTATTTCAAGGTGAAGGAATGAAGCGCCTAATGTTTTCAAGAGCTGTTGATTGTTTAATCACCACATTTTAAGTGCTTTGATGTTAAAAGCAAAAATTCCAAGGCTCTAATCTGTGACCAGTGTCTTATTGTATTGCAGTCGTGGAAGTAAAAAGCTAAGATCTTAACAACCTTGGACAGTTCAAATTCCAAAGAGAGGTTTGCAGTCCACATAGAAGTATTTTGAGTTGATTACATTGTGATTTAACTACTGTGCGGCTAAATTGTCCCTTTCTGATGGCCAAATTTCCCCTGTATTTCATATTGTTGCATCTTCACAAAAGCAGTGGTGCTTTGGCTGACATGCTGTTGCTGGATTTGTCTAGGTCAGCAACACTTGTTGCTTTCTTAACTTTTCACTTTATAGTGTTGTTAGTACTTCTCTCAGGCTCTGCCAGTAAAACAATTTGTAAAGGCTAGAGATGCTTTTACTTTGCTGAAGACTTTTTCAAATTTAAATAAATTTATACAATTTTATTTGCCTCCCATACCATGCATCTTAATGGAGACAGGTTCCCTGTTTTGCTTTTCATTTCTGTGCACTCCATGAGAATAAGGAGAATTTACTAGGAAATTTAATTTTTTAAAATTATTTTTCTAATTTATCTCCAGTTATTATGTTTTCCATTTCTTCTCTGACTTCTCATCTGTCTGAGTTCTTGGCCCCAGTTTCCTGCTGAGTAGTGCTGACTGTTGTATAGCATACATTCTTCCTGCTAAAACAGAGCTAGAATGGTGTTTCTCTTCAGTTTTCTCTTTGACTTAAAAACAAATTAAATCCATCTTCATATTTATCTGGAGAGAATTTGTCCAAAGCAGCCTTTCTTCATTCCAAGCCTGATATGGAATTTGATCTAACAACCTGATTTAAGTACTTTACGTATTATTGAGAAATAACAGCCTACTAAGTGAGCATCCGTGTTAATCCTTTTATACATACTTACTTGCACACCTAAAAACTGAAAGAAACTTTTAGCTAATGTAAACCAGCATATCCCTAACTATGCAGTTTTATACCATCTGTTCTATTTCCTGAGCCATTCTTTCCTGTAGGCAGTCTTGTCTCTGACAACACAGATTTATATCAGCATTACTTAGGCTGGAAAAGTTGAACAAATTTATCTCCTAATAAAGCTGCTAAGACGGCTGTTGCCAAGGGCCTCCATGAACCTAATGTCCCATCAGTTTAAGGAAAACTAGGAAGAAGGGGATTAGGAGAAATGGTTTTGCACCTGAGTTAGCCTGAAATCCATTGCTTCTGAAAGACCCGGGAGCACATGCTAATCTGGGTTAGCTGGAGCACTCTAAGCTTATATGCAGACTGTATCTTGATAAGAATGGCATATTTCAGCTTAAGTTTGCGCTTGCATGAGCTGGAACTAAAGAAAGAAAGACTGATTTTCAGTGGTGTTTTTTGCTGAATCAGCTAACATCAAGTTTAAAAACATACTTTGAAAGAAACCTCTTTGACTCTGCATTTAGACAAGCCTTTGAGCTTAAATTTGTATGATGTAAAATCTAAAGAATACAAAGGTAATCATTGTTCCCCTCCCAGCTCTGATCCACGTCTCTTTATTTCTTCACTTGTTATTTTCTGCTGGATCCATGAGGTCATCACAGTAGTCCTACTGTGACTGCAGTAGTGATTTTGTGGAAAAGTCATCTGTGGTGAAAATACTGAGTCTAATTTTGTTAACAACATGGTGAAAGACAGGCAGATCTCTACATGGACAGTACTGATCTGTTAGAAGTGCTGCTTTCCTTACTTGGGACTCATTTCAGTCTCAAGCCTATTTGCCTAAGTGACATGCCATCAACGCTCCCACATACTCTGAGGAAAATTTTACACCTACAGCTGCACACTGATGATTGCCCCTTTCACTTCCTTTCCCCTAGTTCATTAACATGCATGTCTTCTCTTATTAGTGTTCATCATTATGTGAACAGCTGGTAACTGTTCTGTTTTCCTTCTCTTCAAAAAGAGAGCTTCACAGCCATGAGGAAAATTAGTAGTAGGTAAGAGCAATTTTTAATACTGACTCCAGGTTCATTAATTTTTTTCATTATTGTTATCATCATCATGATGCCAAGGGTGGGAAGGCAGGCTATGGGCCCAATTCTTCTGGTGCTTGGAGGGAGAGAAAATCTTCTGAAGGCAACAAGGCTGCAGATAAAAATCCAGAGTAAGTATGAATCGGGGTCTGATCCACATTTTTTCATGACTGCCTTTAAAATAGGAGCATTTTCTCTTCCAAATTCCATTAAATGTAATGAAGGGGTTTTTCTGTTGTTGTTTGCTTGAGTTATTTGGATACATACTTGATCAGCGTTTTGACTTACCACTGTGCCTCTGTGTCTTACTATCAAGGTAAGAATTATTTCTCTCACTCATGTAAAGAGAAGATGAAGTTTGAGATAATTGGAAACAAGACATATTTCCTAGTTTCCCAACTTCTGTTTTTCCCTCAGAATATGTCTGATTAAGATGGAATATGCATTTTCAGTGTATCATGACTGTACTTAAGGCTGTGAGCTGTGAATACTGATGTTGCAAGATGCTGTGAAATGTCTGAAACATCTCAGAGTACAGATTTCCACCATCCAGGTAGAAGACAGTTTTGGACTAGTATTTCACCTTGCTCTTTTAATTACTTAGGACAGCAGTTTTCCAGCATGCCTTTCATCCAAGACATAAGATGTACTCACTTTTCCTTTCTCAAGTAATAAACCTAAGAACTTATTCATTTTCCATAGGAATCAACAGCAACATGCTCATTTACCATTTTATTCTGGTGTGAAAAACTCAATTACATAAGGTGTGTTAGACTTGGACTGTTTTCCATGCTACCCGTGGGAGGATGCAAGAACCCTGAAACTGTGGACACAACCCACTGAGGGCAAGAGATATCTTCAGCTAAGTAATTTAGCTGAGGTATGTATCCACATACATAACCTCATGCATCAAAGTAGCCCTTGGGGATATAGTGTGACACAGCAACCTTTCACCTTATGAAATGACCAATTTTTTAAAATTATTATTACTAGCCAAATCTGGACACTTGGCAAACCAGGTACCAAAGACAGATAGCTTCAGAAAGTCCTACCTGTGCTTCTGGCATCACAGAGCCAAGGCTCTGCTGTAGGATTGATTTGATGATTCAGTGTGCTAAGCCTTCCCATAGTTACAGATATTCCTCCTTCAAGCTCTTCTCTTCGCACAGGCTTGTGCAACCACGGATTATCTTCCCTGTCCATGAGGCAGGAGATAAATTTTTTTCTGCAGAAATATTGTCATAAAGCTGTGGTCAAAGGCTGACCAGTCACTGGGATACTTCAAAAGGAATGGAAGTCTTAAGCAGATGGATGACAAGAAAATTTAGGAAATGATGGTGGCACAACGTTGGGAGAAAAAATAACAATATATATACACTTTGAGTGTTGAGTTACTTCCCTGTCTTCCAAACAGAAATTCACATACAGCAATTAGTTGTACGAAGAAAGCCAGCCAGATACTACATCTTCTGCTTATTTATTTCCTGTGGGATCAGATTTTTCTCTCCAGAGATATTTATTGCCTATTGCCACTAGAGGGTGCTCAGATTTAGTATTACCATTAATTTATAAAAAGTTTCTCTTGAAATTTCTTCTCGCTGCAGCCGTAATTCTTATATTCCTAATTGCTCTGAATGGCCTGTTTGTTTGCTTGTTTTCCTTTATTTATTTGTTTACATAGAACTTCTGCAAACTGAGAAACTCCTTCTGAATGAGTTAGTAGTTCATAATTGTGACACTATTTTCATGGTGTTTGTCAGCACAGCACAAATACTCTCCCTTCATCTCTCCTCACATCGCAGCCAAACCTACCACACTACACTGAAGTTAGCATTAAACAACAGCTTTCAAGTGATTAAAATAGATGTGGTAGAATCCAGGAATCCAGGACTGTAAGCAAACCTTGGCTCACTCCCTCCTCCATCCTCTCCTGAAACTAAGGATATTTGTATGCTCCAGGTTTACCAACACCTATTTCCCATGCAAAGAGACATTCCATGTCCTAAAATTACTCATTCTGTCACCCATACTAGAAAGCCTATGCAAATACACAGCACTTGTATGAATCTTAGGCATTATGCATGTCACAACTCTTACAGTCAATACACTTCACTAGTTATTGCAGAGGAGAAGTTTGTTCAGACTGGAAGATAGAGGTGTATTCCTGTAGACAGGTAGGAAAAAGATTAAAATTTGTACAAGAGAAACCGCTTACAAAGAGAAAAGGAAAATGATATGGGGAGAGATATAATGGGGTGAATGCACAAGTTTTAGAGGCAAACTAAGGCAGGACGCTTTTTTTCCTTCTGCAAAAGGGAATCCCTATTTTTAATGAAAATTAACTGGTACTGTTTTAAGTCCAAGGCAGCATGATTTTTCCTGAAGTATGTTTCCTTCTTTAGCAGAAGTTGTGTTATTCATTATCATCTGAAATTAAGCAATGGAAGAATTATCATTGTCATACAATCCTGTACGATACCCAATATGTCATTTTAAAGGTCAGATTTTAAAATTGATTTGAATTTGCTTTATTGTAATAAGCCTGGAAATGTTGCACACAGTCATTTCTGACTGCAAATAAAGAATATTTTGCCTTCCTGGACTGTGGCTGAAGGTAATCTGGGTAAGCAAACAAGCTGTAAATGGTGTTGTGTACTGAAAGACAGAATGAAAAAAGAGCATTCATTTTTTCACACTTGCAGTTAACTGCATTTTCTAAAAGGTGTTTTCCAGACATCAGTAGGACTGTCCATGATTTCATATCTTCACTCTATTACCAGAAGAGCCATTTGTGTAGAAGTTGTAACTTTCATACCCTTAATCCTTACATCAGAATGAAGCCTTCATGCAATTCCAATTTTTAAATAAAAGAAAGGTATTGCTGCTTTTCCCTTCCCACTCTGAATATTGTTTTTTCTCCAGGACTTGCATAATGACAGCTAACTGTGTGGAAACCACAAAATTGTCATATATACTAATTTATGTAGCAAATATCTATGTAGTAGAATAGGCACTGTAATAAATGATAGCAATTTTATTGTGATAGGTAGTGGAAAAGATGTGTGATAATTTTTCTGTCACCTTCTGAAACCTCTCAAGATTTTGTAAAATTAATTTGTTCTAGTTATTCCTGGAGTCAGATAATACTTCTTTCTTGCATATACTTACACTAATTCATCCATGTACATAATTGTATGCTAAAGGGGAAAGAACAAGGCTGAACTTTCTAAATTGAGACTGTCTGCAGGTTGCCATGATTTGCAGATCTGAATACCAGGGATGTAATGGATCTAGGCTAGACACTGTAGAATGCAGAAAAAAAAAAAAAATAATAATAATAATAAAAATCTGCTGCTACTTCAGTCTTTATAATTGTTTAGGAACTACTGTGTTCATGGAGATACTTTACATGACTGCAAAGACTTGAAAAAAAATTAGGTTATAGTTCTGTGTGATGAGCTGAGAAATGATTTCTTAGAGCTTTAACACTGGAGAGATTATAAAATCACCTGTTAAATATTTTTATCCCAGCAGGTGCAGAAGTATTCATTTGTAAACATCACATTAACACTATTTTGCACAGCCATGTTGTCTTTTGTCCCATAACACCAATGAGCTTTACGAACAGTAATGCTTTGAGAGTCCTGTATTCATCATAGCTGCCTTAGCCCTGTGCTTTTCCATTCAGTCATGAGTGCTGCAGATAGTACACAGTCTGTTGTGCAAACTTTATATTTGGTTGCACAGTCATATATCCTGTGATGAAATCATGCTTGACAAAGCATTACCACATATCCCTGCTGTAGAGAGAGATATAAAATTGTGGGATTCATGTTTGCGTGTTTAAAGCATTCACCTGTCCGTTTATAGGCAGAAAATGATTATTGATACCTCTTGTATTTATGTCCTTGCTGAGTAACCATAGAGTCATAGAATAGCTTAGGTTGGAAGGGACCCTAATATTTATCCGGTTCCAATACCCTTGCCATGGGCAAGGTTGCCATACACTAGATCAGGTTGCCCAGCATCATACCTAACCTGACCTTCGATTCCTCCAGGGACAGGGTATCCACAGCTTCTACAGGCAACCTGTTCCAGTGCCTCAGCACTCTTTGAAATGAGAGTGTCCTCCAAATATCTAACCTAAATATATACTCTTTTAGTTTAAAAACATTCTCCTTTATCATAGAATTACATAATGGCTTGGGTTGGAAGGGACCATTAAGATCACCTAGTTCCAACCCCCAGCCATAGGTAGGAACAACTCCCTCTAGACCACACTGTTCAAAGATCCATCCAGCCTGGCCCTGAATGCTTCCAGGGAGGGGGCATCCACAGTCTCACTGGGCAACCTGTTTGAGTGTCTCACCATTCTCTCAGTAAGAATTTCTTCCTGATATCTAATCTAAATCTACCCTCTTCCAGTTGAAATCCATTTCCCCTCATACTGTTGCTGCATGCCTTTATAAAAAGTCCCTCCCCAGCTTTCCTCTAGGACCCCTTCTGATACTGAAAGACCTCTGTAAGATCTCCTTGCAACCTTCTCTTTTCCAGACTGAAGAGCCCCAGCTCTCTCAGTCTATCCTCACAGGGAGGTGCTCCAGCCCTCTGATCAATTTCTTCTAGTTTTCCCTTTACGTCCCTGGCTAGACTAAAACCTGAGCATAGGAAGTTCCATGCAAACTTGCAGAAGAAATCCCTCATGGTAAGAGAGATGGAGCACTGGAATAGGTGCCAAATTGTGAAGACTCCTGCTATTCAAGACCCATTTGGCTACAGTGTGACCTATTGTGGGGAGCCTGCTTTATCAGGGGGATGGACTCAATCATCTCTCATCTCTTGTAGTCTCTTCCAACCTCTGAAATTCTGTGATTCTCTGAGATAATTTGTCCAGTACCTCCATATTCTCCACATCTATTGTGCCATTTATTCCTTCCCATACATCAGAGGGTGTACACTCTCTTTTGCCTTTCTTTTCTGACTGAAGTACCTGTGGAATTCCTTCTTGTTATTTTTCATATTCTTTGCCAAAGTTCAGCTCCATCTGTGCCTTGGCTTTCTTGTTTCCATATCTATGTCTGGATAGCATCCCTGTTTTCTTCCCATAGTACACATCCCACCCTCCACTGCCAGTGCATGTCCTTCTTATCCCTCATTTTCACCAGCATGCTCTTGCTCAGCCATGACTATTTCTGCGAGCAGAGTTCTGCCAAGTATTGTGGCTCTTGAAAGCCATGTTTATGTCTTTCCAGGGAATCAGGTATCTTTCATAAGCCTAGAATCTGCCAAAATGAATAGAAGAGAAATTTTCTTGTGATGCCTAAAATGAATGCTCTTAACATAATGTGATAGTAAAATTTATGTCAGTTGATATTCAACAGCAAATCTCAGTGCCAAAAGTTGATATTTGTTTGTGGGGTAGACAGCAGAAAGAGTAGAGAATCATTACTTGAACTGTTTACTCTAGCAATTTGAGCAGTGTTTCTCGTGTACTGCCTGATATACCTCACGAGGTGTAAGTTCCATACTGGAGTATATGAATGGCTGTGAATGACTGAGCATCGCTTAATTCTGCCATAGGGGCTCATTGAACTAAGCTTTTCTGCTCTTGTAGTTCTTCTCAATGTAGCATGGGATGTGGTGCTCAGGGACACAATCTAGTGGAGGGCTGCTAGAGTTAAGGTAGTATGGTCAGGTTGTGGTTGTGCTCAATGATCTTTAAGGTCTTTTCCAACTTGAGCAATTCTATGACCCTATGATTCTGTGATTGTATTCTCTTCCAATTTGCTGTAAGTCTATAAAGAATTGATTCCCGTGGTGAGTATTTGCTTTTTGTGATGATTACAGCTTCCTGGCTTGTAGTTTACAGATTTTCTTATGCTGGAGTATTTTTATACTCCATTACTTTTGATTTACCAGGCAAGGGTGTACAAGATGCTAGTCACACTTTCAACTGAGAACACACTTAATAAATTGATTGTCTACCAACCAAATGAGCCACTCCAAGGCAATACAAGACACTACTGTACATTTCAGCTTATCAACTGTATAGCTGACTTAAGATATTATGGCATTGACAAATATCACAAATATCACACTGTAAAAGATTAATTAGGACTAATTAAAAGCAACTCAAGTAACTGATACTCTTTGAAGCCTATAGACAGCAAGAAAATTAATGCAGGATCCTGCAGCCTTTTCCTCATACTAATTGTCCCAGTAAAGCCAAAGGCTGTTAGGACTATCTGAAGCCTGATGGAAAGTCTTTGAACTGAGACCCCTCATTCTCAAGTGAACAGAAGTCTCTTCATGCCATTCTCTTGTTTCTGCATGCCAGAGTCAAAAATGGGACTGTGAGCAATTCAGCTGTTCTGTGCTTTTTTTTTGTTGTTTGTTGTTGTTTGCTTGGTTTTTTGGTCAAGAAGTTCACAGAGATATGTGCAGATGATGTGTGCAGGTGGAATAGGATTAGGGGAACAGCTTGGAAATGCAATGTAAAACCAAAAGCCAGGCACCTAAAATGCCACATAAAGCCCACTGCTCCTTCAGCTTCATCTGTGCCTTTATATGAAGCAGCAGTTAATTGTTTGGGAATGCAAATTTATTGCTATTGTTCTTGTTGCTATTGTTGTTATTAATTATTATTACTACTATAATTGAATGACGCTTGCTTCTCTGAAGAATGGTTCTTTCTTAGCTAGTGACAAAAGCAATGCTTTTTTGAGTATGCATCACATGACATCTGTCAGGCAGCGTTTTATTCACCCAGCTGTGTTCTGCCAGAGTATTGTTAGATATTTGCCACAGCTTCCAATGTTAATCTTCAGTGATTTGTCTCTGTTTGCCCTTGTGACTACCTAAAAACCTGAGGAGAGATTAATACAAAGTTTGTGTTTAAGCACTGAGAGAGAAATCAAACAAAACAAAACCAACACAACAACAACAACAAAATAGCAAGGATGCAAAAGTGTTTCGTGCTCTAGTTTAGCTTGCAGTCTTGTAGACTGTGGTCTTTTTGATATTAATATTGGAGCTTACACGTAGATTACGGATGTTCATAAACAAAGATTGTTCAGTTTAAACAGCTGATTTTGAATGATTTATCTATTGATATATCGCACTATTTTCAAGGCTGGCCAAACAAAAATAAGAATAGTTTTTGCCAAAGAACACAGAAACCCTACTCCTACCTAAGAGGTAGGAATTAAATCAGTGGAGGAAACTGATGGCAGGGAAATAAGTGAGGACTTATTCAGCAGGGACAGGTCATTCTGCAAGACCAAGAATCTTTTGTACTTTGCTGAAGCTAAACAAATGGTCAAGCACAAACGTAGCCTGAGCTCTGTATTCTGCTTGAGCCCAAAGCCTCAGAGCCAGTGCAGTGAGTATTTTGCTTGCCCAGAAAATGTGAGCTCTGTTGCTATCACAGCACAGGCATCTTGTTCAGGAAAAAAAAAGGTGCTACAGAAAGTGCATACTAGGAGACAGTCAAATAACCACTTTCTTACTATTGGCATAAGTGTGATAACTTCTCAGAAATGGGCTCCTCACAAACTAGTTTGTGGAAGAGATTAATTTTAATGGCAGATTTATGCAAAGGAAATCAAGAGGGCAAAATGTTAAGAACATAACAGGCTGGTGTGGAGTAAAGAGGGAAACAGAAAGAAACAAGGGACTTCTAGAGTGGTAAAAATGTTGAAGATTACCTTCTTGATAGTAACAGAAGAAAGTCCCAAAGAAATTAATATGAAAATACAGCCCAATGGGGACTTGAAGTCTGTGTACATTACCCACTAGGAGGCACAATGTTTGCATACTAGAATTTAAAGTTATTACTCAGGACACTAGAGTGTACTTACAATGCTCTCAGAACACAGCAGAAGCAAATTAAGAGAGATGAAATGGATTAATAAAAACGCAAATAAAAAGGCTGTAAAGTTCAAATGAAGGGCCTAATTCCATTCCTATTAAAATATAAACAGCCACATTCCCATTAAGTCCAGTAGGATTAGTATACTGAGCCTGAATTAGAGTCCATACTGGATCCTAAAATCTATATGTGTGGAAAATGTAATGAAAAAGCAGACAATTAATGTTTTATTTTACTTCTAGATCTAAGAGGAGAATAGGCAGAAAAATGGACTACATTTGGGCTGCTCCTCCAGAAACAAAGATTTAGTTACTTTTTTGTCTTCTAAATCATTGACATTAGTGCCAGCAGCCCAGATTCAAGTCACAGGTGAATAAAAGGCAAGTGGAGCTGCGCCTGTGCTCTTTGATTGTTCACAAAAACCTGTGCTGACAAAACAGCTGATGGAGGATAGCATCCTCCATTGAGAGTGCACCCCAAGTGCCATTTGCCTGCCACATACCAAGCACGGTTGTTAGCAACAGGGCTAATTTTGCTGTGTTTCCTGTGTCAACTTCTCAGTGCTTGCCTGGAATTGACACTGGCTGTTCTCAGCATTCCTCTGGCAAGCCCTGAAAAACCACGTCAGCTGGAAAGAGCAAGGAGAAATGCAGGGAAGATATGTGTGGAAGCTGCAAAAGATCTCTGCAGCTGTATCTAAACCTTCACCTCTGTGAGCACTTCCAACCCCTGTGTCCAGATAAATGCTGTGCCCTCATCCTGATGCGTTCCTTAGGTAAGGTCTGAGCACATTCCTGCCCCTTCTCTTATCTTCCTGTGTCTTAGTTGGAAAGGAAACTTGGCTGTACAGAATGGCCAGAGCAAAAGGCATCCTTGGGTTAGTTCTTGACCTGTTCATCTGGGGAAGCCAGGGTCCCAAGGCAGGCTGTGACGCTTGCTGCAGTGCTGCTAGTTTGAATGTCCTTTGAAATAACTAGGCAAAGCTGACTCTGGGGTTTGCAGTTAAAGGCTGATTTACACCAGTTTATACCTCCCTTGGGACTGACCTGAGCTACAGGACCAGGTGTCCAAGAATGTGGCTAATAGCAAACTTGTCCAACACTCTGGTTGCTCTGAGAAAATTGAAGGGACATGCACTCCTAGACAACAGCTCTTGCATGTGTATGGCCACCAGTTAAGTACATTTTAATGTATGGTCTCTCTGGGATTTCTGGGGAGCTCGAGCAGAATTGTGCTTGTTGACGGTGTTTCTTCTCCCGAGGAAGTAGAGCAGCTCTGCACTGTCCCCAGCCTCAGTCTGACACAACTTGCTGACCCACAGTGTTTCTGCTGCTTCTCTGAAGGACTGATTTTATGTACAGTTGTAGTGCTTTTAACTTATTTTGTGATGTGGCTTGTGTTCTGTGGGTCTTTGGATAAGCAGCTGCTGTGATTTAACCAGTTTGTTCCACAGCTCCCAGTCATCTTCACTGCTGCTTTATTTTTGTGTCATTCAGGGGCTCTCCTCTGCCTTGTATGCAAATCTTTGACTCTTTTGGTGTAGGGATTGTTTTGTTTTGGTTCTTGTTTTGTTTGCTGAGCATCTTGTGCAGCTCACTTACTGAGGCACTGGGTTTCGCTATAGAGCAACAACAGTATCAACCATGGTAATGAAGTACCAAGAATCAGCAATACTCCAAAATGGAAAACAGAAACATACTGCTTTTGAATCTTGAATGAGAGAGCAACGATGTGAGAGACTTAAGTCCAGTCAAGCCCAAAGGTATCATTCCCAAGGCAATGCATTCTACCAGCATGGCACTTGTTAAAAACTGGAGTTATCACAAAGGTGAAAATACAGCATATCTTGGGTCACATCTCTGATGTTTGTGATTTGCCCAAGGTCAGGGTAACGCTACCCTCTCTTAACCCCAGGCTGTTTGTTCTCCTTCTCTTTGATTGAGGGGCAGGATTTTACTTGAGGACCTTAGATATCTCTGGACACAAGCGATCTACTCCATGGTTGGGTTTACTCTCTCGAGGGGCTGTAAGGGTTTGCCTTCTTCCAAAGGCTACATAACTACTAGCACACTGAAGCAAACCCAGCTCCTGATTCATTTTACTTTCCCCATTCTAAACGTTCCCGTTCGGGTCAGGAAACGAACAGAACGGCACGGTCTGGAGGCTCGGGGCAGCCGGCATCACCTCCATCCCATGGGAGCGGCGGGGGCTCTGCGGCCCGGCCCCGGGGTGGTGCCGGCGGTGTGTCCCGCCCCGCTCACCTGTGAAGGTTGGACGGCCGCGCTGCTCCCGCTCCGGATCCAGCCCGTTCCTCGGAGGATGAACGCATCGAGGCTGCCGGCCGAGCCTGGCAGGAAGGTGAGAAGGGGCTCTCTCCGTTGGGAAGGGCTGGTTGGGGCCGGCGGGCAGAGGCCAGGTGGGTCTCCTGCGCTTGGGGAGCGGGGAGGTCAGAGCCAGCCGGGACCGGAGCCTGGCTGCAGCGGATCCAGGTGGAGGTCTGTCTGCCTGCTGCGGCTGAAGCCCGGGCCCGTCCAGCTCAGCTCAGTTCGCCGGGAGTTGTGCTCAGCCAAATGCATTAACCACCCGAGCGGTATTTGCTGTGCAAATAATTCCCATGCAACAATAAATCGATGGGGAACAGTTGTGTTACTGAAGTTGTAGCAAGTGAATAACAAGCTGATGAAGAGGAAATGACCGGTGAAGTGTTGCTTGGGGACTTTTTGTTGGTGCTGTGAGTTGCTCTTTTTGACTCTGAGTGTTGTGAAGTAGGTGGTTCACTCCTACTCTGAAGCAAACCAGAGAGCTTGATGGAGAGCAGGAGACGTTTAGGCTTTGTAAATGTGATGTGATCGTTGTTGCCCTACAAATTTTGCTTTAAACTGCTGGCATCCGACCAGCATCCTGCCCAGAGTTCTGCTCCTTGAGGGGATTAACACTAACACATAACGGCATTGCTACTGACCAAAGCATGTGTCTGTGTTTCTGTATGTTACTTTTCCTCTTCAGAGCCAAAGGGTATCTGTGTGTCTCAAGAATGTGCTGATCTGATCAGTTCTATGCTAGGCCATTTTAGGGAAAACAACTGCAGGTGTCTCTCCTGGAGGGAATCTGCATCCCAGAGTACTCTGAGGCAGCCTCTGGCTTGGGCTTCTGCCCGTCAGCACCAATGTGCAAAAGCTCAGGACTGCACGTTTACCTGCCCCAGGGGAGAGAAACAGCTGCAGACACAGGAGGTGGGAAGTGCAGCCCTGCCTCACTCCTGCAGGAAGAGCTGGAGGTGAAGAGCAACGGAGGGCCCCTGACTTTCTGCAGTCTGCCAAGCAGTACTTAGACCAGCACAGGCTGCTAGTGGAAGGGCAAATGCTCTGGGGTCCCTCTTCAACACTGCTTCCTTGAGCAGTTTTGGTACTGGGCTTCTCTGTGACTCAGTCTTCCCCCTTGCAAAATACCCATAAGGCAAAGTATTCTATGTACTTATGGTGAAAACTGAGAGAGCTGCTGTTGTTCAAGCCAGTCAAATATGCCTGTGAAAGAAGACCACATTTGCTCAAAAGTTTCACGATGTGATCGTCCCAGCAAAGCCATTCAGTTTGAGCAGTATCTGCCCGAAAGCATCTTATTGTAGTGTGATATTTAGTGTACAAACACAGAATTTAGTATGCAAACACATACAAACATAATAAATTACAAAATAAATAGCCACAACGTTATATTTCGAAGTTATGAAATAGAAGAGTTTTGAGCAGAGAAAAGAAATACAGGACTTGATTTTGCTTTCTAGCTGAACTAGAGGAAACTATTTGCTTTCAGTGGGTTACTCTTGTTTACACTGGTGTGAGAATTCTCATATAGCTGTGGGCCGAAAGATACATTCTGCTCTTCCTCGGGCAGAAGGAATAACCCTCACTCTTGTATTTAACATCTTCCTTTTTTTCCAAGCAACGTCATTTCTTGTGTTGTCGATGAGTAAAAGCATGAGGTAAGCATTTGATAATTTGTTATTACAGAGCTGCATTTTTTCTTGGTTCGGTTTGGTCAGCTGTTGTTTTGTTTTCTTTTCAACAAAATAGAAGCATGCATAGAAGGCTTTCATTCTAGCTACCGTGATCATTTTTTCCCTCGTACCTATTTTGAGTTACAAACACAGCATCTAGTCTGACTAATTTAAATTAATATTTAGGTATTTACTTTGCTCTCATTTGGGCACGCATGTTAGTTTTTAGTGTAGTTTTGAAATCCATTGGACCAGTATGAAAGGGCTGAGAAACTGTTGAGCCTCCTCAGAGCCTAGTAAATTTTTTTTTAGATATACAAGCTTATTTGTACCTTCTTAAACTGGTTTCACAGCAAAAGAACCAAGAACAGAGGTAACTGTCTTCAAAAGCTGGCTGTAAAGTACCAGATTTTCTGTAAAATGTGACCTCCGAAATAGTATGTCCTTACTGCAATGAACTCAGATTTGCAGATGTTGCTTCCAATAGCACCAACATAAGCTTACCAATCTACTTGTAGCATGGGCTTAATGTTGAGAGTGAAGCCTGTGACTGGATTTGGAAGGGATGCAAAGTTTGCAGGAGGGGAATTGCAGGTGTAAATAGCACAGAGAGTGTGCATCTCTTGCTTTTTACTGGAAAAACAGACAAGGTTACACAGATGTTCCGCTGACGTCTTCCAGAATCACTCATACACTCAGTCACTGTGCTGAAATTAGTCCTTTAAGGAACTGGTTTCCTGTACAGTGTAAAATTTGTTGTACATTTGCAATTAAAGCCAGTGAAGGATCTTTAATAGTGGAGAAGTGGGTGCATATGCCTATCTTCCAGTGGCTCTGGCTGAATGCTGAGGCCATATGAAATACACAATTCTATGGGCAGAATCTGCATCACTACCTTACCTGTACCTCCTGTAGTTCCCTGGTTGAATTAGCACATGCTACTTAGAGTAAAATCTTCCATGTTAGTGGACATAAGTCAGGATAAGTAAGCTATAAGACATGGTTCAAGGATGTATATATGTGCATTACGTGTTCCCTCTCTGCCCTGATCAATAAATCTATGGCTGTCTTCTCACAGGCAAGATACAGCAAGAGCACTGATATTAGAAGGGAATCTTTACCTTGCCTCTCCATTTCTTCACCTGTTCTAGCTGCAGACAGTCATCCTATTCCTCTGCATCCACTTACTTTGCCTCACTCTCTGCTCATACTGGTCATCACTTCCATGTTCTGTTCCTCAAAGTTCCTCCTGCTGTCAGACAAAGCAGCCACTCTCCTTTCTGCAGCCTTTTGGCTGTCCATGCAGTTCTCTGTCTTGTAGCCTTCCCTCCTCTCAAGCATTCTAGCACTCTGCACAGGCAATTTCGTTCCTTCTGTGGTGATTCTTCCCCATTAGCCAACGAACAGTAGAACAGAACAGGGAGAGATACTCAACAGTTGCATTTAGTCAAAATTTTCCAGAGATGTGACTTACACTCTATTCCTGCCATTAAATCTCTGACAGGTATCGTGCCCAAACACAGGAAGTCCACATGAGAACAAGCAGGTGCCTGCAGTGCCGTCTAGAATAAATAGCAAAATTGAAACATCTCAGTAAGAGTTTTTTCTAAATCTTTGGTGTGGCCCACAGCAAGAAATTCAGAAGCTTCTGCTAGAACCCCCAGATCCTTTTCCTCCATGCAGCTTTCCAGCCCCTCTGCCACAAACCTGTAGCAGTGAGTGGGGTTTTTGTGCCCAAAGTTCAGGACCCAGCATTTGGTCTTGTTGCACACTGGCCTCAGCCCACCAATCCTGCCTATGGATTTTACAGGACGGGTTCATCTGTATGTGCAGGACGTGAGCCATAACTTTGTGAACTTAGGCAACAAGTGGGGAAAAGACTACTGAGAGAAATGTGATTGCTAGGGCCAGAACAGACAGGCTCTCTATGGTAAAGCCATAATTTGTTCTATAGGTTGGTAATCTCAGACTGGTTCTTGATGAATGACTGAATGTCCATATTGACACAATGACCCGTGGAATGGACTGGCACTAGCAGGGCATCAAGTAGTCTCCTTATGCTGATGCATTTTGCCTGTGAAGCCATCACTCCTGTGGTAATGAGTGAACTGGTCTCTGATCATCACGAGACTGCTTTTGGAGCACCAGGAAGTGAAATGAAATGCTCAGAGCATGTTGTTTGTCATCACAGTACTTAGACCAATCATTCTTCATGTTTCTAGTGTATTTACAATGCTTATTTAAAACCAGAGGGAGGAAGAGGGACCAAACATCAAGTGATGCTCCAGGGAATGGAAAGATGTATACAGACATACTGTTTGGTAACTGGATGGTTGGGTAAAGGTGGTGTTAGGCAGTCAGCGCAGAGACTGGATGACAGTATCAGTTCTTGAAGGATTTAACAGGTGCCATGGGAAACAGAGGAGTTTAAACTAAATTGCAGCAAAGACTTAAGAACCGTGGTTGGTTTTCACCAAGGTCTGTGACACTTCACTGTTGAAAGCCAAGAAGGTGTGCACGTTCCTATTGGACTCAGCCTGATGGTCTCTCTAGGACTGGCTGCAGGGGCTGGTACTTACTGCATGTACAAGCTGAAGATGAAGGATCAGCTCTGAGCCCTGATTGAAAGGCAGCGTTCATAGCTGTTGAGCAGTCCTGGCCTTCTTCCTACACCTGTGGTAGATGCTGTGTGGCTCCAAACTCGCACCTGCAGTCCCACAAAATAACTGACGCTCACTTGCAATGGCTAAGAGAAGTAAGCGCGGCCGGATCTTTCTGCAGGAGCACTTTGGAGAGAGCTTTAGCAATCAAAGCAATTGACAGAACGGGGCCGAGGGGACCGGACGGGGCCGAGATCGCTGACAGCGGTGGGGCGGCCCCAGAGGGGAGGGAGCGGCGGTGTCGCTCCGCCGGGCGGGCGCGGCGACGGCAGGGAGGCGTTGCGGGAGAGGTGGGCGCCGTACGAGCGGAGCGGCCGGGGCAGAGCTGCAGGCTGGGCGGCGGCGGGGGGTGGTGCCACGGGCAGCGCGGCGCAGGGCGGCGGCCCCGCAGCCCCGGCGGGCGGCAGGTGGGAGCGGGCCGGAGCCGGCACTGAGCGGAGCGGGGCGGGGGAGGGATGGGCTGCGCGCCCAGCATCCACGTCTCGCAGAGCGGCGTGATTTACTGCCGGGACTCGGACGAGTCCAATTCCCCCCACCAGACCACCACCATCTCGCAGGGTGCCGCCACCCTGCACGGCCTCTTCGTCAAGAGCGACGCGGCCGACTCCATCCCCGCCGTCCTCGCCTACCAGAGCCGGCAGCCGCCGCCCTGCTCCGGCCCCCGCCGCAGGGAGCCCAGGGCGCCGCGCTGCTGCGGCATCGAGGCGGAGACCCAGACCAGCAGCACCAGCCTCAAGGTGAGCGCGGAGCGGAGCGCGGTGGGAGTGCCGTCCCGGCGCTGGGGTGCTGCTGTCCCCGCTGACTCACCGCTCCCTGCCCATCCTGTAGAACCCCGGGGCTGGGAGCTGCGCGGTCGGATGGGAAGGGCTGCTCCCGGCGTTGCAGTGGGTGGCGGGGAGCGGGCGTCCGGGAGAGGACCATGGGTTGACAGAGATGCGCCTCCTGGATGCTGAGCTCTTCCCTAAGGAGCTCTGCCGTCCTTATCCGCACGGCCGGCAGCCGCAGGGCTTTCGCAGCGGGCGGACAGCGGCCGTCTGTCCGCTCCACTTCGAGCCGTCGTGGCGGAGGCAGCGGACGGCCAAGGGGCTGCCCCGGGATGGGGCGCTGACTGACGCACCGCGTGCTGCCTGCGTGGTGGGCACTGCTCTCCCTGCGAGTTCCCTGTAGGGTTCTGTTTTGCAGCATCGTCCCGCTCCAAAACTTGCTCGCAAAACAAGCGGTGTGGTGATCCCAGCGGCACCCCGGGGTGCTCCTCCTCACTCGTATTAATAAAGCCAGGTATCGTGCCATAAAGTCGTTCTCTGGGATTAAGCAGATCCTAGTACTCGGTTATAATTAAGAAATTAAGAGATTAGGTAAGCTTAAAATGTACTCTGTAATTAAAAATATAAATCAGAAAGCATCTGATGAAAACATAGGTTAGGTCACAGAAAAAAGGACCAGAACAACTGAACCCCCTTCATGCCATGAAGTAAAAATATTACATTTGTTGATTTTTTTTTCCACTCAGAGTGGGATGCTTCTTGAGATAAACTACAGCTTTTCAAGATGCAGAATAAAAAATAATTGCACAAAGTAGAAATGATTGCATAGTTCTTTACGCTGAAATCTGGAAGGAGGTTCTGAAATTGGTAATACCATTTTTTGTTCTTAGGGGTTGTTTATACTTTGTTTACATTTTTTGCTGTTACACCATGTGCTCTTGTAGGCAAATGTACGTCAGCTTTCTGGTTGTCAGAAGGGAATGTATTTCAGATGTCTCTGAGCTTCGTAATTGGCACCCAAATGTCATGGCTTCAGTGTTTTGCACAAGTGCGGGGACCCATGCTCAGGGAGATGGTGCGGTTCAACTAAGAACTTCTTCAACGATGCAGTGGAAAACTTTCCATCTTACATGAGTTAAGATCTGTAAAATATTCTGCACTATTTTAAAACCAAGTCAGAGCTCCCCATTTCTGTTACCACTCCTCCTACTATTTCCTCTGGGACAGTATGTTCTTTTATGACAAAAACGAGGTCCAAATATTACAGAACTATCACAAAGGCAAAGCAGTATTTGGTATCTGGCTGTAAAAGAGCATGGAACTACAGTTCTTCAATTAGATAACAAAATGTACTAACATTTAAAAAGTTTTCTTTATTATAGAGATCATGTGTCTAGCAATACCTGAAGGCTTCAGCTGCTACAGAGCTTGGTTGGTTTTCTCTGAACTGAAAAACTGCCATCCCTTGCCCATGTTTAATTCTTAATGATTCCATGATTTATGTATTATCCATGGCCAACTGGTAATCATGATGTACATGAAGCTCCTGCACACAGTAGATGTAGTCTTCTGTGATGAGTTGACTGCAATACCAAATCCTACTTGCAAACAATGCAAACAGTGTCATGGTTGTAAACTATCAACATCTCAAACCTTCCATTGACTTTTATGAAGATATGATGTACTTAATTTGCTCAATTGAAGGCTAATGTGAGATGATAGTGAATAGTATTTGCTTGATCCATTGCCTAAATATCACCAGTTTTGAAATGCAGCAATACCAGCTGTTCAGCAGGAAGAAGAGGCTTCTTGGATTTCTTTGGTGATTTGAAAAGGTAATTAAGTATTTTCACAGTGGACAAAGAATGCAAATGCTTATTTTTATTATGGCCAGTACAGATACTGAGCAAAAGTATATGCATAGAGGGACGCTTCTTGCACACTGTGGTACTTAAGCATTGGCCAGAGGACTACAAGAACAAACAAGCTTCACAGCTCTTATCACTAAAGCATAGCAACAAATGGGAAAGCATAACAAACAAACAACTCCATAGACTTTCATTGATTGATTACTTTATCCTCTTCTTGAAATGACGGAAAACTTCTTTGTGGAAGAAAAAAATGTGTTTATGCACCTCCCATGGAAGTCAGTTGCAGTGGAAATAGCTTATGACAATTTTCAGGCATTTCCATATCAAAACAGAATCAAAGCTCAGGAACAGAAAGAAATGAAAGGGACCAGTATCTCTAATACTGTTTCATGAGAGGAGACCTTGTTGCTCTCTTCCAGTATAGGAAAGGTGCTTACAGCAAGAGTGGGGTTGGTCTCTTCTCACTGGTGACAGGTGATAAGACGAGGGGAAATGGCCTCAAGTTGCGCCAGGGTAAGTTTAGGTTGGATATCAGGAAAAACAGCTTTACAGAAAGGGTTGTTAAGCACTGGAATGGGCTCCCCCGGGAGGTGTTTGAGTCACCATCCCTGGATGCGTTTAAGAGCCATTTGAATGTGGCGCTCGGAGACATGATTTAGCGGAGGGTTGTTAGAGTTAGGGTGCTATGGTTAGGTTGTAGTTGGACTTGATGATCTTTAAGGTCTTTTCCAACCTGAGCGATTCTGTGATTCTACGTTAAGTTCTGATGTGGAAACACTGAGGAGATGATCCTCCTCAATGTATCAAACACGTAGCTTTTCTGATATACTTATCAGAAATGATGCAGCTGTCAATTACAAGTCTGAGGACTTCAAAGTGCTATGGAGAGCACTGAGAAACACAGGTACTGACAGAGCTGTCCCAAGGTCCACAGGCCCTGGTGGAATGCAGCCCTATGAACTGCCTTGATCTAGAGTACATTTCTTCTCTTTAAAGAAGTATCATGTTCAAGACTGCAAAAAGTCTGTACTGTAGTACTTGCACTTCTTGTTTTGTTTGAACTGTACTACTGTGTAACTACTGGCAGGTAGTACATTCTGTAGTATGTGGGATGTGTCTGGCACAGAGTAAGCTTGAAAAACAAAGCTCTAGATAACACCAGGAGAAGCTGTCCTGCTCTGTGACTTAGTGTGACAATCAGTTCAAAACTTGATTTGACATCTAAGACATCACGGTTCTCTTGAGCGTAACTGTGAGACTGCAGAGCTGGGAAATGGAAATTAGGGGTGATCTGAGTAGCAATGGTATGTTGGAGCTATGTGACAGTGCAGGCTATTTTCAATTTAGCTCAGCTGGTCTGTGAGAGGTGCTGGCTGGAATAACTCTTGCCATAAAAAAAAATAGGTTGCTAATTGAGAAGTGCTTTCCTTGGACTAAGCCTAGACTGCTTATAGGAGCACGCTGAAGTCACTTTTGCCAAGATTTGCCACTCCATATCTGACCTTTTCATTATCATTTTCATTTAGCACTTAACAAGTGCTGTGGTTGTACTCTTACACACTGACAGTGGAAGTGTGTAGACTGAAGAATGGAGAGAACGGTGTTGTCAGAAAATAAGCTGCTTGGCAAAGGAAAAAGAACAATCTGACAGGTTAGATTTACTTGGCAATGAGTCACACAACATTCTGGACTTTGAGAACTATTTTAGGTGATAGACATTTTTATCATTTTATATAAAACGTGCCTGTTTTTTGTTCCTTTGTTTCCTTTTTCCTTAGCTGGTATAGGAAATGTTCTGTAAAACTGTAAGAGATCAATCTGACTCATTCATTCGGACACGGAATCAACAGTCATCTCCAGATGACTTCACCCCCGTAAGTCTTTAAGAGCCCAAAGTAACCAAGTAATGGTGGCACCTGTTTCCTACATTGCACCATTTGCTATGTGCAAAATAAGACTCTGATTGTTTGAGGAGTCTGATTTGGATCATTTGTCAATTTCTAATATGCTATGACAGCGCTGAATGCAGAGGAGAAGGGTTTCAAACTGACCACACAGGTGAAAGAAGTCATGCAAACTGAGACGCTATGCAATGCATCCTGAGAATAATGCATGTTCTTGGGATGTAGAAGGTAAACTTGAATCCCCGCAGTTGATAATATCTTCCTGTTTCTGTGTGCTTAATGATTGCTAGGGTGTCATACAGAAAATGGGTGCATCATTTCCCTTCTTCTCTCCTTGAGGAGACGAATATCCTAGCAAGCTATATCATACTAACAATGCTGACTGGTTTAGAAAGTGAAGTAACTTGGCAGTTTTAGGCTGTACAACCAAACCTCACACCTGCTCTGCAGGTACTCTAACCTGAAAAAAAAAAGTGGCAAAAAAAAGTGGTTTTGTTTGGCAAAAGTGCCAAACAGCTAAAGTAAACCCTTCCTTACAGATGGCTTCTCGACATCCATCATCAGTTTGCCCTGTTGCTGTAATGGGTGTCTAGGTACCAGCCTCTCCACTGTGTCTGATCCTCTTGAGGGTTTTTCAGCTTCTCTGTTTATTTCAGGCAGGTTGCTGTATCTTTTCTAGTTCCATGAGTGTGAGTGGTCCCAGATCAAGTAGCTGCACACTCAGGGGAATAAGAATTGGTGAGAGGGAGTGGTGAGACAGATGCAACGTGGAGCCAGGAGTGAAAAAGGAGACATACTTCAGGCTTCATTTTCCTCTGATGTCACCTGCGGTGCTGACAGATTTCAGGGTATTTTGTTTTTGTAGACCATTCTCTGCTTGTATCTCCTGGCTACCTGTTGATCTCTCCTCCTTTTCCAAAGGCTCAGCTCTGTCTCAGGCTTATTTAGTGAAGCCCAAAGTGAAGGATGCACATTACAGGTGAAGCTTGTTGGTGTTTCTTTAATGTACGTATAACTTCTCTGAAATTTCCTTTGACGAAGGTTTTCTGTACCTGTGTGGTTGCTAGGAGATAGCATGTGAAGTGTTTTGTGGTGTAGCAGAGTTTGCCTCTTTTGGGGGATTGCTGTCATGGTAACCAGGCCCAGAATTTTCTGGACTTCAAAATAAGTCAATGGTAGTGTCATCAATTTACAAGCAATGAGCCGATAATGTTCCAATTAGAAACTTTTATTAATTGTAGCGGGTAAAACAAAAAGGCAATTCAGCGCTGGGCGACAGGGGAATCCTCGTTCCTCCAACTGCCGCGCCTTCCCGCCCCTTGCAACTTCTTTTGTAAGGTCCATCCCGAGTGTATTGTCCTTTAATTGGTCGGTCGTGATCGTTCCACTTGGTGTGTCGTTCCTTGGTTGGTCCTTCCGTGAAACTTTGTATCCATCGGGGCGCGCTTTGCCTGTAACTATGCAGAGTACACAATCTACCCATAAAATTAGAGTGTTCTGCAACCCTTGTGGCCTCCATATTCCACCATCACATCCCGGTCCTAATGAACAAGCACTCCACCACAATGCTACCACATCCCGGTCTTAATGAGCAAACATTTTATCACAGTAGCCAGGTTGTGGCTTCAGAAAATCATCTGTTGCCTTTTCAGATGTATAAACATAGAGCGCACTGTGGTATGCAGCATGTGTGTTTGAAATGCACTGTGTTGTGGTTGAGGGCATAAGTTTGCAGCAGCGAGTGCTACACAATGATATCTTGTGTGTTGCTGTCTCCCTCTGGCCCAGTTTAGGAGCTGCATTTCTAGCCCAGCAAGGCACCTGTCCTGCAGGGCTGCAGCAGCTGGCTGTGCCTCGCTGCTCTGTGGGATGGTATTTGGTGGCAGTTCTTACAGGTGATGAAGTACAGCGAGCTCATTCTGTAGGAGCTCTTGCTTCTCCCCAAAACACCGCAGTGCTGTGGGCTTCTGGGCCTTGAGCCATCTTTGCTTCTGGGTGAGGAAAAAGCACATTATCCACCAGTATCAGGTGGTTTCATAGCATGGGAGAGAGGCTGCAGAGATGTGGGCCCTTATGACTGCAGCCTACCAAATCCCAAGTAGGCCCACAGGGATTCCATAGAACCCTGTGGAATCCTGGTTTCTTCCTGGTTCCTGAGGGTTCATAGGGTGTGAACATGTGCATAAATATTACAACATTATATTTAAATGAGGAATACAAAGAAATGGCTGTTAATTGAGGGACTGTGCATAGGCAGAGTCAATAATGTCCACTGTGAGGTGGGGAAATGAGATGAAATGGGCAGAAAGGAGCTTTGCAGCACTGTAACTATTGGAAAACAAGCTATTGAACAGCTGTTTATAAGCCTAGGACAAATTGTGCTCTCTGCCAGTTTGCATGTGGAGCTGCAACCTGTTAGATTTAATTACAACATATTTGTTTATTTTTGGAGGAGCCGTGTCTGATTTCCTTCTTATTTTACAAACATTTTAATCAAAGTAGTGGTATACTTACCAGTGGCACATGGTCTAGTACTATTAAAAAATAAGCTTAGTTTAATGTGGATTTGGGCATGAGGCCTATTAAGTTAACTTCGGAGCTGCTTCCAGCACTCCTTTTTCCTTTTCCTTGGAGGTCAACAGTTTTGCTACAAGAGCAGCAAAAGGGCTTTTTGTTTCCCATGTTACTGGTGTAGATGTCTTCTGGAAGGCATTGTGAACCTGAAAGTTGTCAGCAATCATTCTTGTCTTGTAGTTATGGCTAGTAATCATTGCGTCTGATTAAAGGCCACGACTCACCAAGCCACTATGGGGCCAGAAAACCAAGGAGTCTCTTTTAGAAGAGCAGAAAAATGGAACTTAAAATTTCCTGTTTATTTTCAAAGTGAAGCAGATTTCTTTTGAAACTCTGTCAGAAGCTTTCCTCAGGGTTGGTGATAATATAGCAGTTAGGCCACCTTATGGAGAACAGACACTCACGTTCAGTCCTCTGGTTTCAAACAGTGCGTCCCTTGCCTCCTGAAGCTTTGACAGTAGTGGATTTCTCCTTCTGTATGTCTGAGACAGCTTCCCTGAAATCCACCATTTGCAAAGAATTCTGTCCTGCTTATTCCCTTGTGTCGCAAAGACTTACCTAAGCAGTTGCTTAATTACTTTGGAAAATAACACAGACTTTCAGGAGAAAGTGTTATGTTCTATCTCAGAATAAAACTGTTCAGATGCATGATATAGTTAGGTCTCTGTTTATGTGCTGAACTGTGTTGTGACTCATGGAACCAGTGAGTTAATGGATGCACAGCACCTTTTTGCAGCCTATCTTCAAGCTACTTCACCTCACAGAACACAGTGAGGAAAACCATGATGACAAAAAGTCTCAGAAGGTCTGATTTCCTAAGTTCTTGTGGACTTGGTGAGGTGCGGGCTCAGAGACAGTACTGAGCAGAACAGCCAGAGCATCCAGTTAGCACTGCCTTTAGAGAGAATGAAGGACCTGCTTCACTGTCTTTGTTCTGGGGTAGGGTTCATAGAATCACAGAATGGTTTGGGTTGGAAGGGACCTTTAAGATCACTTAGTTCCAACCCCTTGCTACCAGCAGGGACACCTCCCTCTAGACCAGGTTGTTGGTTCCTCTAGACCCCATCCAACCTGGTCTTGAATGCTTCTAGGGAGGGGGCATCCACAGTGTCTCTAGGCAATCTATTCCTGAGTTTCATCACCCTCACAGAAAATAATTCCTTCCTGATATCTAGTCTGAATTTATCCTCTTCCAGACCAAAAGCATTTCCCTTCATCCTCTCACTACATGCTCTTATGAAATGACCCTCTGCAGCTTTTCTTCAGGTACTGGTAGGCCACTATAAGGTTCCCGTGGAGCCTTCTCCAGGCTGAAGAGCCCAGCACTCTCAGCCTGTCCTCACAGGGGAGGTGCTTCAGCCCTCTGATCATCTTAATGCCCTTCTCTGGGCCCACTCCAACAGCTTCATGTCCTTCTTGTGCTGGGGTCTCCAGAACTGGACACAGTACTCCAGGTGGGATCTCACAGGAGCAAAGTAGTGGGGCAGAATCACCTCCCTAGACCTGCTGGGTTGGAGGCACAGAAGGATCAGAGGAAATTGTAAGGGAAGAGCTGGAATAGCTCGGTGTTCTGAATACTGCAGAGCTTGAGGGGATTTGCCCCAGGGTACTGAAGGAATTAACAGATGTTATAGCTGAACCCTTCTTAACAGTGTACTGAAAGTTGTGGGAGTCTGGGGAGGTCCCTGCTGGCTGGAAGGTGGCAAGTCTTACACTCAGCTTCAAAAAGGGTGTGAGAGAAGACCCAGAAAATTACAGACCTATCAGTTCAACTTCTGTCCCTGGAAACGTTATGAAGTTAGTCTTGGAAGATGCTGAAAGCCATTTAAAGAACAAAACTACTATCAGGCATAGCCATAATGGGTTAGTGAAGGGAAAACCCTACCTTAGTAATCTGATCTCCTTCTGCAATGAGCCCTCACACACAGTGGATGAAAGGAGGCAGCAGGTGTATTCTGTCTGTATTTTAGTAAGGCCTTTGATTCGTCTCTCACAGCGTCCTTCTGGACAGACTGTCCCACTGTGAGATAAAGAAGTTCATGCTGCCTTGGGTGATGAAGTGTCTCAATGGTAGAGCACAAAGGGCTGTAGTGATTGGGGCTACATCTGGTTGGATGACAGTCACCAGCTGTGTCTGGTGTCCATTCTAAGGCCTGTCCTGTTGCACATTTCAGAGTGCAGTGCACCCTCAGCAATGACACTGAACTGGGAGGGGCTGTTGCCTCCCTGTAGGGAGGAGAAGCGTTGTAGAGAGATCTAGAGATGTTGAGCATTGAATAATCATCATGAGCATGAAACTCAACAAAGAAAAAGGATGGATGCTGCACCTGGGGCAGAGTGATGCTGTACACAAATGGGAGACAAATGGAGAGTAGCTTAGCAGGAGGGGATCTGGGGCTGCTGGTGCCAGCAGTTCAGCCTGAGCCAGCAGTGTGCCCTGGCAGCCAAGGGGCAAATCATGACTTGGAGCACATTATCACAGCACAACCACGTGGTCAGAAGAGTGGTCTCACTGCGTTCAATGTTGGTGCAACATCACCTTGAATACTGTGTGCAGTTCTGGGCTACACAGTATAAGAAGGGTCTTAAGGTCCCTGAAAATATCTAGAGAAGGCAATAAAGCTGGTAACTGTATTGGAAGACATGAAACATTTCCTAGTGAGGTGGTTGTGCCACATGGATGTTAGTGTTCAAGAGGCATTTGGACAATGCCATCAATAAACACTTTAACTTTTCATTAGACCTGAAGTGTTCAGGCAGTTGGACTTTATATCTTTGAAGGCCACTTCCAGCTGTTTCATTCTGTTCCAGTCCATTCTATGTTAAAAAGAAAATCAGTTTATATACAGCCTAGGTTCAGGAATTTGTGGAAGGACCATCTCATACAGGGTAGAAAAGGCCTGCATTTAGATCTAAGCCAGAGGTAGTGAGGCTGAAGAAGCACATGGGAAGGAAAATGTTTTGGGGAAAAGATTTTTCCTGATGTAACTGACTCCTGCTGACACCTGGAAGTCCTGAAGATGTGTGAATTTATATATTCTCATACAAATCTTATATCTAAGCTACAGGAATGCAGTTTGCAACTCATTGCTGAGAAGTTTGTTTTATGATGGTCTTCTTGAAAATGCTGCTTCTGAAGTTTCCTTGTGGTATTCTTAAGATATTTCTAAAGCCACTCAATTACACATCTGTTTCACTGCAACAGGGAATACATAGATGAGTTCACTGTTGCCTGAAGTTGCCTGAATAGTCTGTGCTTTTTCTGTGTCTTTGTTTTTCCTCCTCCACAATGATACAGGCTACTAAATCCACGTCATCTTGTATTTGAGAACAAGACAAAAGTATCTAATATTTATCCGCACAAGTTGGAGGTTTCTGATCAGTCTGTTTGGAAGATGTACATTCTGGAAAGTCTTTTTCAAAGTATTCTTTCACTCGAGTACTGCTCCAAGCAAACCATCCTGCTTTACTGTAGTGTCACGATGCCTGAGGGAAAAGTGCTGGTAGCTCAATCACTTAAACAGGAAAAGCAGCTTACTGTGAGGTCTTGTTGACCTAAAGAGAGCTTGACAAAAAGGTGAAAAGAAAGGAAAGAAAATAAACAACTCAGGCATAAGGATGAAACCTGTAAACATACAAGTACTTCTGGTACAACTTTGTGAAATGACTCCCATGTTCTAGCGTGAAGGGTTAGCACAACCTTTCAGCTCTGCAGGAATGAATCTGATCTTAGCATCAGCTTTTCTTTTAAAAGAGACTTTGTATTAATGTCACTTTATCTGGTTCAGTATTTTCTCTGACAAATTCTGCTCATATTAGTGACAGAACTACATTTTACTATGCTGGCCCTTCAGGTGAGCTTGGTAGTGAGCGACAGAACTTGTTTACTGCACCATCAGTGGAAGTGTTCTCATTCCAGAAAGATATTCTTTTCTAACTGCTTGATAAATATTGGTAAGGTCACAAGCTGGGGGCAAGCAAGATATGTGCCAATTTTAAGGCATACTTAGAATATCATAATTGTAAATTAGATTCTATGCATTATGATTGTGGAATTGTCAGATTCCTGTCAGGCAGGCAGCAAGCTTAGTTGTTTAACTGAAGTACTGAGGTGTGAATCCAGATGCTTAAGGAGGTGGAATATCTTAACATCAGCAATAAAAATTAAAAAAAAACAGGGAGCTGACCAATGTTACAGCTGTAAAGTGAGAGGATATTGCACGACCTCTAATAAGATCCCAGCTGTGGATTACATCTGTGTGATGCTCTCTCGGTCTTCATTAATTTATGTGAAACAGAGTTCTGTATTTCTCTGTGTTCCTGGATTTTGCCATAGTAATTATCAGTTTGTCCAGGCAAATTCTTACAGATTTTAAAGGGGCAAATAAATAAATAAAGCAGGTAGCAATAAACTCTTAAAAATAGCCGAAACCAACAGTTTTAGCCTTCAGGCTTAAATTTGTTTCTTTCCTACTCTGTCAGCTTGGAAGATTCCTTTGTTGTCTCTTTGCAGATACGTGTTAACTAGAACAGCTGATACACATGTAGATCTTTTTTGGCCCTCTGGCATTTCGGTGGCTTAGGGACTATCCATATAGTTCAAAGAGTTCAGTAATGAATCATCTTCAAAGGAGATAATCTTTTTCATGGGTTCCACCAAATTTATACAAGAGGCTATTTTTAGATCAAGGACCTTTTTCTTTCTTTTTCTTTCTTTTTTTAATTTACCCTTAGGACTTAAAGACATCTGTGGCCTTGCCTAAGATTTGAAATATCTGCTGTTCTGAAAGCAGGTTCTTCAGGGCCATCCTTTCATGTTCACATTATTGTTATTTTTCATTTAATTGCTAATAGTCTGCAGATAGCTTAAAATTGTGAGGTGCTCTGTATTTCTATAGCTTACATGGAAACCAGAGAAGACTGGTTCTCTGTACTCTGAGTGCAGATATCTGCCTGTGACAGGATGGTACTTAACTACTTTGCTCATGTTTATTCTCTGATATCAGTATATGATGTAGTTGATCTGTCCAAGCCTGAGATACAGTTGTGTTTACAGCTTGGTGCTTTATGATATACATACAGTTTTGGAATTTAGCTTGCTAAGGATCGAGTGAGTGAAGAGTATCTTCAACATATCCTTGTTTTATGTTTGAATGTAAGTAGCACAGTTGTGCAGGATCTGCTAGGACAAATGGAGGAGAGTGCAAGCAATTTTCTGTCAGTTGCAATGTGTTTCAGTTGTGCAATCAGTGTTTTGAAAGTATAGTAGTGGAAATAGGATCATATAATCATAGAATCCCCAAGGTTGGAAAAGATCTCCAAGATCATCCTGTCCAACCGCCCACCCATCACCAATATTTCCTACTAAACTATGTCCCTAAGTGCAACATATAGATGTTTCTTGAGCACCTCCAGGGGCAGTCATTCTTGAGGCTGAGTAAGAACAGTCTACCCTTACAAGATACTGACATCAGGCACTTTTAGGAATAAAGTAGAGCAGTCAACAAGGGGACAAGGGGAAATGGCCGTGAACTTGAGCATAGGAAGTTTGATGCCAATATGCAAAGGAACTTCTTCACAGTGAGAGTGACAGAGCACTGGAACAGGCTGTGCAGGGAGGTTGTGGATTCTCTTTCTCTGGAGATATTCAAGACCCACCTGGACGTCTACCTCCAGAGGATCTCTGGAGATTCCTTCCAGCCCCTGTGATTTGTGATTCTGTGTATTTCAAAAGCCTAGGTGAGAGATCAGAATAAATTTGATTGCAGACATCCATTTTTAAGAACGTTTAGCAGTTAACAGAGCTAACTTTCTGGCTGAACACCAGAAAATTAAGAAAACAAATGTGATTGTCTTTTTAAGGTGCTTGCCAAGGAGTACTCTAGAATTATTTGTGTATCAAAAATGGTATATTATTTAAAAAAAAAAAAAAAAAAAAGAGACAGAGAGAGAGAGAGAAGAAGAAGAAGAGAAGAAAGAGATTAAACTACAAATCAGTGTTCAGTAATGCAATAGTAAAAACTTTCTACCTTTTTGTACTTTTCTTCCCCAGTGCAGAAAAGTGCAATTTGTACACAGAGTACCAAATTTGAAATTCGACACATGTTAGGATCCAAATCTTGCTTCCAGAAAGACTCCACTGGCATTAGTGAGATGAAGACTTGGTCTCTTATGCAGAGAAGAATATGGCAATGGGTAAAAGGCTATTCAGATTTTCTGAAAATGTCAACGTATTTCACTTCTAGTTCAATGGAAATCAATGAGTGGGCCTTGATATCTTCTCTTCTTCTTAACTTTGTGACTGCCCAAGTCATGGTCCAAAATCACTTACCTCCTACATAGCCCTTATCTGTTATAGCTGTAGCTAGTAGTTGGGCTGGGCAGTGTGGCATCTCCAGATACTTTGTTCCTGATTCTCCCTGGTAGATCTACAACATTTGCTGATGAGTAAAGGAGGCAGTGGCATGCCACGACCAGCATCAGACAGGACAGTATCATGTCACAGATATGTGGCTTAAAACAGTACTTTCATTACTGACCATTACAGGACTGAGTATACGAGAGGGATGATAATCTTCCATGCATCTTGTCTTAACTCCTTCCAAATTTCTGCTGCTTTTCTGCTCAGAAATTTGCTTGGCAAGTGACTTGTTTAAGGAAAATAGATTTTGTATGGAAATATCACTTCAGAAAGAGAAATATTTCTGAGATAAGGTTTTGGAAACAAGTGTGAAGTCGATCAAAACTTAGTGAATTTAACCTCAGGTTCTGTTTATACTTACATGAAAACGTCCACCCAAATTACTGCATCTACAAAGGCTTTACTTCTGGTGGCTGGGAATATCCAGATGAAAAACTTCCATCTGTCTGGTAGTGCTAACTAACTTAAATCATTTCATGCTGCAGCTGTGAGGTCCAAAGACATGTTATCATGGAGGTACACACATTCATTTTAACCAGCTTTATGCTGCTACAGCTTGAGGCTTGATGATTACAGCAACATCAAGTGTGAAACAGACACCAGGAGGCTGATATATCCGGCATGGAAACTGATACACTTCAGCAGCTGGCTGCAGTGAGTACACCTAATTATTGCCCTTTGGTGAGTGATCTTGAGCTTTGAAGCAGAGGACAGAGCTCAGTTCTATCTGAGACAGTCAGCCTTGTGCTAAGGGGCCTGACCAGGTACCTCAATTTCTCCATTGTGTCACCACTGTAGAGAAAACCAAGTGGCATTTGACAGATGGATTAGATTTAGCTAGAAGGGTTTGTTCTGCTTGTTGCTGCTGCTCCTCTTCATTTGGTGACTTAAAAAGCTGGACCAGGCTGCTGCTCAATCCATTGGTGTTATGCTTCTTTCCATGGAGAGCCTAGTGGTATGACGGAAGCATATGAATGGTTATCTGACGTTACTGTCAGCAGCAGAAATGGAAAGTGACTGACGGTAGTGTGTGTTCTGTACTTAAAAATTCTTGAAGGCTCTGTACTGCTTCATGCTGTACACCTTTCAATGATAAGTAATCTCAGAAGGAAATGTCTGCAGCCTACCTTTCAAGACTGGCACAGGCAGTCATTAAACCAAGCCATCTTAAATAAGATAGATGTTCTTGCAGCTGTTTCTCAGAATCAGTATTTTCACTAGAGCTCATTTATAAGTCCTTGCCTAATAAAGTATACTTATCCTACTTATGTACTCAGTTGCAGCATCTCCACTAGTCTTCCAAGGATAATAAAATAATTTGTGGTGGCTACCAGTGAAATTAGTTTGTTCATGCTACAATCTGGTTACTTGGACCTGCATGCATTTTCATGGCAGTTACAGCAAGTATCTTATGCACCAAAGGAGAAATTCATTTAAGTCTGACATGCATGAGAAATGGAGGAACGATTCTTATCTGCACTTATGAGCGCATAAGTGACGTTTCCATTCTGACATCATATTTTCACTTTCTGAATTTGTTAAAGATAGCTACAAAGCCATAAGTTTTATTAACTGTTGATGTAAGGAAACCCTTTATGCAAAGTAAGTTCAGGAGTAAAGGACTCAAAATTCCAAGACGGCCTCATGTCTTTAATGCTGTGGCTTTTGGCTCCTCTGAATGTCTGGCTGCAGAGATTTGCAATCGTGTATGTATTATGAGTGGAATTAAAATATCAGGATATTAGGAAATTAAAATATCAGAACTTTTTTTATTATTATTTTTAGGGGCAAAGCATATAAGGATATTTCTTGGGCTCTTGCCATAAAGTCAAACACGAAAGTGTTGGTTATTATGAATGTGTTTCAGTAGAACTTTTGCAGGAAGAACTGTATCTGCAAATATATATGCCACTTTACTGGAAGCTGTGGGAGGAAATGGAACAGAAGAAACTTCTAAAACAGGAAATATTAACCATAAACCAGTACCTAGACATTTATATGGAAATGTCTCTTTTTCAGCAATTTGTGTTTCCTTTCTGTTTGTTTTTTAAAGAGACTCTGAAATGGGTCAACACTGCACCCTTTTGTAAAGTCTCCAAGGTTCTCATCACCAGGAAAATGACTTCTCACCTTCCTCACACTTAATGCTGACTTATTTTTGATTCCTATCCCAAGGCCTCCTAAAATCAAGTGATGCTCATAATCTGGAACTGTCCAGTAGCATTCGCCTTTCTGTAGGGAAACAAAAATCATCTGCAGGATGAAGTAACCATGCTGGCTGTTAAATTGCCTTAAGGGCTGTTAAAGCTATTGTCTTGTTGCATATCTAGAAATACACTGATCCACAGAAACGTTGAAAATAAGATCTTTTGTCTAACTTGAGAACAAATGGCTTTGCTTTATTGGCTGAAATGGCTGTTTTAATGTTATTAAGCTTACTGGGTCAGCCTAATGTGAGAGCTGATAAAAACAAAGAGATTTTTCTAAAGAAAGGAAAGTTAATAATCTTAAACTTTTAGGAAAGAATTTGTGTTATCCAAGGGAAAAGTATTTAAAAAAATACAGCAAATGGGATAAAAGTAATTTAGGTACGGTGGCAGAGAACCTGGATGGCAGAAGTAGTAGAAATGGACTGAAATTCAAACAGTACATAGCGCTGCACTGTGCACTTAGGTTTGCTGCTGTATGTTGGAAGACTTTTGGCTGAATATAACAGGATAAACAGAGGTGAACTGAGGAGAGATTAGCATGTTTTATAAGTGAAAGGAAGTTTCTCTTCAGGTTAGTGTTCTAGGACTTCAGTCGAGTAATGTCAAAGATGAATAGAAGCAAACCTTTCCAAAACTGATGAGATTAAAGGGATTATAGAAGATGACTTCCCACAGTTGCAGGGACCCGCTCTCTGACAGGATAATCTTTTCTTGAAAACACATTTGACTTCACATAGCAAGGTTTCTGTTAAAGCTCAAATGCTTCTTGTGAAATAAAAAAGACATTGAGCTGGGGGCCTCCTAACAAAATGTGTGATGAAATATCGATAATTGTTACGGTCATTGAACATAAAAAGCTCCTTTGCGGTCATACATGAGAGGCACACTGGCTTATTGATCTCAGCTGTGGAATCCCTATGATGAAATGCAGTAGGAAAGCTGTTTTCTCCATACTGAGTAACACAGGAATATCACTGGTTATTTCAGTTGTGGTATATTAATACTGCTCATGACAGAATCTAGGCCTGAAGTCTTCAGAGTCACATAACACAATCGGAACAAGAAATTTCCACATCCACAGCTCCTCCCAGTGAAGCAGCACTTTTCTTCTGTGTTCCTTTTTAGACCTCGATAGTGACACAGAGCTAACCAGCTGTTCTATATTTAGCTGCCAGACACAGGTTGTAACCACCTCAGGGTTTTTTAAGGATTCTTTCAAGTGCAATGACCCTGTAGAAATATAAGTCCAGCCACTGCTCTGGTTTTTCCAGTCAAGCTGGCTGGTTCTACTGGTGTGCTTAAATATCTTGCTAAGTTAGGCTTCAGTGAAAAGCAGGATTGCAAATACATAATCGCAGGTGTAATGGATCAGATCAAACTGCCAAGCTAGTATCTTATCTCTCAGAGTGGTCTACACTGGATAATAGCATAAGGTGAGGGCAAGCTCATGATACCTCCTGTAGCCACAATGATCTATTAAATATATAGAAGTCGTTTTTTATTTATTTGTCCTCAAAAGGTACAACATATATTTTCCGTGTCCTCATGAACGCAAGTTTTGTGTTTTGTGGAACGCTAACCCCTTTGTAATTTGTAGTCGTGGAATCATATGGTTGGAAGGGACATCAAAGATCACTCTGTTCTATACCCTCTGCCATGGGCAGGGTTGCCAAGCACTACATCTATCACCAGCTCAGGCTGCCCAGGGCCCCATCCAGCCTAGCGTTGAACCTCTCTTAAGGATGGGGTATCCGCAGCTTCTCTGGGCAGCTGGTGCCAGCACCTTGCCACCCTCTCAGTAAAACAAATTCCCTGACATATAATCTAAATATATCTTTCAGTTTAGAATCATTCCCCCTTGTCTTATTGCTATCTACCTGTGTAAAAAGTTGGTCTCCCACTTGTTTATAAACTCCAAACATTGGAAGGCTGCTATCAGGTTTCCCTGGAGCCTTCTGTTCTCCAGACTGAACCAGCCCAGTTCCCTCAGCCTTTCTTCATAGGAAAGGTGCTCCAGCCCTCCGACGATCTTTCTGGCCTTCTTCTAAATCCATTCCAACAGCATTGTGTCCTTCTTGTGCTGGGAACCCCAGCCTGGACACACTCAATCACATAATCTATGTCCTCAACAAAGATGTAAAAGAGTACTGTCCCAAGACAGACCTCTGGGGAGCACCACTCATCCATCACTCATCTAGTCCTGCACATAGTCATTGAGAACAACCCTCTGGCTATGACCATCCAAATAATTCTTTATCCATCAAACAGTCCAGCCTTCAAACCCAAATCTCTCCAATTCTTAGGTAAGGATGTAGTGTAGGAGCATGTCAAAAGCCTTGCATACTTCAAGGTAGGCAACATCAGTTATCCTTCCACTGTCCACTGACACTGTCACTCCATCACAGAATGCCTCCAGATTGATAAGGCACAGTTTGCCGTTGGTGAAGCCTTGCTGGCTCTTGTGGATCACCACCTCACCCCTCATGCGCCTTAACACAGCTTCCAGGAGGATTTGTTCCATTATCTTCCCAGGCAGAGAGGTGGGGCTTACTGACATGTATTTGCCTGGATTTTCCTTTCTTCCTTTCTTGAAAATTGAACCGATGTATCCCTTCTTCCAGTCACTGAGGACTTTGCCTGATAGCCGTGATTTTCCAAATCATGGAGAACAGCCTGGCAGCCACATCAGCCAACTCCTTCAGGGCCATGAGATACATGTCTTTAGGCCTCAGGGACTTAAGCACATTCATTCTTGTTCTTGAGAATTCAGAATTTGTGCACAAGTAGCTCTTCAGTGGAGCTATGTGTAATACTGACTCTAAGCCACTAAAATGGGAAAATGATACTTGAATAAAATCTCTGTGGCCAAACAGTTTGTCAGTAAATTGGGGCTGAAATCTTCCACGGCTTTCAGGGTTGTGATTTCTAGATGGTGCTGGTTGGAAATTTTCAGAACTTGAACTGAAACATTGGAGAGGAAATTAATATTTTCTTAGAGTTCACTAAATGTACGTAGTTCCTGTTGTTAGTAGTTACTTAATTCTAAAGAGAGAGAGAGAGGGAAAAAAAAGCTAAGCGTTTGGATTATGCTACCACTTCAATCATATAATAAATCCTTTTTGTCTACATGATAAAGTAAAATCAAACATGTTGCTGCACTGAGGCTGTGGTGTATAGAATCTCAGTGCAGTACAAGGTACATTGAAAATAACCAGCTGCAAATATTCTTTAAAGAGAGAACATGTGGTGGTTAACACTGTATTCAACAGCCAGAACTTCTGCTTTTAACTCTTAGGCATGGAAGTTCAGATGCTGTACATATGCTGGAGACATTTGTTGGAGAACAGCCTTATGCTATCTGTAAACAATATAACAGTATAACATGGTGTGTTTGGTTTTTTTTTTCTCAGTATTGTGTTGGGTGAGTTGCATCTTATGTCCTAATGATGGACTGTTCTAGTGATGGACTGATTGTACTCTGCTCGAGTAGGCATCAGGACATGAAAACTGGAATAGTAAGCACTCTAGAACATTGTTCCGAAAGTGACACTTGAATATGGTTCTGTTTCTCCTTGTTGAGAATAGAATAAAATGTCAAAGAAGTCTTTTTCAGAAAGCTTTCAATGATTTCCTCCCAGTTTGTGAAAATAGCACTGACTAATACAGAAACCCTTATTGCTTCAGTAATAATTTGCTCCAGTGCAGCAGGCTAGCTCAGGGCTATGTAATGCTTTCCTTCTGTATTGTTGCAGAGCTCATTTGGATTGTAGCTGCGTGCAGAAGTTAAATGTTAACATTCGATGCTACTCCTACCAGTATTTGCATGAGTAGAGTAGGGACGGTGAAATAAGTATGACTAAATTCTGGTGTTTATGACTGGGTAGTAAAGTTTCCAGATTTGTAAGACTGGGTTATTAACTTAACAAGCTTATCAGGGCACTTCTTACTTTTTGCATCTGCTGCTCCCTGTTCTTTTGAGTCAGATTTTCCCCTTCTTCTGACCACTTAATTTGCACCACTAAACCCAGCTTATACAGATGTTATTTCCACTCTTACTCACTTTTCATCTTTGTTTGGGTAGGTTTATAGGATCAGTCAATCCGGGTTCCCTACTGTTCTCTATTGTTTGAGATATTATAAAAATAAGAGGTGAGCTTTCCCTCTGCGATTTATAACCTAAACAGATGAGACAAGTTTCATGAACACTTTAGTCTTGAATGACAAAATACAGAGGTTAATAATGCTGGTCTTGAGTAACATCCATGCAGTGAACCATCCATGCTGTTAGATGATTCACCAGGGAGCAAAGCATTGTGCACTTCCCAGGATGTGATATATGAATGTCATTTGCTTTATATGGTGGCGATGCTCTGTGCAGTCAGGAAGCTTTGGGGTTTATTTTGTTCCTTTGATCAATTGTTTCTGGTTTGGGGGGAAGTGTTTGTTTGCTTTTTGTTTTAATGGAGTTTCTATGTATAATTTCAGGGCATATGCTCTAGATGCTGAAATCTGCATTAAAACATTGAAGACTATTCAAACAATCCACCCATGTAAACAGTCATTCCCCCTCCTGTTTATATGCTCCATTCAAATATTGGAAGGCCACAGTGAGGTTTCCCCACAGCCTTCTCCAAGCTAAACAATCCCAATTCCCTCAACCTTTCTTCATATGAGAGGTGCTCCAGTCCTCTGATCATCTTAGTGGCCCTCCTCTGGACCCATTCCAGCACTTGCTCTGTGTCTTTTCTGTTCTGGGTGCCTGAGGCCTGGATGCAGTACTCCACATGGGGCCTCACAAGAGCCAAGTAAAGGGGGACAATCACCTCCCTCTCCCTGCTGGCCACCCCTCTTTCAATGCAGCCCAGAACACAGTTGGTCTTCTGGGCTGCAAGTGCACACTGCTGGCTCATGTCCAGCTTCTCATCCACCAGGACCCCCAAGTCCTTCTCCACAGGGCTGCTCTCAAGATCTCCCCCCAGTTTATATAAATACCTGGGATTTCTGGAATAGTTTAGACTTAGTTGCTGTATTTTTCCCTAGGATTGATGTAACAAGGTTTGACTGGATTCATCAGTGAAGTGTATGACTCATTTTCTTACTAAGTTTGACTGGACAATAATGACAAATGGATTTACAGAAAGAATTCTCTTCAGCCTGAAATCTACAAATGTTGGGCGTATTTGGTGCACTGTCGGATGTTTATTTTCCCTATGCCCAGTGTCCCCCTTCCAGGACATTAACATAACCTGAAATGTTCATGCTAACAGAATAAACACACTTTCTGAGAAACCTCTGCTGACAAAGTCAATATTCAAAATAAATATCCCTGGAGACAATACTCTGTAAATAGTTTTCTTTCCACAAGTCTAAAAACTTCACTGTTTGTGAAATAAGTCTACCCCTTCATTACCTTTGTGCTGCTGGATTGAAACATGGAAGCCTATTTTTCTTAAAGAATATTACTAATGACCTTGTTCCAGTAAATATACTAAGAGCTGCTAAAGTTTTATTTCTCTGAAGGAGTCCATAGGAGTTCATTGTTTACTTCTAAAACTGTTTTCAGAGATTCACAGAATTGCAGGGGTTAGAAGAGACCTGAAGAGACTATCGAGTCCAACCACCCTGCTACAGCAGGTTGCCTACAGTAGGTCATTTCAGTTTAAAATGAAATATGCTAGTGGCTTACCAAAGCATGAGCTGAAATGGCTCAGTGTTACAGGTAGGTAGAAGAAGTGAGGTAAAATGTAACTGTGTTTTGATAGTAGATATTTCTCTCTCACATTGTGATTTACAAGTCAATACTTCTGGCCATTCTTTAGATTTTTATTCCTTTTTCATCAGTACAGGCTGGGTGATGGTTGTCATAGCAGCAGTCGTATTAGAGGGGCATAGACAAAAGCATGGTTGGCCTGACGTGGTGTTATAATGGAACCAGCTGGAGAGATTAAATGACCTTCAGGGGTCTCTTAAAAAAAATGTTCTTTTGATTCTTTACTCATTGGGACTACAGTGAGTATCTCTAAGCATTACTCAAGGCCCCTCTTCTCATTTGGGTTCTAAATACGTAGTTGTAACAGAGGGAGTTTCCTACTGTTCCAGACCTTTAATGCCTGTGTTTTGCTTGCTCTGTGAGCAGGAAAATGTAGTAAAAATTTAGACAAAATACTGTTGAAAATTGATATATTAGATTTTTGCCATGACTTGTTCCCTGATTAGAAAAAAAAAAATGTTGCAGGATAAGGTTTGTTTTGTTTTGTTTTGTTTTTTTCTGTAAGACATAAACAGCGTCTGTGATATGTCTCGCAATGTCAGCTTGTCACAGCTAGCTTGGTTTCACAAATATTGTATTACAACAGTGTAGGAATCAAGCCCATTCTAATTAAATATACCTTTAAAATTCTACTTAATTAAAAGACTGAAAGACTCTCAATACATTAAAATAGTTTGATGTCCAAAGGAAGAAACTCCTGGCTTTCTCATCAAAAGACAGGAAGTAAAATGTTAAGCAGGAAATCAAAAAAGAAATGTGATTCTTTTTTTTTTTTTTTTTTCTTAAGAGCAGTACTGAATTTAGAGCAAAAAAAAAAAAAAAAGGTAGGATCCATTGAAGGTAGGATTTCTTGAAAGAAAAGTATCAGAGTGTGATGCAACATTTTATATTTCAGTGTCTTCCTGGGTGCATATTTTTCATTTGTGGCATTTTTATGAATTCTATGTCATTGCTATAAAAGCATCCTTGACAGTACTCTGATAATGATAACTACGTGTTATGAGACTATGTCCTTCTCAAGCTATGCAAGTGGCTGGCAAGGCAACCGAGCAAGCTGTCCTCTTAGCACTCTGCTCTTGGGAGACAGAAGCAGATCTGGGGATTAAAATCAGTTTGTGTGGGGATGAGAAGAAGAGATTACTAGGACTTAGTTGGCATATTCACCTAGGAATTCACATAAACCTGAAACTGCTGAATAACTTTAATAATAACGATGGTGTGTTACCTGTTCTTTAAACTGATCTGAGTGGCAGCCAGCATTGTGAAAACTGGATCACAGAATCAGTCACAGAATCAAAGAATCACCAAGGTTGGAAAAGACCTCCAAGATCATTTAGTCCACCTACCATCAGTATCTCCCCACTAAACCATGTCCCTCAGTACCACATCTAAACATACATCAGCTTTCCTTGGGGAGTTCAAAATGTCATCTAGGAACTATGCTTTGTTTCCTTTAACATTTAAAGGGACCTTTAAAGATCACCTAGTCCTATTCCCCTGCAATGAACAGGGACATCCACAGATAGATAGGTTGCTTGGAGCATGGTCTAGCCTGGCCTTGAATGCCTCCAGGGATGGGGCATCTACAACCTCCTTGGGCAACCTGTTCCAGTGTGCCGCCAACCCCTGTGTGAAAAACTTCCTCCTAATATCTGAACTAAACCTCCCCTGTCTCAGTTTAAAACTATTCCCCCTTGTCCTATCACTATCCACCCTCGTAAACAGCCATTCCCCCTCCTGCTTATATGTTCCCTTCAGGTATTGGAAGGCCACAATAAGGTCTCCATGGAGCCTTCTCCAAGCTAAACAAGCCCAGTTCCCTTAGCGTTTCCTCATAGGAGAGGTGCTCCAGCCCTCTGATCATCTTAGTGGCCCTCCTCTGGACCCTCTCCACATCCTTCCTATACTGGGGGGCCCCAGGACTGGATGCAGTACTGCAGATGGGGCCTCACAGGAGTAGAGGGGGACAATCACCTCCTGACTGCAGTTTGCAGTGGCTAATCAGCTAAGTCAACAACAAGGCCTTATTTTTTCTAGGCAGTATCTGTGTTTGATCACTATTTTCAATTAATAAACATGATATTACATTAACCTTCAAGTCGAGCTATCCAAATGTTCGATGTTCTTCTGGACTCTGGGAAGATGGCAGCTGGCTGGCATTGAGAAGAGCAGTGGCTTTACAGCCCTCTAGTGAGAACCAACGAAATGCAGGGCATGACCAGCTGGGAAAGCAAAACCACGGATCAACTGGAAGCCGCAGAAAAGGAAGAGTAAAAAATCAGATGGGAGCATTCTGAATTATTGGGGAGTACATTACAACAAAGATAGATCTCTGCTGGATGAGTAGCTGTACTGGTGAGAGGAGAAACTCATCTGAGACAACTGATTAAATGAATGAATCAGGGAGGAATGGTGTCTGGGAAAGCCATGGAGGCCACCCAAAAACCATCTAGCTCAGGACCAGATCTCCAGCAGCAGGAACCCTGGGAGGAGCAGATAGTGATCTGTTTTGTTTATTCTCTCAGCTACTGACAGATTATGATCAAGGGTCTTACTGAGTCTGAGGTGGCATCTTTGTGAAAACATTTCATTTCTCTTTTGTAAATGTGCCTTTATTTCAACACACGTAAACTGCCAAACAGGACAAGGAATATGTAACAGCTGATGTTCACAAAAGAAGCATGTGAGAGGCCTTAAGCAGTCAGAAAGACTGAGCTCAAGTGACTACACAACAACATCAGCGAATGAACAATAAATTATTTGAGAGAGAAAGGAAGAAATTTTGGGGTATAGTTCTGCTGAACAACATGAGGCAGAGTAAAGAAGAGAGACTGCTCAACAATGGAAGAGGATGTGTTCACTCTGCTGGTTGACAGCTGCAAGCTGGGGATGTTCTAGAAAAGCCATGAGCCCTGTGTCTCAGAAGGGAATTCAAGCCTCCAAGAGAATGGAAGGACAGAGGTCCAGTGTGGAGGTCACATGTGATTATAATCTTTTTCAGGGCCAGTTCTTGGTCAGGGAAAAAGGGAGATCTCTACTGGGCTTTTTTTTTTTTTTTTCCCTGTGATTCACAATAGCTTGGTTAGTAAATCTAACCATTCAGAAGACTGTGCTACACTATTTTGCTGGCTCCAGCTGCTGTTGTTTCTCTGGAACAATGAAGAGTTATTCAAGAAGATTTTGCTGTGCTAATTAGTCATCATGTTTACAATAGTTGTGTTATTAATTATTGATGATTCATAAACTGCAGGGGCCTTATGTCATATGAAGAGCGAAGCTTTTTGTATTAGTGATTTAAAAGAGCAGAAATTAATAATTGAGTGGTGATTCCATTTTGCTCAATGTACTGCTTTGAAAGGAAGGTAATTGATAATCACAGATTTATATAAAAACAATTTAAGAAAATACCATTTACTTTGTCTTTAATTCATTGATTAATAGCTGATTCCTCTGGAGGTCACAATGATACTGGAAATAATGTTAGACAGTTTAAAATGTTAAAACAAAAATTTCTTCACAGTTTTTAAGCTCTCTGTTATCCCCAGATGTTTAGTTTATTTACAGTGTCTGTTCTTCTGCACAATGAAAACAGGAATTTTTTCACAGACCTCTTTGGAAACAAGCTCTGCATGTTTTACCAGAAAAGTTTGTCATGAAATACTGTACTAATTGATTTAGGATGCAAGTCTATTAGCAGTCCTTCCTGCCAGTCAGTAAAATAATGGGAGATTTATTTTAATTGGAAATCATCAGCAATGAGATGTTCACTTAAGCCAGGAAATGAGCAGAGGTATGGTCATGGTATCATTAGTATGCAGCATCCACATCATCACACATTTCTGGGAGTTAGGAAGATTTGAAGTTAGTTCTTTCAGGCCAAGGAAAAACCCATGCCACATCTTTGAAAACGAGGCACTTCTGCCTCTTCTAGCGATGTTTTGAAAGAAAAATGAGGCTGTTGTTTGTACCAAATGCAATTTAGGTGTACATATCTAGAGCATTGATTCAGTTAGGAAAACGAAACTCAGAAGTCCAAGTCCAGGAAGGAAGGCTTTGAGCATACTTGTTCTTTCCAATGAGATGGTTTATTAGTCTTCCCATGTTTAGTCCTATTATCAGCCTTAATTTGAGGGTGTCCCCTTTTATTTCCACGTGCTGTATAAGGAATGGCTTAAGAATGTCAGTCTTTCAGGTAGAGCAGCACCATTTCTACACACCTGTATGGCTGTGACTGTAAGTAAATCAACTCTGCAGAGCAGGGCTGTGACAAGCTTACCTATGTTGCAGCTGAGATTTTTCTAATCCTCACGAAGCTGCTTTCCTATTGCCAGCAAGTATGGGAACACTCTGAAATACTAGTGGGAAGAAAAAAAAAGACAGGATCTGATTTTCAGGTTCTTCCATTTGAGTATTTCCTGTTTACGAGTCTGATATGAAAGGAGCACAAAGAGAAGCTCCTAGACACAGTTATGTGCTTTTTTTTTTTTTTTTTTTTGAGTACCTGGGCTAAGATAAGTGGAGAAATCTCTGAGAAGAATCTGTTAGACTTGACGTCATAGATCTGTCTCTTAAGCAATAATAAGTTATTACATCTTGGACAAAACTGAGAAATAAAAGCTGAATGCACTCTGATGTGGTAGCAAAGAAGAAATTACTCGTTTAGAATGTCAGTTCTATAGTGGCACTGACAAATGAGTCATAAAATGGTTATTGGTGTCCTAAGCGTACCTCACAAAGAATGCTAGGCTCTTATCAATGTTTTGTTTTTGTGTATGTTTATTTTAATGTGCATGTTAGAAAGAAGATTTTGGACTGATATAGCCTGTTGTGTATCCATTGGGTGTTCCCCTTAATATGGATTCTACAAATGAGACTACTTAAGAACATTTATTTAAATCAAAGTGATTCATGATTTGAAAAAATATTCTAAAGTTTCTTAAATAATGCAATTTAATTTGAACATACTTTTTCTGATTTGGGTCTGTTTGTGAGGGGAGAGGAGATGGGAGCTTTGAGAGAACTCTGTTTCCCCAGGTTTACTAATTACTTCATGGCTTATGACCAGTGCTAACTTCCATTTCTGTTCTAATATCTTTCCTTGTGTTATGTTCCCTTCCAACATGGCAGGAGACCAAGTGGGAAGTGAAGCTCTCGTGTGTGGAAAGGTTAACTGCTCTGATACTGGAGGCAATTTTTGCTTTGGAAAGCAGTGGCAAGGCTTTGTGATTTAATATTCTGGAGAACTACCTGCTACTACCTTCTGGCATACATGGGACTCAGAAGGATCAATGCTCAGGGATGCATGAAAGTCCAACATGTCATTTGTAACTAAGCGTAATTCCACTGTCTCAAGAGCGAGGCAGGGCTTCTAATTCTTGCAAAACTGGCGTGTTCTCCAAGGAAGAAAACCAAGTCCTAGTAACTTCATCCATATTGAATATTTAGACAGAGTCCTTTGAAAAATTAGTATATTTAAGGTTAGGGTAATAGCCGAGTAAAAGGCTTGATCTAACAAGCAGTACACAGCAAAATGAAGCAGAAATAAGAATCCAGGATTCCTGGGAGTCAAGGAAAGTTCTGGAAATATGCCTGCAGTTTTGGCTTTGTTGAAACACCTGACCTACTGGACAGGTGCTTGAACTATCTACCCCAAGCACATGGAGTAATCAATATCAGGAAAGCCGGGAACTTGCTCTCTTGGATACTGCTAACTTGTCAGTAATCCTCTGAAGTGTGAGGAGAGCAATATTCAAAGGGTTCAAAGAATTTTCTTAAGTACATACATGTGTGGGAGGACACAGACACGTTCAGTTGCTTGTGAACACTCTGTAACTAATCTAAAGTGAAGTAAATCAGCATTACATGAGGAGTATATTGAAATGTATCAGAACACAAGTGTGAAGGTAGTCCAGCTATTAGGAAATAAGTCAACAAAGCAGCCAAAGCCAATGTTTGCTGATTTTGTTGCTGTAGTTTTAAACTGTGATGTGCTCTCAGGTCTTCTGAAAACAGCCGTATTAGGGATATCGGTATTGTTGTTGTTGTTTGCCTGCTTTTTTGTTTGTTTGTTTCCTGTAAATTAAAGGCTACGGCTCTGGAAAATATTTTAAAATCTATAACCCAAACAAATTGACTTGTCTGAAAACTCTTTTTCTAACCAAACATATTAAAACATTACTCTCAGTATACAAGATCAAAAGATCTTGAAGGTGTGTATTGCATTCAAACGAATAAGGCAATATTTGGCCAGAAAAATAATAGTTTTCCATAGTCTTAAACAAAATAAGAGTCCTTTGTAATTGAAGTGCTCTGGGGAAGGAGGAAGATGGTGGTTAGATTTTTCCTGTGTTAAACCCTACAATGTTTAACTTAGAAGGAAATGAAACAAAATTGTGAGCGTGGTTATATGTTATCAAAGCTACGCTTAAAGCAGCTGAATAAAGGCTTCAGGTTGTGTGGCTTTCCTTTGAGAGTCTTACTGCCTATGTTTGATCTTTCATTCTTGCTTGCAAAATGCTATCTTGCTGAGAAGTAGAGTGGAAAAAAATCTCTATTACTCTTACTTAGCAGGCTTCAGCTACAGAGGTACAAATTGGGCCCATGAGACTGACACAAGATCCAGTTCAGGTAAGCTGTTCTCTCAGTTTATTGATACAGTCAATTCAGTGTTAACGGGTGAAGAAATTAAGGCATAACCCTCATGGTTATGCATAATGTTTTCATTTTACTTCTGCAAGCACTGTGAGTTGGACAATTGGTGTTTCAGTTTATCTGAGTGCTTGAGAAGAGACCTGTGGGTAAATTAAATTGGTAAAAAAGGTGCTCAAATTTCTATCAACATCAAAACATTTATTTTATGTCCTGTCAGCAGGAGTGTGTCCCTTTGTGTGTGCTTTAGCAAGGAAAACAGCTGCTTCTGGATGTTAAAAACTGCTGAGTTCTGATATGCCACGGCAGAAAGCAGTAATATATAGTTTAGGTACCAGGCAAGTTTTGCTGGGTTTTGTACAGCAGGACAGAGAACTGTGCTTTTGCAGGTCACAGTTGCAAGAAGTGGCATCTGTTCCTACAAGAACACTGAATTTTGTCTTCAGAAGCAGCAGCTCTACCCATATTCAGCACTGTTTCTGTACAGTTTTTACCTCTGTCTGTAAACAGAGGGATGCCAAGAGCATTACTTTTAACATATAGTGTAATCTTTAATACTGCTTCTGTGAACCAGTGTCTGTTAAAATTTACTTTTTCTCTTGGTCAGTCAACTGCAAATTTCAGAGATATTTAGCAGTCACTCTTTCTGTGTTTGCTTATTTTTATTCTTGCCATGTCTGCCTACAAGTAGAAAAACCTACACATGGAAGACATGATGTGCTGATCCTGAGGTCAAAAAATCCTGCATACCTCTATCATGAAGCCTTGAATGTTTCTTTCTGTATTAAGTATGATAATAATAATTATAATTAAGTCTTGACAGTTGCTTTATCTGTTGAAACAGATGTCATAGTGTATGTCATAAAAAGACTGCATAATTGTGGGTCAGAAGTAGACCAATCTTAATTTTAGCGAGTGATTTCAATGTAAATATGCGTAACTTCTTATGGAAAATGCTCAGTTGACTGTGATAATCTGCAGCAAGATGCTCAAGGTAATACTTAAATAAGAATACTTAACTGGCTATGGCACAATTTATTTTATTTGTAGAAATTGGATTTGCAAAAATATGCTATATGTATTTGCTGTTATTAGACAATTTAATCATGTAATAGTTTTTGATGTAAGAAGGGAAATTGTTCTGGATTTTGTTTAGAAACCTTCTTGAAATTCATCTTTATATTTAGTTAGGTGTGGTTGTTATTTTCTCCCTTTATTAATGAAGAGACAAATTGTGGTGCTACAGAAATCACAGAACCACAGAACGGCCACGGTCAGGGCCGCCAACCTCCTCAATTAATACTAGACCAGGCTGCTCAGGGCCCCATCCAACCTGGCCTTGAGCACCTCCAGGAACGGGGCATCCACAATCTCTCTGGGCAGCCTGTGCCAGCACCTCACCACTCTCATATTAAAGAACTTCCCCCTGACATCCAACCTAAATCTTCCCTCATTCAACTTAAAACCACTTCCCCTTGTCCTGCTGTTATCTGCTCTTTCAAAGAGTTGACTCCCCTCCCGTTCATAGACTCCCTTCAGGTTCCAAAAGGCTGAAATCAGGCCTTAAGTAACATTTGTACATGAAGAATATTTTGTAAAGACTTTGCCATATGCTAAATTATTTGTACTTAAGGGAAAATAATTTATATAAACTCATTTCCTCTATGGAACAAGTTACATGACCTCAGCTTATTTGGCAAGGATGACACATACCTATTCATTTAAATAATGTGTGCTAATCTTTTATTCCATCTTGATGATAGAGGTGTGTATTTCTCTGTGAAGAGCAAAGAGCTACCAACTGTCCCATTTTAAATACCTTTATGTGGTTCTTAATCATGTTCTTAATTGTCTAATAAGATAATTCACTTTGCTAAAACAGTTGTCACTAGGGCTTTTCTTAGCAGTGTTCATTGTATGCTTGTGCATGTTTCAAACTGTTGTTTGGCACCAGACCTATGCCAGCTGGCAAATGGATTGTATTTTCTTGTCTGGGAGGTGACCTTTGTTGTGACTATGACTTGCCATAAACCATTTAATAGATTTCTCCTCAGATTTTATGACCATCTGTTTTAGAGGACAAATATGTTTTGGTTTGTACCAGCTTCTACCTTCCAAATGCCGTCCCAGAATGCAGCTTATGTGTCAGCCCAGATTTTGTACCAAGGCTTACAGATTGGCTTAGTTGGGTTGTGAGACCTTGGAAGTGACTAAGAAAAATGTACATACACAGATCACTCTGAAAGTAATGCCTCCTATTGATCTCCATGGAAAACACAACAGATACAAAGAACACAATAACACTATTTGATAGTGCAAATCCCCAGCTTCAAAACACTATTTTTCAACACATTCACCACCATTAGCTGTGCATTTTAGTTGAAGAAGAGCCTGCAGACTGTACTTGTAACAGTACGCACCAGTGGATGTGACCCACTGTTTCACAGTTGCTGTGATGATGATGTTGGTAGGAAAATGTTGACTGTGCAATTCATCCTTTATCAGTTTTACCAATAGGAGTTGGAAAGCATGAAATCTGAACCATACAGTAGAAGCATTTAGACAGTCCAGCCAAATTGTCAGTGTGCTCCATGGTGTTGAGACTTGTATGGAGCCTGGCATTATTGTGTTGCAAGAGAAAGGTTGTCTTTTTCTCAGGCACTACTCTGGAAGTTCAGATCTTCAGCTTAGTCAGCATCATAATGTAGCAGTCAGACTTGATGGTTTGTGTGGGTTCCAGGAAGTCCAAAAAGATCACCACTTTTCTATCCCAAAAGATAGTGCACATCACTTGACTTTCTGAGGGCTGAGTCTTGAACTTTTTTATTCAGTGGGGAAGTCCCATATTGCTACCTTCTGCTGCCATCTGCCACATGGCAACAAAATGTAAAGGAATACTGCCAGGATGGTTCATCCTTTATTGCCAGAGCACCAACATCTGCTTCTGATGTCATGGGCCAACATCACAAAATAGAGGCATTACTTTCAGAGCAGCCCTTGTTACAAATGTGCTGCTTCCCCCAGCGACATGAGAGAAAGATGTGTTAACATCTACTGCATATGTAAAAGAAATACTGTATTCATTTGCAAGACTGTTTACTAAGGTTGACAGAGATTTGTATATGGGACTTTCCGATATGGTTTTTAAGTCTGTGCCCTCCGTGATTTAAAGACTGGGAGAAAGGCTAAGTGATTGTCAGGAAAAATCGGTGGATATGATCAAGAACTTCTGTTGGGTTTAATGCTTTTGACAGAGGAGATAATTCCTTAATGGCCAAAGAGTTGGCTTGTATCAAATGCCTTCACATGAAGTCAAATGGATTGAATGGGAACCTTTTCAGCTGATGATTAATGAGAGCTTGGTTTGTGAGATCAGATCATAGGTAAAAATCTGTTACCAACTTCTGGGGACAATTTTGCAAAACAGGAAGCCAATTTCCATCTGCAACCTTAATGATTATTAAAGTAAGGCCAGAGACAGAAGGTCAGACTGTGTTATGTTTCAACATACAATCTGGATGTCTTTTAAAGCAATAACTAATGAAAAAACTCTTGTTCTGTTATTTTTATGTTGTATTAGAGTGAAATCATGTATGAGCTGTAGTTTCCCTAATGACCAATCAGTTAAGAGTTTGGAGTGGGAAAGAGAGAAAGGCAAGGAAGGCAAAGAAATTGTAGTAATTACCAATCCTAAAGCTTTTATTGGCATTTGAGTTGAAGTTTGCCGTCATCTCCTCACAGAATTTTGTATACTGGAAGTGAATGTGCTTGTTTCCTGCAGTTACTGTGGTGCTTTTCTTCATTCATGGCTTTAATACACAAACTGAAATGCTTATTCTTTTTTTCCCCCATAGTCTATGTCTTGTGTGCCAATAATGGAATTTCTTTCATGTTTGGTCTAAGCAAATACCTCTTGCTTCCTTCCAGAGAACTGCTGTAGAGTTTGTCTGCCACCTGTCATAATTTACTCACTTTGTTTTACTGCCTAATCCTGTCCCCCTGCTCAAATACTTCATTTTATTCCCTCTTGCACCAGTCATTGGTCATTTTCACTTTCACAGTGTTGATGCTGAGCTCCAGGCCTGTTCTGATTGTGATGATCTTCCCTCTTGGGCCACAATCAAAGTGTTAATGAAGCCCAGCATCTAATTGTTTGTCCTGCCCATTGAAGGTTTTGCACAATATCCCCCTGGCTATATTAAAGATGCTATTAAAATAATTTCACTGAGATACTTGCAGGGGCATAAGAAGGTTTTGGTATCATGTTTTATGACTTTTTGAGTTCTGTTTCTGATTTTCTCATTGTTTTCTTCTGATATATCTGCACCTGTGCTCAGCTGGCCTGCATTTTGAGATTTTCAAAGCAGATCTTTATCTGTTTTCTGAATTTGCATGATAAACTGGGAACAAGACATGCAACAGCTGTGCAAAACAAATACAGAAAAACATGGTAGGAATTCCAGTAGATCTCAAAAAAAAAAAAAAATCTCAGCAGAAGTCTATGGTATTCCTACCCCAAAGCAGCACTGGGTAAAAACGATCCATTTACAGCAAAGCTAACAAACCATATACCAAAAACAGATAAATGTTTCCCATCGAGAAATGCAGATTAAGTTTAATTTCCTGTCATACTGTTGGTCTGATTTACACAGATTGCTGTATTTGATTTTGGGAGCATTAGCTTGCATAATTCGAGTTTTGCTGTGTTTTCATTCTTTATAGTAAGCTTCACAGAAATTTTAATAAGCAGGCATGGTTGTAATGCTTTAATGGTACCTTTCAAAGTTAATGTTTTCAGAACAATTCACACACTGATAGTTTCCACTGGGGGATCAGGTGCTTTAATTAAACTTCAGTATTTGCATGTGGTAGATGGTTTAATATTGCAATCCTGTATTTCCAAATTGGGAATTTTGAGAGAAGAAAGACATCAAAATGTGCTCAGTGGAAAACGTGTTCACTAACAGCAACTGGAGCCAAACAGAAGATTGAATCAAAGTAGCTGCTTTACCAGAGTATATGCAAAGGTCTACAGCTGAACCGCGTAACTGCTCTTGAGCGTTTGATGACTGGAAGAGATTATGGATTAGGTAGAGTGGTAGTTACTATGTTGGTTGATGAGTGGCAGTAACCCAGCGTACTCTTACTTATAAATTAAAACTTTTGGATGTATTTCTTAATATTTATTGAAGAACAAGTCTTCTGCCTTTTTGTTCGATGTGAGTACCTACAGGCAAACTTTTGACTTCTTAAGGCCCTTCTTTCTCACAGCATCTTTTTATTAATTTAATGTGTTTTTTAAGTCTGTCACATGGAGCGGCATGGTTAGTGATCAGCTGCAATGTCTGAATCATTCTTTTCCTACTACCCAGCCCTGTCCATGCCTGTTTGTCTATTGTTCTTGTCAGTTTTGAAAGAAAAAAGGCTGTTACATTTCAGAAAATTCCTTACAATTTAAAATGTGTGTAACTCCGACAACCTGAGAATGGGAATGATGTCTGAACATCTACTCACAGAGCCTGGAGGCTGTTTAGGTAGGCTCCTCTGCATCAAAACAGCCTGAATAGTAGTAGTGCTCCTGAAGCCATGATGCTCAAAGAACAAGCACAGCAAGGTAACCTCTCACCTGCTAACATGATTACATCCAGAGCAATCACAGCTTATTCAAAAGCAGTAAATATCAGTCCTACACAGTTAATGCTATGTTGATAATCACTCTATTAATAAAGCGATCCAGTGTGCCAGCTGTTTTGCCATCTGCAGTCCAATATATTTCAGAATGCACTTGATCTTTCAGATAGTAGAAGTGGTTAAGATTTTTGTCATGTCAATAACTATTCTGTATGTTTAAACTGATGGTGCTGCTTTGCATGCTTTGCAGGTTTTGCTGATCTTTGCAAAAGAAGACAACCAAAGTGATGGATTCTGGTGGGCCTGCGACAGAGCTGGTTACAGGTGCAACATTGCCCGGACCCCAGAGTCAGCACTTGAATGTTTCCTCGATAAGCACCAGGAAATAATTGTAATAGATCACAGGAACTCCAGATATTTTGATGCAGAAGATATCTGCAGGTAACTAAAGGGCCTTAAGCTATTCTTAAATTCTGGAATATGTTGTATAAAATCCATACTCTTGATAACAAGAAAATTAAATAATAATAAAAAAGAATGGAAATTTGGGTACAAGAGGTTTTCTTACCTCTCTAAGAGGAGTACAATTTGAAAAATAAGCTTTTGGCCAGGGTGACACTTGACCTGTAGAATTCTCTCTTCAGATCATGAGCATTATCCAGGGCATAAGCCACAGCTATTATGAAATCACTCTGTGCTTTCTGTATCTGCTTCTCCCTGAGTCTGCTTTCCTGAGTCAGTGCCATAACAAGGTTTTAAGCTGCAAGGCTTGAAACTAATGCTATTCTTTGTCCCCTACATCAGGCACACATCAGTGCGAGCTCTTCACAAAAGTTCACGTCACCCTTCTGTACGTGTGGAAATGGAAAATTGGGGTGCAGTTTTACTGCAGCATGCTACATTTCTCAGTCCCACATGAACTGAAATTTCTGTTGTTTATGACGAATATTTTAAAGTTCACATATTTGAGGTTATGGAAGTGACTCTAAAAGAAATGCACATAAATATGACAACTCTTTATTCAGGAGAGAGTGACATGTTTGGAAAAAATGATGTTTTGCTGGTAAAAGATGAATGCAGTGTTCATGGTTGTGTTCATTTTCAGTTTCTTAGTAACATGAAGCAGTGATATTTTGCGTACCATGGTGGTGATTGATAGTTCTTTACAGGGACGTGTATTTGCTATACCTTCTTTTCCTACCAGTGTGCCCCAAGAGCACTTTGTACACCTTAAAGAAGACTTTAAAACACCTAAAATGACAGTTGTGAAGGTGGGAGAAGGTGGTGGAGATTCTTGTTTAATTAAATGTTGAACTAACAGATACTGGGAGTGCACTGTATAGGTATTGCATCTTGTCAACCCCTGCTTTCAGGGCAGCCTGCCCTGCCATTAAATAGGTAAGAAGGACAAACCTTTACTAGGTTTGAAGAGTATTTGGAACCATTGTCTCTGTATTGCACTGTATTGTGCAGATTCTGAGGAGGCTGATGCCAAAAGAAACTGAATGTCTAAGTGAGGGCCACTAGGTCCTATTTTCACACTTCGGTGGACACTTTCAGTACTGTTTTTCATTTGTATTGCCTGTGAAGACATTGTGCGTAACATTGAGAAAGTATGTGGTGTAACTGAGAAAATGTTGTTTTCTTAGGTCTATTCGTGCTACAAAGCCATCAGAACACACTGTAATACTTGCTGTGGTTCCACGCACGTACGTTTTACTCTGTGTTGTGAAATATTTTTGTTTTGCTCTGTGAGGATGAGATACAGAAGTTAGCTAATAACAGAAGGTATCTTGTAGATAAGATATAAACTCTTAAGTTTAAAAACTTACAGAATAAGTTTAATGTTAGTTTTTTCCTGAAATGGTTAGATGATGTATGTGGCCTATTTAAGTATTCAGAAACTTCCTTTCATGTAGATTAATATATCACCTTGACTTCAGAGAATTGTTATGAAGTGGCTTGCATACTGAAAAAAAATAAATAAATTGTTTTTAAAATGAAAGAATAGAAAACTGTTTGTTGTGTTGTACAGGAAATAACTAGATCAGATAAAATGCTGTGGTTATTAGGTAACTAGGTAATGGAGTCAGTTTTATTTCTGATGGTACTAAGCTTGGTATTATATCGTCCTGAAATCCTCATTGAATAATTCATAATCCATGCATTCTTACTGACTTAAATACATTGTTTATCAAATACTTTAGAAAAAGAGTGGTTTCCCATCATTGTTAGTACTTGTACATACGCTAAATCCATTCTAATTTTGTTGATTTCCTAGTTTGATTAGCAAGTAAGCAAACTGAGTTAGCAGGAGAACAACAAATCTGCCAAGATTAGAAAAGATTATGTTTGCTGCTTAACAAGACCTTATAGCTTGTTTCACATTTTACTTAATTGCATTATTTTAGCTTCTTTCTTGTAGGATATCACAGGATATCCTATTTTTGTTTATCTATCTATTTATTTGTTGGAAACCCCTGTGTGTCTATGAAGAGAAGAGGGACCTCTGTGTAATACCCATCAAATTTGCTGTAGAATTATTTTCTGGCCATAGTAATGGCTGCGAACATCTATAAACGTCTGTATCATCTTCAACAGACACTCAGAAGATCAACTTCTGTAATATCATGGTTTGATGTGTTTATTTTATGCAAGAGTATTCGTACTGCATTATATTTAGATAACTGTTGAATTGATGCCATCTAGATCTTGCGTATTGTGTGACCAGCATTTTGTCTTGTAGATCTGCTGATCAAGAGGAGACTTCTGTTCTTCCCCTTCTTAATGCAGGCTTTGATAGGGTATGTCTTCCTTCATATGTTATGTATTTAATAAAGTAACTGTGATTGCTTTGTAAATTACAGGCGCTTCTACTTCCTCATATTTAAGTGAATCCTTCTTGTAAACTATATGTTTGCTTCTCTTAAAAATGTATTTATGAGTCAGCAGTTACTGTTGACTGGTACACTTGTATTCAGCAATGTATTGGAAAAGCATATGAAATAAGAGGATTTGTGATCTAGGTAGCCCTTCCAGAATAAGCAGGAGAATGGCTCTTCTCTCAGGTAACAGCAAGAGAACAAACAGGCCTCAGGTTGCACCAGAGGAGGGTCGGGTTGGATATTAGGAAAAATTTCTTCTCAGAAATAGTGGTGAAGTACTGGAACAGGCTGCCCGGGGTGGGGTGGGGGTGGGGGGGCTGGAGTCTCTGTCCCTGGAGGTCTTTAAAGAAAGGGTAGATACAGTACTAAAGAGTATGGCTCAGTGAACAGGATTGATGGTAGGTGGTTGCCATCCATGTACTGGATGATCTTAGAGACCTTTGCCAACCTTAATGATTCTGTGATTAAATTCATGTGGTCTGCACAGATGGTGAGTGGATTTTGTTTATGAGTGCATTTAAAAATCAATGTCATGTCACCCTAATTAATGTGTGCCTAGCAATCTAGACATGTCCGTGTGCATGACACTGCTAGGAATCTTTTCTGAAAGTACCAGCCCTGTCCTGCTCCTGCTGAATTGAAAAAAGCCAATGTTTTGTTGTTTTTTTCAGTGAGGTTTGAATTGAGTTGTTACATAGGTGTGAACACTTTCTATTCAGAGCATTGTAAGCTGTCCTGTACAAGAAATAAGAAGAGGAAATAATTGTTTCTCTCTGTTTCTTAAAATGCCTTTCTAGTGGAGTGCAGTGATTCTTGGTTCTTTCTAGCTTCCGTTTCTTACCATCTTACAGCCTTTGTCTGAGTGGCTTTGGGTAGTCATTAATGTTTGCTAATGTAACATAAAACATCTGTAATCTTAAAGCTAGCTCTTCATTAGAAAGGTTATATACTGAACATGAGTTCATCAGTAGGCTCTGTAGTTAGAGGGGATTAAATATACATAGTTACAAGAATTATCCCTATCAGGATACATTAGGATAAGAACATTATCCTATTGTTTCAGGCTGAGTCTAGTATCTGAGCTAATTCATACTTAGCCTGAGTTTCTTTGCAAAAAGAATATGCTCCTGAGTCACCATTGTGAAACATCACCAGAAAGAGGTAATAGTTCTTGCCTCTATTGCAAGGGCACTGGCAGGGCAAAAGCATTAAGGGTTTCTGAGGTGTTCTGATAGCTGGAAAAACAGGGACTAAAAGAAAGGTCAGGTCAAGGTTGCTAGCATTTTCTTAGTACAGCTCTCTCACACACACAAAAAAAAGGTTTTAATGTTTCTCAAAGTGAAGCCAATTTCCTCTCAAGTCTGGTGTTCCATTAAAAGAAAACCTGCAATACATTGTATTTAGCAGGCTAGATTATAACTTTGGATGCTGTAAGTACTGAGTACAGGCATGGGACATGCTGTGCTACTGAGGTGCATTCATCACAATGCCATGCTTTCTTCTAGGAAAGTGAAAGTGGTTGGATCTTTTTGCACCTGCCAGCTGTGCTGACAGGCGAACAAGGAGGTTTGTGTACAGTCTCTAACCATTCTCTCCAGCTGTCCCAAGTATATCATGGTGCTTACATCATGTAATCATTTCCTAGTATAATTATTTTCAAGCCTTTAAAAATACACCTGATGTCAAAAATCTTGTGTTCACAGATTGGAGGGAATAGTAACTATTTCTGCTTAAATAGGGATTTATAAGACCATAAGTCCATTAACAATTATATATAATATATACATATATTATTTATATATATTATATATATACAAAAATATATTATTTATATTATATATATATATACAAAAAAGCTACAAAAAACCCAAATAAACACATTCCCAAAGTAGAGGGACTGCACATCTGGGGATCTTTTCCTCAACAGTGTAACAAAATGGTTTTTGAAAAATCATGGCTGCTCAAATTACAGCTTTATCTTCCCTAACTTTATTTTTATACTCCATCTTTTCCAGTAGTTTATTTTGCATTATCTAGTGATTCAGTGTATCAACATTTGTCATACTAGTTCTTCCTCCTTCCCTTGACAAAACTCTTACTGTAACTGTTCTGTTTGATGGTACCTGTCTTTTAAGTGCAGATTCAACTTGATTAATAAAGAGCCTGATGCTGTAGCCAATTAGTCTGTCACTTTTTTTCTAGAATTTTATAGACAGAATTTCAGTTTTCGCATCAGATTTAGAGCTGATGATTCCCAAGAGCTCCTTTAATATTTCTGGGGGGGGATACACCTGCAAATGCATAAATATTAATGCCTTTTTTCCTGCTGTGAAAAGTGACAGTTATAGAAATACTTAATGTCTTAACATGAGGAGTGAGATAGGCCCATGGTAAGTTACCTCTAAATTTGGGCTTAAGCTGTCGACTCTAAAATCACATTTTTTCATAAAGGCGAGAAGCAATGATTCCTCATACAACACTCTCTGTTCTTCAGAGGTCTGACCGCTGGCTCTCGGCTCAGCATGCAGCTGTACTCTGAGATCTAATGATGTCACAGAGTATTTTCTGTGAAAAACAAAGTCTGCAGATGTATTTACAAATCACTGATGTAAATCCTCACAGCCAAAGTTTACTAGCGAGCAGTAAACGTGAACTGAAGTCAAAGAATGTGCTGATACTTCTGTGATGAATGTGAAGTTTCTCATTGCAGCTGACCCAACCCCTGCCCAAGCCCAGAGTTTGCTGCCCACAACCAGGTGGCTTTTGCAGATCTCCAAGGAAGAAAGTCCCAGCCTCTTTGGGAAATTTTGCCAGTGCGCAGCCATCCACACAGCACAGAATTATAAAATCATTTAGGTTGGAAAAGATCCTTATGATCATCAAGTCCAGCCATCATCCTGACACTGGCAGGGATGGTGCTGGGAAAAACCTATGGTACTCCATTTTGTGCCCATTGCCTCTTGCCCTGACATTGGGCACTGCTGAAGAGAATCTGACTCTCTTCTTTTTGCACTCTCTTCAAGTAATTATTTTCCTTAATGAGGTCTCTCCTGAGCCTTCTTTTCTCTGTTCTGACCAGTCTCAGCTCATCTAGTCATTCCTCATATGAAGGATGTTCCAGCCCCATTTTCATGGCCCTTTATCATTCCTGTTGCCAGCTCTCTTTATAATGTCAGAGTTTTAGATGCAAGAACAGGAATAATAGATTACAAACCTTCCATTCTATTTCATGCACTCTTGGTTTGTTTTCCAGCGATTCACGGAGAATAGCAGCATAACTGCTTGTTACAATGAATTGATTCAAATAGAACATGGAGAAGTGCGATCTCAGTTCAAATTACGGTATGTAGACATAATAAGAAAGCATAAGAAGTAAAAAATACTGTTTGGTCTGTGTTCTCAGATGCAGATGTATGTACTTTGAATGCTAACCATGCCTTGTTCCTTGCTCATTTACAAAACAGGACAAATTTAAGCACTTTAGTAAGTGGTACCTTTAGAAAGCTTTGTTGATGTGCTTCGTTCACTTGTGGTTTAAATGATAGTTTTCATTAAAGCAAAATGCAGTACTTGTCCTTTATTCTGGTGCTTGCCTGTGCCCATATGCTTTCAGATGCCCACACTGAGTTTGGCAATAGTACAGCAGCCATCACTGGTATTGCGATCAGAATGAGATCCCTTAGCAAAAACAGCTTCTGCTCATTTAATGGGAAGGGTAGCATTTTAATGATGACTTGTGTGTAAGTAGGGTTTATGGGCTGAGAAGTGGCATGGCAGGAAAATTTCTCAAAGTCATTCTTGATCTTACATGTGTGAAACTTCATGTTTGACAGCTTGAGCTAAGCACATTGTTGGGCTGGATCTTCCTAGCCCAGTTTGTGCCAGATTTGTCAGGCCAAGATCACAATTTTTTTTCTTAATAAGAAATTTTTAATTGTAGAATTATCTCACTAAGATAAAAAAGGAAGACATAATTGCATAATCAGTTTAACATGACTGATTTTATATTTAATACTGGTGCTTACACCTACATGTAAATGTCTTTACCATTCATCTATACATAAAAAAAGACCTTTGAGCTGTCATGCAGAGAAAACATATTTCTCTGGATTCCCATGGGTGAGTTGCAGTTCCTTCTGCAGAAAATACTATCACTTCTCTGTTGGAGCCAGTGTTGCTATTTAGGCAGTAGATTTTTTTAAGATTCCATTTGCAAACCTTTCTCAAAGGACGTTAATGTTCAAGCATATATGTGTTTGTGTTTACAAAAAAATATGTAAAAAATGATTATAGTAGAATTTTCAGGGAAAAAAATAGGATTTTAAGATGTCACGATTTTAATAGGTATTTTCCAAGGCTCAGCAGAAGAAACAAAAACAACAACAGGAAAAAAAGCAGAAATGTTATAATTAAAGCTGAACCTGACTTTGTTCAGTTGTGGATGCAGCGTGAAATGTGTGACTTGTGAATTTAGTTAGCAAATACCAGTTTATGTCCATACAAGCAATACCTGTAGCTTGTGTTTAGATCCAACACCAGATTTAGTAATAACAAGCATACTGTAGATGAAAAATTTTTCCAGCTGTTGAATTTTGTCTTGAGGATCACACTTCTCACAGTTTAGACAGCATTCCACTTTGTTGACTGATGATGTCTCAAGTAAGATTCTTACCAGAAATGCAGGTGACCTCAGTTTCTTAGCCAAGAACATTCATTGCTTATTACTGTCTGTGTAGTAGCTTTTTGCCATTTTCATCTCTCTCTTGTTATTTACTGCAGCATAAAAGATTGGAAATTATCCTTGTCTTTCTTTAAAGCATCAGTGTATGTATCTATCAATGACTTCTTGTGTTATGTTTTGTTTTCCTTTATTTCTTTTTGTTGTAAACTTTATGTCCTTCTCATTGAAAATTACCTGCTGTAACAAGTGGAATAACCTACTTTAAGAATTCGGTTCCAGTAGGGTTTAAGCCTCTCTCTGTAAGTGATATCAACTATGAATGCAGATAATTAAAACTCAGAATCAGGGAATGTGGTTCACATCGGTTGCCAAATTTTTCTGTGAGTTTACTTAAAATTATCACCAATTAAAAAAAATCTTGAAATCTGGAGGAGTGTCAGCCCTCAGAAGCTTTTCAGGTACTGACAATTCTCTCTATTGTATTATTTATGTAAACAGTGTTGTACCACCCACTTGTAATTTGTCTCACTTTTCTAATTTCAGTTATGTGAACTGTGAACCTCCTTCCCTTTAAATTATGTGAATGTATAGCAACTAGATGTTTTCTGTGTTATCAGGTGTTTTGTATATTAGTAACACATCACATATATATCTACACATGTGTATGTCTGTATATTTACATCATCTCTGTGCAGTACTGTTTCAGAAAGCTTTGGTAGCACAACAGAGGAGTTTTGTTATTTTTTAATGCAACAAGCCTTATGCTAACATCTGGTGGATCAAAATAGCCTTCTGAAAGATGAACTTTCAGAGGGGGCATACTTGTAACTTAGAGAAGCTTTGCCTTGTGACAAAGGACTTCTTCCTACATTTGCCCAAAGAGGCAGATGTTCTGACTGAGTTTACCATGAAAAATTAAGCATAACTAGATTTTATTGCCCTATTTGGTTACAAATGTTTTCATCTTTGTGGTTTAATGAAAAGGGGGGAAAAATGTTGCACTGTATACTGACCACACAGGGTTGCTGGTCTTTCATATGTCTTTGTATATGTGAAAAGAAAGACATAATGTTCTCAGAAAGTAAATCACTGGGACAAAATCCAGGATTTTTTGGGTGTTTGCATAGAAGAGAAAGTCTGTGAGAATGTTGGACCAGCCCAGGGAAGCAGTATTGGAAGTTCTGTCAGTGAACAGAGATGACTTTCCTATTCCAGATGGGCACACTGTTTCTTAGACAGAATTTTTGTTTCTTTCATTCTAAATTTTGGTTGGGCATCTGTAGGATGTTTGCATTTACCAAAGAGTCCTGCTAGCTTGATTGCCAGATCAAATCAAAAAGTGGGTTCTGAATAGTGCAAACAGTGCACTGTGTTTTCTTGCAGAAAGCCTACTTAGTGACTTGTTAGTGCTGGTGTACCAGATCTACCACTGAGATACCTCAGTTATTTGCATAGCACAAAGTCACACCATGGAGCAAACTTGGACAGCTAGGTTGTCCAGCTCAGTTTATTGTATAGACTGAAGTAGTACAGTTGTCTTCTGTATACAGTACTTCTTCCTATGAATCTTCATTCACATTGTTGTATATGTGTGCCTTCATGTGTATTTCATTTCCAGTCTGTTTCTGTGTTATTTCTATGATGAGCAGGGCTACCAACAGGCTATATTTTTTAATGCAGAGGTGGAATACTTCTGTGCTAACCATGCACTGATCATCATTATTAAATAACACCCCACTATACTGTCTGTGAACAAGACGTTTCCATTATGTTATAGCTGTATACAAGGATGTTTATGCTTGGTGCTTTTCATGCTCCCTGCAGTGAGACATACATAGCAGATAATTGGTCTGAATTTAGGCCAGAAAAAAGACTGGGATCTATCACAACACGTTTGAGTTTCATCTTTTAATATGCACTACATCTCCATAGTTTACTTTATTGTGTTAATTAACACATTGTTTTAATTAACATAAGTAATTAGCATTAAATAATATTAACATCAATCCTATTCTGTGTGAATTATAGATTTTGTGATGGCTTAAATCATCTCCTCTAATTGTGTAGCATTACAACTTTTTTGATAATCAAGGTCCATTTGCTGTACTTAAAAACTTATGTCTGTCCTTATATGTATATGTGTATTTGCACATGTAAAATAAGGACAGCACATTTTATTTATGTGTATATCAGGACATGTTTTGTTAGGGTATGTATTAGAATATATTTAACACAAATACATTCATATAATGTGCTGTGCTGATTTTTGTGTTCCCTATCCTTGTTGTTCACAAAACTTTCTATTGCAATGTAAACAACCATTTGTTATTTTTAATGATTGTTAGTTCCTGCTCTATAGAGGGAATCTGGAAAAGGCAACATGCTATTAAGTGATATGGTGCCCCTGAGCAATTTTACAGTGTGATCTCAGAAGACTATTTCAGCAACAGGAGTGTCCAAGGGTGAAATCCCACAGAACATTACAGTGGTGATGGTTACTTGGTTTGGTTGAAACAGAAGGCTAATTTGTGATTAATCTATGGATAAGTGCAATGTGATAATCTGTTTACGATAAGCAATATGTTCTAACAGTAAAACTAATGTAAATCATTTGCTAATTTCAGGGCATGTAATGCAGTATTTACAGCATTAGAACATTGTCAGGAAGCTATAGAAATAACCAGTGAAGATCATGTTATTCAGGTATGGGGCAAAAATCAGTCATTTTGTGGAATTCAAAGACAGAAACCTGAATGAGATCTTTGTTCAGTAATGTCTCTTCTAATTCAGTGTTTTGCTTTTGTTGCCATATTTCTGCAGCATTTCTGAATGCTGCCTGTTGACACTTGCTGAATTTTTAGGACATTTCCTTTTGTCGCTTTATTCATATGATCATTTCTAGTTGCTTATATAAAACAAGCATGAAATCTATTGCAGGAATAGATATCCTGTGCAGTAAAGGGACTTGTTCTCTTTCCATGTTTTCTATATCAGATTCTATGTTCAATGCCTTATGTAAAATAAATAAATAAATAAGATGTATCTAACAAATGTAAGTGAAGTCTCTCACCATTTGCATAATATTTTATGTGGCAGTCTGTAGGTGGTTTTGGATTTAGGTGCGTGCCCTGAAATACTTTGCTATGTTTGTGTGAGTAATCATCTTCTAAGTATGACCTCCTTATCCCAAAGTTCTTCTGTTTCACAGTATGTTAATCCGGCCTTCGAGCAGATGATGGGGTATAACAAGGGAGAGCTCATTGGGAAGGAACTTACTGAGCTACCAAAAAGTGATAAAAACCGTGCGGATTTGACAGACACTATCAACGCATGTATTAAAAAGGGAAAGGTAGGTAACTAAAATCAGCTTGGGCTACTTTAATTTGGATTTTCAGTCTGCTTTATTTTTTTCATATCTGGGTTAAAAATACAAGACTCTGTTCTCTTGAGTTGCAAATATCCCATCCTAATTCTGTTCCTCTAATTCCTAAATGTTTTGAAAATGTTGCGCACATTTTCACAAGAGAAACGTATGAAAAAGTTGAAACTGTCCTTAGACAAGCAAATATCTGCTTAAAGCAATACTGAGGATTACAAGATTTTACACTTTTTTAGGATATAAACATGAAATAATATGTAATTATTTACTGCATAAGGACTAGATGATAATAAATGAATATTTGACTGCAAGCTAAGTATTATTAGATGCTCTCTGTTGTGCTGTGTTTTCTTAGGAATGGCAAGGGGTTTACTATGCAAGAAGGAAATCAGGAGACAGTATCCAGCAACACGTGAAGATAACACCAGTGATTGGTCAAGGAGGGTAACTAACAAACATCTCCAGAGCACAGTTGCTTTTTTCTTTTTCTTTTTTCTCTGTGCTTTCCCTATCTGTGCACTTGTTATGAACCTCCATGTGTTAAGGAGCAGGGTGGTGGTAACACCACTGACTTCAAACAGTGCAGGATAAATATACAACATTAAGAAGGCCATGATTTGTACTGATTTGTTCAGTTTGGTGTCTTCCTTTGCTGGCTAACAAAACATGAATCATAGTAATGGATAGTGTTGCTGTATATAGACAGTTGAAAATTGATGTTTGGGTTGATGCTACCATGCATTTCTCTGTGAAGTTACTCCAGAGTATTCAAACTGCTAACCAGGCAACTGGAAGGGTCAGCAGCCAGGTGATCCATTTTGTGTGCACACTTGCATGTGCTTGCACTTCTGCCATGTATGATGTGCATGTTGCCAAATTCTGCTCCCAGATGTGTGAGTGAACTCTTGCAGCACAAATAGAATCATGTATCTTAGAACGAAAACACGGCTGTTTCACTGCTTGTTGCTCAGTCAGTTGTTTGGTGTTGGTTTTAATATCTTGTTCCATAAAGTCATTAAGAATTCAGCTTTAAAAAATAGTGGAATGTCATTTCACTTCCTTCTTTAGCATTTGATGTAATTACAATGGATTATTTCTGTTGCTAGGAAGATCAGACACTTTGTGTCCCTCAAAAGGCTGCGTTCTACTAATGAAAACAACAAGCAGGTACTGTGTTTCTTCCATGTCGTAATTCTCATCTCTTTTACTAAATTATACTTTTTGTTTAAGAAATTGATGTAGACCACATCCCCTTGGAAAAAATATTACCGTTACCAGATTATCACTGGTTGTTAGATGAAGCAGAAGAAAATGTATTTGCATCGAGTTTAGTCTTTTTCTGCTGGGCTGCTCTCTTATTGTAGGACTGCTGAGTAGAGAAAGACTAATATTGTCTGGAGCACAGATATGAGTCTGTGGTACTAGGGAGCATCATGTACTATAATGGGAAAGGAGTTCAAGATGTTTTTCTACAATGGCTCTCGACAGTCTGATCTGACATACTTACGTTTGATAATGACCTATGCTCAGCTCTTACAAGATCTGTAAATACATGGATCTTGAATAAAATAAAATTGTGTCATATTGCCTTCAGTGTAGGACCTGTGGTATCATATACTGCACAGTGTGTCTGTTATAGAGGAATGTAATTGCAATCCAGGGCATAATTTGAGCCAGTCTCAGTGGCTCTTGGCTGCACTCATCAAAGTGCTCCCTGCAGGTTAAAGGTGATTCCTCCCCTCTGCTCAGCACTGGTGCCAGTACTCAGCCACCCATACAACAGAAACCTGTGCACACTGGAGGGAATCTAACAAAAGTCCATTAAGATGATGAAGGGACTGGTGCATCTCTTCTGTGAGACAAGGCTGAGAAAGCTGGGTCTGTACAGACCAGAGAAGAGGAGGCTCCGGGGGATCTCATCAGTGTCTATAAATGGGAGGGTGTGAAGTGGATGGAGCCAGGCTCTTTTCAGTGGTACCCAGTGCCAGGACAGGATGCAGTGGGCACATACTGGGAGACTGGAGGTTCCCTGCACACGTGTACAGGCACATATCCACCAGATCCTGTAAAAACCACGGAGGCTTGAGAAGCTCTTTGGCTGATCTGCTCCTGCATACTATCTGAAAGAGCCTCTGAAGCCGTTGAGCATGTTCTATTCCAGTGGAATAAGAAATTCTGGACTTCTCTGAGTCAAAAAGTAAAATCTCCCTGAGGTCTGTAGGGGTGAGATGGAAGGTAGGGAGCATAAGGGGTAGCTGCTAGCATTTAAACTGAGGATTTGCTTATGGAATATGACACATTTCCTATAATTTCCATTTTTCCTAAAAATGTGGGTTTTAGGAACCAGGTATATTGTTTTGTATAAAATTTTAAGTGTGCTTTTACATCTCTGTGGTTAAAGGCAATGTGTGCACAAAGATGCATGGAAGGTCACTCGAATTTCTAGTTGCCTGTTCTTCAGTATAACAAGCCTATGCTTAGTAATAGATTGCTGGAAAAAAAGTATTGGAAGTTAACAGGTAATATCCTGTAAAATTGTCTGTTATTTAAAACCATGCCTGTTGCACAGATAGTATTGAATCAATGAAGAAATTTGCATAGCTTTTGGAAGAACTTTGAAGCTCTGCCACTTAAAAATAAAGCTTGAAATGTTTCCAACTGACCTCATATTTGGATCAAAACACACATTTTAACATTAGCAGCGAGGTATCATTTACAGTAGCAGGATTTTAAAAGTACAGCCTGGAGTGCAGGAGACTTTTGTAATGGAAGAAGTACTAACATTACACAGTATTTCCTTTTTTTATTCATTAATAAAACCTCATTGTTCATGTTGTTGCATTTACAGCTGCTTTGATGTTGATTTGAAAGCGAGGTACCATTTGATGTATTTTTCTGTAGTGTACACACAGCTGAAAGGCTGGTGCAGTGTAAATGTAGAATGGTTTATGTAAGATCATCAGCACAGAACATTAACAGACTTGCAGCCATCTGTAAAAACAAACAAACAAACAATCAAAAAACAGCAAAGGGAATATTCCAGTTCTTAGGACTAAACAAGTAAACTTAGCAACAAAATGTTATCTACAAACGTGTGTTGGAGGCCATGCTCAGTGGAAAGCACAATCAGTTCATGCTTTTCAGTACTGAATCATGAGCAGTTATTGGTAAATAAAGCCCAAATGCTGTGATATTTATTTCCTGAGCAGCCTTAGACAAAGTTGTATGTCCTCTGAAACATTCTGAACAGATATAGAAATCTGCTACAATGGTTAAAGATTACAGCCTGACAGAAAATATATTTTGTAGAGATTGAAGGTCTATATGGAAGAAAATAAGGCACAGCCCACAGAACTAGGTGCGGGTTTTTTGTGTGTTTCTGTTCTGTGGTAGGAATCTCTCCTGCCTGTGGTACAGTATCAGCTGCTCTGGCATCAAATAGAAAACTTAACAGCATCTAGAGGCCTTGTTTTGGTTTAGATTGGGGATGGTGGTTATATGTGAAAATACCTGTTCTGTATTCATAAGACTTCTTGAAATTATTTTTTCAGTGATACTGCTGTGTGTTTTTTCAATTGTGATCAGTGTTTGAGCACTGCAGTTTTGCACCCTCTGGTGGCAAAGAGAAGTTCAACGAAAGAGAAAGCACTGCTGACTTTTGCAGGAGGGCTTCATTTTCTGCAGCAGTTGGTGGGACAGTCTGAAGAGCCACAAAAAACGTGATGAAAATTAAAAATAAGCTTATTAATGATTTAATGCAAATGCAGTGTTAATAAAACGGCCTCTGGGGTATAAAAATTACCTGCTGCTTTTTATTTAGTTAACCTTGTGCTGCCACTGAGTCAAATAAGACTCAAGCAAAGAATTGTATAGAAAAAGTTCCAGTGTAGGCAAGCCCATCACAAGCACTCCTGTTCTTTAGTTTCAGAGCAAGTAATCTTATCTGTTCCTTTAGATGCCTGATCCTTGGGTTCTACTGGAAGGCAGTCCCTCACTTCCATCTGTCCTTTTGAGTCAGTATGCTCCTGAAAAAGGAGTGTACCTCTCCCTTGATAATGTAGCAGCTGGGTGAGTTGATTATGTGCTCTCAGCCACTGGAAATTGCTTCAGGTGCTACAGGGCGATGCTTGGTTTTTCCATGCCGTAGTGCTCAAATAGCCCATGCTTGTTTTAGTGCCCTTTGAGGAGGTGCCATCTACACGCTGAAAACACCAGCATTGCAGGTGAGGCTTCTGTTGGCCATAAGGCCTCAGCCTGCCAGGAACATCCAGAATACATAGTCCTTCTAAGCTACTGCCTCTTGCTGAGTTGGCTTGTCCTGTCAAGATGGTGGAGTCAATGTAGTTCAGGAAGTTTTGAGGCTGCCATTATTTGGGGATTTCCTTGAAAGAATGGTACCCTGTGAAATAAACACTGAGAGGGGCCCAAATTCTTCTATAGGCAGGGACACCTCCCTTTAGACCATGTTGCTCAGAGGCACATCCAGCCTGGCCTTGAATGCTTCAAGAGAGGGGGGCATCCACAACCTCACTGCGCAACCTGTTCCATTGTCTCACCATTCTTAAGATTTGGTAAGAATTTCTTCCTAATGTCTGATCTAAATCTTCCCTTCCAGTTTAAAACCATTTCCCCTTGTCCTGTCACTATCTGCTCTTATTATAGGTCGTCCCGTCCCATCCCCCCCCAGCTTTTCTGTAGGTTCCCTTCAGGTACTGAAAGGCTGCTATCAGGTCTTCTCTTCTCAGAGCCTTCTCTTCACCAGGCTGAAGAGACCCAACTCCCTCAGTCTGTCCTCACTGGGGAGGTGCTCCAGCCCTCTGATCATCTTTGTAGACCTCCTCTGGATTTTCTCCAATAGCTCCATGTCCTTTTTGTGTTGGGGGCCCAGAACTAGATACTGTACTCCAGGTGGGATCTCAGGAGAGCAGAGCAGAGGGGCAGAATCACCTCCGTCAACCTGCTGGTCATGCTTCTCCTGATGCAACTCAAGATATGGTGGCCTTCTGGGCTGCAAGCACACATTGCTGGCTCATGTTGAATCTTTCCTCAACAGACATTTTAAAATCCCTCTTTTCAGGGCTGCTCTCAAGCCATTCTCTACCCAGTCTGCATCTGTGTTTGAGATTGTCCCAGCCCAGGTGCAGTACCTTGCATTTGGCCTTGTTGAACTTCATGCGTTGGCATGGGCCCACTTCTCAAGCCTGTCCAGGTCCCTGTGGATGTCATCCCTTCCCTCTAGCATGTCAACTGCACCACCCAGCTTGGTGTCATCTGCAGAGCTGTTGGGGGTGCACTTGATCCCACTGTCCAGGTTACCTTAAAAGATGCCTAATAACATCAGTCCCAACACCAATCCCTGAGGAATGCCACTCGTCACTGGTCTCTACTTAAACACTGAGCTGTTGACCACAACTCTCTGAGTGTGACCATCCAGTCAGTTCCTTATTGGGCGATTGGTCCATCCATCAAATCCATTTTTCTCCAATTTAGCAACTAGGATGTCATGGGACAGTGTCAAACAGTTTGCACAAGTCCAGGTAGATGATGTCAGCTGCAGTTTTAAAAGGAAAATTATAAACAGAAGAGAAATAAACTTTTTACATGGAGAGATAGGGATAGGACAAGGGGGAATGGTTTTAAACTGCAAGAGGGAAGATATAGATGAGAAAGGAGGAGGACATTTTTAAGTCAGGACAGTGAAGCCCTGGCACAGCTGCCCAGAGAAGCAGTGGATGCTCTATCCCTGGAGGCACTCAAGGCCAGATTAGATGGGGCTCTGGGCAGCATGAACCGGTGGGAGGGCAGCCCTGCCCACAATCAGGGGTTTGGTATTAGATGTTCTTTGAGGTCCCTTCCAACTCCACTTCTGTGTTTCTTTGAGCCTGTACATTGTTTCACATTTTAAAATGTAAATAAACATGTTCTCCATCATTACAGTCTCTCTAAAGTGTATCACAGCATTTGAGATTACAGTGGAATTAGGAATCACTGTGAGAAGACCCGATGCCACGTATAGTACATAGGAAAAATGAATAGATTTATTCACATAAAATAATATATCTGAGACTATTAAGTGTTCATATTGTGGAGATTTGTGAATGGGGATTGACTCTCATGTGACTGTTCTTATGTGCTGAAGCCCAGGTAATGATTAATTAAGTTTGTGAACTGGGGCCTGGCAGGATTGTCTCCAGTGTTTGTGCATGGTTGTATTTATAACAGAGGTGTTGTTTCTCCTCTTATGAGCTTATCAGTTCAAGATAAGCTATATAACTGCTCTCATTACTTAACTTACTTGGCTCTTTCAGTCATGCCTACAGCAAGGGGTAAGAGAAATACCTCAGCAGTACTGACATGTGGATTATTTTTCATATACACAAGGAATGTGCCATGGTTTTCTTTCAGCAGTGGGAAGCAGGAAGAGGTGTATCCAAGGGCTCATAACTCCAGTTTTGAACAGGAATGAGCAGTTCAGATGCCTTGTATCACTGTAATACATGACAAGCTTCCACAATCTTATTCTGTTGAGATAAGATGATTTCTGAGAGTTTCTGTGTGGTTGTAGGAGAGATGTTTAAGCTTTTAAAATGAATTTAATGAGGAAAGAGTGCCCTCTTAAATTCCCGCAAACAAGATTTATGTAGCACATTACTGCAGGATTTCCTCTTCCTTTTTTAATTCTTACCCCTCACAGTAAATCACTCCTTAATTTTGGTTTCTGTCCTTTATTCCCTTTGTTTCTGAGAGGGATAGAAAAGCAAAAGAGCTTTTAATCTGTTAGTGCATTACAAAGCAGTAGGTAGAAGCATTAAGATGATGGAAAAATCCTACTTAAGTTCTAGAAAAGACTGAAATATTTTCAGGTGTTTCAGAAACACAAACAAATTAGATACTGATGGGTTTGTTTGTTTGTTTGTTTTCATTCATGGGAACGATTAAAAATCACTGAGAAACAAATTTCTGGTGGGTGAGACCTATCTTTTCCTCAGTATTTTGAGTGTTCCTTTTCTGTCTTTAATGAAAATGATCCATTGTATCACTAGTCCATGAAAGGGTGCATACAAATGGGCTTAGACAGTACAAAGAAAATAGTGTCAAAAATACTGTACAGATGATAAGAAACTAATGACATCTTAGTTTTGGGGGTTTGTTAGGTTTGGTTTTGTTTTCTTTCTCTATTTTTGCATTTAATTTCTGGAATCTTTCATGTTTATATGCAATTTGTACTTAAAACTTTTCCTAAAAGGAACATCAGTTCTCTTACAGACCTGGGCATTAAAACAGGAACTGATTGTTCGTACATAAAAGCACTGTCGTAACTGTGATTTCCTGCTTTGAGTGTCTGTTTACTTTCATATTATTTCTGTACTTATAATTACACCTGAAGGGGAGTCTTTTCCTATGTGTATATATATATAAATATATATATAATTTTTAAATAATAGCAAATGTGACAGCGTTGAATGTAGCCCTTTTTAAATCTCTTTGTGTTTGTTTTTTTTTTCCTTTACATACATAATTTACCCTTGGTGCATCTTCAGCTCTGCAAGAGTCACCGTGATGAGAATTATTCAGGAGACAATTCTCAGTCAGGTTAGAATGCTATCATTTGCCTTTATATACTTCTGCAGTTAGAACTTATCCGTGTTGTGTTAAATGGTTTGCTCCTGTGTTGCTTTAATAAATGCAGGTTTTCTTTCTCACTGTTCCTTTCCTGGTGATGGAGTCTGCAGACAGAGGAAGATGAGGACACCTTGTTACAAGGAGGCTGCATATATATTGTCTCAACAAAGGGGATAATAGTTGATCCTTATGTTGAGAATATCAATTTTATGATATTTCTGATTCTTCACATAGTGAAAGCTTTCTGTGGTCTCTGATATTTGAGTGCTACTCAATACTCTGTGAGCAGGCACTATGTGCAGAGCTGCCTAGATAGGGTGTTGTTGTTCTTAAGGGTAAAGGAGAAGGCAGACTGCAATGTGTTGGAAGGAAATGGCATTTTACTGAGTGATCTTTCTACATATCTTTGAGACGTTGTCCAGTCATTTACATCAGTTTGTTTCATCTGTTTTTTCCATATGTCTGACTATGATGGTTTCTATTTATTTATTTGCTTGTTTTAGTAAATGGCAATTTCAATAATAACAGCTTGGTGCATGGTTAATTTCCACAGCAACTGGTTAATTGTTTGTAATTGTTCTCAATATGTTGCATTTTTCTTAAATAGCATACAAATAATTACTGAAAAGACAGCAAAAGCTGTCTTAATACAGAGAAAACAGATTAGTCCTTGTGCTGGGGCAAAGAGAGTGTTGGCTGAGATGGGGTTTTTCTCACCTATTGAAGTTTCTGTGCAGTTAAGCTCAGAGTTGTCCAGTGGTCGGTGAAGAACAGCAGGAAGGGTTGCAGGCAGGGTCCATCCTGAAGTATAGTGACCTGTTCATGGGCATGCCACTGCCCATCTCTATTACTGCAGAGGGATCTTTGATAGCTATCTCAGGCAAAGGCAAGCTGAAAAACTGCTGCTTTTAGGCAGCTGAAGTTAGGTGAATTCCCTGCTCCATTAATGGTTTTGTCTTTCTTCCACAACATCTTTCCAGGTGACCTTAGGCAAGTTGCTGTACCTTGGTGTACTCCAAGTTTGTATCACAGTCCCCCATTCTGAGCTGTCAGTTACAGTATTTCCCCCACTTAAGTGGTATTGTAAAGATTATTTAAACTATGTTCAGAGTTTGGGATGGAGAAGCATTTATTACTGGCACATTTTAAAAGGTTTTGTTTTGCATTTACAGAATCCCATTCCTTCAAATGCAAGAACAGAAGGAAAGATTCAACTGACGTTAAGTCTATATCTTCACAAAGTAGTGATGGTAAGAAAATAAAAATCAGTTAGGAATAAGATTATAAATAAAGATCAGAGGCAGCAAAAACACAGAATGAAAGAGGAACCAGACAACTTCATGAGTGATTGAACAGAGATTTCTTCAGTGTCTTACAACAGTGTCTTTATACTGAACTGCAAAGTAATGCCCCAGCATGAGCCTCAGTGTAACTATGCTGCATATCAGTGCGTGGCACCTTTACTGGTGGCTTCATTGATGGGGGACATGGAGGGACTGATTTCTGCTGGTTACTTGAGAGCAGAGCTGGTCCTGATCCCACCTATGACTGACAGGCCTGGGATGGTGGTGGCAAAAGATTTCCTTCTGCTTCAGTGTGTAGTGAGAGAAGCACACCTTGTAGGGTGCATTAATGGGTTTCATTAGAGCAGCTGCAACACAGAGATGAGGGGGCTGCATTCTCTCACAGAAGAAGCTGTGTCTGACTCAAATCCATCAGCAAACAAGGGGAGAGTGGGAGGTGCTGGGCATGTAGTATGGTAAGTACATCTTCCTTTCAGTATAGCTGAAGTGTGGGATGGATGGATGGATGGATGGATGGATGGATGGATGGATGGATGGATGGATGGATGGATGGATGGGGAAAATCTGACAGCAGCAGTGAGAGGTGGCTGCGCAGGAGGCAGTCTGCAATGCAGGAAAAGGAACAGTAAAGCAAAAACTTGCAGGAGATACAGGAGAAACAGAAACTAGCTGGACTCTGTCATGGTGTTTCCTAGTGGCAGCTTTTGGCACTGGCTAAATGGTGTCAGATTTACACTCTGTTATGCATAAACAGTGTTCTCTCTAATGGCAGCTCCAAGTTTACAGAATCGGCGGTACTCTTCTATGGCAAGGATCCACTCAATGACAATAGAAGCTCCTATCACAAAGGTGAGTCCTGAGCATTGCCTTTTCTGCGGGCTCAGAGTTTGGAGCTGCCCTTATTGGGAAATATATAGTTTTTGTCAGTACATCCAGATCTTTACCACATCTTGTATTTAACAAGATTTAACCTTTAACAGAAGGGTGCCAGGGACTCAAAGCAAGCAGTTACATTTTCAAGTTAAAGGACTGAGGGAAACTGCACATAATTTGCTAAGTGAGAAGTAGCGTAATCCAGTTAGTAATGTTACAAAGCAAGAAAAATATTTGGTATTCACTCTTCCTTGCCTACCTCCCTCATCTGTTTTCAGGTTATTAACATAATTAATGCTGCCCAGGAAAACAGCCCCATCACTGTAGCAGAAGCCTTGGACAGAGTTCTGGAAATCCTGCGGACAACAGAGCTTTACTCCCCTCAGCTGGGTGCCAAAGATGAAGATCCTCACACAAGTGATCTTGTTGGAGGTCTGATGACTGTAAGTAAAATTAGAAAAGATGAAATTACTGTTGGCAGAGTCGTGCATCACAGTTCAGTGATCCGCTACCAAAAGCAGCTGAAGCAGAATTGTAATGTATCACTGTTTCACTTAAATGTTTTGGCTTACGTACCACCGTGTACTAAGACACAGCTATATCTCAGTCTGTTGGATGCATTCATCCTCATATAAGGGTGAACATAGTCACCACTAGAAACCATATAATCTAATCTGTGTTGTATCAAGTAGATACTTTTTAGAAACTCTAAAAACTTAGATGGGATTAGAGGGATTGTTCTACAGCTACTCAACCTGACAACAAGATGAGAATAGTGGCCTTTACTTTCATCAGGTTATGACTTTGGTCCTTTAACAGTAGCAAAGCTGTCTGCCAAAGACAGACTGCCTGGATTTCAATGTGGATTACCCCATTTTGTAATGAGCACTGAGCTAATCCTTGTCAAAATAATGAAAAGGAAGCAGAAGATAAATGATGGTGGTTAATGTGAATGATGAAATGCTTCAGGTGTGAATGGAGGGGTCAAGGAGGGCTCTACACTGTGTGGTTGGTAATATCCTTTCTGGAGGTCTCATGCTAGTGTTCCTCAGATTCTTTCATGTCTGTTTTGAAAGGCTGTAAAGCAAGAATGACACTTATAATTCTATTATAGTGCTACAGGTAGGAGCAGTACTTTCAGTGCCCAGGCACAATAGCTAAGAGGCAGTACAGCGTTTTTCCAAGTAACACCGCATGGAAATTATTTTTGCCACAATTTCTTAATAACCTTGTTTATTTTAGGATGGCTTGAGAAGACTGTCTGGAAATGAGTATGTGTTTTCCAAGAGTAAGCCACCATTTTAAATTTCTCTTTGCATGTGTAATTTCATTTGTAAATGCTAATGACAGAGAAATTCATGCTAGCAGTGGGAGCAGTAGTATGTCATTGGAAATAGTCATCTAAGTGACTGTAGAATGAGTGTTGAACTGCCTCCATTTTGGATCTGAAGCACGTTCAAATAGCTAAAACAACGCATTTAAAATGTAGAAAATCAGGCCAGAAACTTAATTAAATTGTCATTTGTTGAGCTCTTTCATTTATTTCCGGATAATCTGAAGTAACAGAAGCCACATATGGTGGGCTTTTACAAACTTCGTATTGTAAGGGAAAGAGCTGTTTTTCTTAAAAGAGCTGTTTTCTAAATAGAACACTGCATGTAGAACAAAATAAATAAATAAAAAAAATCCATACATGCTTTAATTCCCAAATTCTATTTCATCAGATATGAACCTGAGCCATAGTCACCTTTCAGTGCCAAATACTGTCAGTGATGTTCCACCTTGTATTGCACAGCTCCTGGATAATGAGGAAAGCTGGGACTTCAATATCTTTGAATTGGAAGCTGTTACAAATAAAAGGTACTTGATTTCTTTCTCTGGGTGCCCATAAAACTGTTACTGGGGTGCTGTAGCATAAAGTGCTCTGCTCAGGAGAACTGAAGAAAGATACTGCAAGTCTGTGAGAGCTGTCTTCCTGTTTTCTGTGTGCATACATGTACATGTTCATACTACCTACAACATCTACAAGCCAAGCATGCATCAGGGTTAGAGTATATGCATAGGCCACAGGAATCTCTTTATAGGCTGTTATCTTCTCTGACAGCATCTCCAACCTTCCCAGGTTGTTTTCTTTTCAACTCCTACCTTGTTTGACTCCCACCAGATTTCTAAAGTCAGGCCATCAAAGCCCAGCATTGTTACATTCTGGGTGTCCCACTGATGCCTTCATTCCTGCTACTGCACAAATGGTCAGGCTGGAAATAGCAAGCTGCTCCCCTCCATCACCTAAATCACCCTATGATTTAGTGAGCTGTGAGACAACGATGGCTTTTGGTTATAAAGGATAAAAACTGGTCTGGAGGATAAGCCGGTGATAGGAATAAGAGACTGAGATTGTGATTATTGCAATGATTATAAGACATAATCAATATAGTTTGTGTGTTGCCAACCTGATACATTTAGAAAGTAGGAATCTGTACCCACAAAGTCAATAGATTACATGAAGCTGTAACTGTTTGCACTTTGTCTTATTATTTCTTAGCCTTTGGAATGTGGTTGTGTTTAAATTGTGTTTTTTCTTTTCAAAAACAAACATATTTTTGATTGATTAACAAATACTCAAAACACAAAGGAACAGAGCTTTTAAGCATTTTTATCTGAGGCTTCTTGAAGCCCAAGATAAAGTCATAAGAACTGGTGAATCTGTAGTGGAGATGTGCCACTTTGCAGGACACATTAAGAATGAAAGAAGATGTAACCATTCATAACCTAGTTGGTTAGGCTTTATAGAGGTTCAGGTGCGCATTAGAGGTGTTTAATTTTATTGTTAAGGTCTTGTTGGTTTATTTGATGAAAACATCACTCTTTAGAAGTACTTACATTACAGCAGTGCCATCCTCTCTTGTTGTTTCCTAGGCCACTAGTTTATTTAGGCTTTAAAGTTTTCGGCCGGTTTGGAGTCCCTGAGTTTTTGAATTGCTCAGAAGCCACACTGCGAGCATGGCTGCAGCTGATGGAAGCCAACTACCACTCCTCCAATGCATACCACAACTCCACACACGCTGCGGATGTCCTGCACGCTACCGCCTTCTTTCTGGGAAAGGAGAGAGTTAAGGTAAAACTGTTGCCTAGGAGCTGGGAGTTGGGTATACTTGCTCAGGTGCCACTCTGAGCTGCCATTTTCTATGTGTCATTCAGGGTCATTTGTTTACTCAAATAATTGTCCTCACTCCATATGGTTACTCTGCCCTTGAAGTCTTTTCCTGTGATGCCTGCAGGCCCACACAGTTTCTCTGAAGTCGTTGACAGGAGGAAGGAATTTATGCTTTTAACTAGCAACAACAGGGAAAAAAAATATTAACTGACTATTTCCTTAGTTATTTGTAAAGCTTTGCAGAACATACAAGGTCTGTGGGAGTGCCAGCAGTATAGAGTCATTCAGACAGATGCATAAAGTGGAAAAGTGCCTACAAGAGGATGATGTTGTTAGGTAAAATCTAAATTAATAGAATTTGGGTGAGCATAGAGGGTCTTGGAGGAGTTAACCAAGTGCGCACAGTGAGTGAGGAATGATTGCAAGGAGGTGGGTCCCTGCTCTCAAGCTTAAGGTTGTATATCTTTGAGTTCAGATAAATGATCAGAAATTATTTTGTTGTAATTTCTGGGCCATGTCATGATCTCTCTCTCATCTGTAGGGAAGCCTTGACCATTTAGATGAAGTGGCTGCATTAATAGCAGCCACCATTCATGATGTAGATCACCCTGGACGGACCAACTCCTTCCTGTGCAACGCAGGCAGTGAATTAGCTGTCCTTTACAATGATACTGCTGTGCTAGAGAGCCATCACACAGCACTGGCATTTCAGCTGACGGCTAAAGACAGCAAATGCAACATTTTCAAGAATATTGATAGGTAAGTCTGCTGGAGGACAGTGTGTCTGCGAGGACTGATGGTTTGGGGATTTCGGTCTGGTGCAGATTAAGAGCCTAACTTCTGAACCAGAAAGTGTCATTTAAATGGAGACATCACTGATAATTTACCTCTTCCAGAATCCCAAGTAAATGTTATACGAAAATAGGCTTTGATTCCCCCACCCCCTGTGCTCTGCATTTTGCAGCACTGTATTGTTTGGAAGCACAAGGGTATCTGGTAATCTTGTATGGCATGGTCCAGCTGGCAGGCCCTTCTCAAACCCTGCACCTTTCCTAGTTATGAAGGCATCAGCTCATGTGGGTGAGCCCCTGAGTTGTGTTTTGCAGCAGTCTGGGAAAGAACAAGGAGAGGACAAGGTTCAGTCTGGCAGGCTTGTGAGCAGAAACTACTTTTGTTTCCTAGAAATCACTATCGGACATTGCGCCAGGCCATTATTGACATGGTTCTGGCAACAGAGATGACAAAGCACTTTGAACACGTAAACAAATTTGTGAACAGCATCAACAAGCCAATGACATCGGAGGAGACCAGCTCACATGTGAGTGCTCGCATGACTTTGCACCTCATTTGACTCGCATGACTTTGCACCTCTCGGCATTTCAGTGAAGTTTTTCCACCATAACGTGAGGTATCGCTTCATTCACATTGTATTGACTTGCCCTAAGGACACAACTGGATTTGTGATCTCACACTTCAGTGCGTGAAGGAATATTTCCTTCAGTCTACTATGCCTGTCTGGACTCTGCTTCTATTTTGTAAGCCTTGCTGTCAAAGCTTTTTTTGCATTCACAAAACATGGAAGTAGATGCTTTTGTACACGCAAAATACATGGAACCGGGTCAGCACTGTGCCTACAATCCTGCCTCTGAGTGGTGGGATTTCCCTAAGCATGGGTCTCCGAGGAAACTGCAGTTTTGTTCCCATGCCATCAGGAGTCTAAGAGCCTTGAGGAACAGCTCTGTTGCTTCCTGACATCACTCCAGCCCCATTCTTAATTTCATCAAAAGCAATCTGGGCCATTTTTCATGTCAGTTCATGTGCACTAAGGCTCTACAGCCAGCCCAGGCCTATTTCACATATTCCCTATGTGTTTACTAGCTCATGCTCCTCTTTACCTTCATTTGTTGCCTCTCGAGGTTGAACATTGTCTGACATGGTTCTCCTGGCAGCCTTATTCACCTAAAGATCATCTTATCACTTATCATTTCTAATAAAGTAGTATTTTATTAGAAATGGGGAAAAGAAATAAGAACAAGGTAAAGTTCAGTTATACTAAAAAATGATAAGAGCTCTGTATTTTCTATTCCAGTCACCACAATGTACCTGTAGAAAACATGGGGGGTTTTTTGTGTTGTTGTTTTTGGTTTTTAATTCAGCCTCCTTTATCTGTCTCTTTTAAAGCATACATGAGCTAAAAGCCATATAAGTACAGCGCAAGCCACACACCTTACTGATTTGTTTTTTTCCCTAGTGTAGGTTGTTCTGTTCCTTATTTTTAATGGTGGCTCTTCATGTTCTTGATCTTGAACAGCAGTATGTGAGCAGGTCTAATCTAGCAGCTCTTTCCTGGGCTGCCCACACTGAAAAAAATAACTGCTAAACATAAAGTTAGAAGATTAATGCTGAATTGGGAACTGCAAAGTATCTGCCCATAAACCACAAAGACATTAATTTAGCAGTGGTGGTAAAAAGTATTTATGTTCAATTTTTGACTCGGAGTTGAATTTAGCAGTGAAAGGAGGCCATAACTACACAAATGTATTATTTTGAGAATAGCATTAATGCCGTGTTGAGCTGAGGTAGAGGCTTTTTATTACTCACTAAGGAACATAATATACCTGTGCCCTTCTAAACTATTCAGGACCCAGATGATGATGCCACAGCAGACATTTCACAAATGCTCTGTTCCCTCCATTCATTCTCCACAGCAGTCAGTGGATGCTTCATTATGTGGCTGCCTTGCAAGCACACAGAGACTGTCTGCTCTCAGTCTGACACTACTCCATTTTCCTACTGTTAATCTCCCACAAGAGGTGAGGCTCAAATTTAGCAGGTACCAAAGACCAAAAGGTATTCCAGGCCCAAGGTACAGAATCCAGCACAAAAAATGAGCAAGTGTCATTGAAAACACTATGGAACTGAACACTATGGAACTGAGTGGCATACACTCGCATTTCTGCCTCCAAAAGAAATTGTGCACATCACATCACCCCTCTGTGCTTGCCTCAGTTTTCTAATCTGTGAATTAAATCTGAAAACACCCACCTGGATGAAGCAGCCTCCTCCCATCACAGCCCCCAAACTCTAAACACAGCAGTGATGATGGTTTGTCAGCTTGCTGTGGGTGTATGACTCCCTGCTCTGGTCCAGTTCCCAGAAGGCAAGGCTGGGATGCAGAGGAGGATGACCTACCCTGGCTAACAGAGCCTCTTTTTATTTCACAAACTGTGTTATTTCTGAGAACCTCTCAAGCTGCCACCAGAGGCTACTCTGTAAGGCTGCTGTTCCTGACATTGCTCTCTCCTCTGACTTCATGGTACTCTGCATGGAGGGAGAAGGCACCAGGCTGGGTACCCACCTGCCACATAAGCACTGCTAATAATGATAGATCTACTCCTAGCAGGGATGCTGGCCATCAGTACTTATAACCAACTCTCTGTTACAGAGTGAAGGCACTGACTGTGAATGCACAGCCAACATGAAGAACTTTCCAGATAACCAAACACTGATCAAGCGTATGATGATTAAATGTGCAGATGTAGCAAATCCATGTCGTCCCCTAGAACTATGTATTGAATGGGCAGGGAGGATTTCTGAGGAATATTTTGCACAGGTAAGTACATTTTTATCACTGGATTATTATCCTGTGTAAGAAGGTGACTATTTTGTTCCAGTGGAATCTGTCTGGCATCACCATGGGCACTACAGTACAGTATTCTCCCCATTCATGAGAAGAATTCACTCCAAAGTTGTTTCTTCTGAAGCTTATGGAACAGAGTGGTAGAAGGGCTTCATACATTCATCTTTCTCCATCTACTGAGAACCAAGTCATTTATTTGTCTGACATTCAATCATCATCACTCTTCTAGTTTCTAGTTATCTACTAGTCAATACCTGCCCTGAACAGAGCACGAGGAGCGATTCCATGCCTGATGAACACCTCAACTGAATGATACTGATGCTTTCTCTTCTAAAATGGTACCTTCTATGTCTAGTGACAGTATTGGTGGACAAAGGGAAGGCAACCAATGTCATTTACCTGGCTTTGAGCGAGGCCTTTGACATCCAAATTGGAGGGATGTGGATTTGATGGGTGGACCACCTATTGGATAAGAAACTGGTTGAAAGGCTGCAGACAGAGGGTGGTGATTAATGGTTCTGTGTCCAGGTGGAGGCTGGTAATGAGCAGTGTCCCACAGGGGTCTGTCTTGGGACTGGTGCTCTTTAACATCCCTATCAATGATATTGACAATGGAATTGAGTGCACCCTCAGCTGATGACACCAAGCTGAGTGGTGAGGTTGACACAATGGAAGGAAGGGATGCCATTCAGAGGGACCTCAACAGGCTTGACAGGTTGGCCCGGGTGAACCTAATGAGGTTCAACATGGCAAAGCGTGAGGATTTGCACTTGGGTCAGAGGAACCCCAGGCCAGCAGTGATAGGGAGGTGATTGTCTCTCTCTGCTCTGAGCTTGTGAGGCCCCAGCTGGAGTACTGCATCCAGATCTGGGGCCCCCAGAAGAAGAAAGCTGCTGGAGAGGGTCCAGAAGAGGGTGTTTAAAATGATCAGAGGGCTGGAGCTCCTCTCCTACAAAGAGGCTAAGAAAGCTGGGCTTGTTTAGCCTGGAAAAGAGAATGCTGAAGGGTGACCTCATTGCAGCTTCCAGTACCTAAAGGGAGCCTACAAACAGGAGGGGAGTCAACTCTTTGCAAGGGTAGATAACAGCAGGAAAAGGGAAAATTGTTTTAAATTGAGGGAGGGAAGATTTAGATTGGATGTCAGGGGGGATTTCTTCACTGTGAGAGTGGTGAGGTGCTGGCACAGGCTGTCCAGATATGCCCCATCCCTGGAGGTGTTCAAGGTGTTCTGATTGGGCTTGTTGGCTCCACCATTACGCTAAGAGTAACACAATCAATCCTCTTCCATTTATGGTCAGAGTTAAATGGCATATTCTGACTTCTGTTATTCTTTTAACACAAGAGAAGCAAAGCAAGTACAGGCAGCAGCATCCCTCTTACTTAAAAGATAAATGGTTTGGAACAGCGACCAGAGCTGTGGACAAGTTCAACTCTGTCCTCTGCTAAAGGACTCTGAAACTCCATTTTCCATTTTTAGCTGGTGTGCCCCAATCACCATAATAGTGCTCTGTCTCACTTGAGCTAAGAACAGTCACAGCACCACTGCAGCAGTACTTGTGAGGTGGAAGAGATGCTAATTTCAGTCCCTGTTCCAGAGGAAACAAAGCATGGGAAGTTCACCTTTGGAGTTCAAAGTTTGGTCTGAAGCCTCCTGCTGCAACTCATCTAGTCCCCCTGGCCTTGCTGTTCCAACATGAAAGGCTGCAGAGGCTAACTGGTGTTTCATTTTCTTAGACAGATGAAGAGAAGAGACAGGGCCTGCCTGTTGTGATGCCTGTATTTGACAGAAACACCTGCAGCATTCCCAAGTCTCAGATTTCCTTCATTGACTATTTTATAACAGACATGTTTGATGCATGGGATGGTAAGTTGAATTTGAGAATTTCCCATTTCACAAAAGCTGAGTACTTAATAGTTACATAAAGAGGGAAAGACTTAAAACCAAGTTATTCTAAGTAGGTCTTCTGAAAAGCAGAAACCAATATCAAAGTGTTTGCATGACAGGAAACAATGGCTAAACTTCTCATACACTAAGAAAGGCATTAACTTGAAGGAGAAAGACTGAGAACATCTTCCCCTTGTTAGCATTAACATCTTCCCCTTGTTAGCATTAAGGAGATAGGATAACACTGACTTCAAACGAAGCTGGGCTGTTCTGCTGCACGTTTTGTACATGTAGTGAAACTGTTCCTCTTGTTTCAGCATTTGCACACCTGCCTGTTCTGATGCAACACTTGGCCAATAACTACAAACACTGGAAAATGCTGGATGAGTTAAAATGCAAGAGTCTCAGGCTTCCGTCAGAAAACAACAACTGACACTAAAGCAAGAAAAACAGACTTCCCAATCTACCAGTGTCACTGTGAATCGCTTATTAACTTGGATACAATGGGGATAGTGTTTCCTTTCAAGTGAAACTAAGACTGTGTGTCAAGAACAAAGTATTTTATCCATCATTTTTTAAGCTTCTCTGAATTCAACACAAAAGTATTTTCAGAAAGACCATAAACAAGTGCACTTTGGAAATACATTTCTGTGGCAGATAAGGTACTTCCAAAACTAATCTCCTAGTGCTGAATACAAATCTGTTGGATCTTGTATCAAATACAGCTGCACCCACTAACACTTCGCACAACCGTTTCCCAGTCACCAGGAAAATAGTAAGTTGACCAACAACCATGAACACTTCCCAGTTACCTAGCATAAATTTGCTCTGGTTCTGCCAGTGTTCTTTAGCTCTTCAACCACAGTTGTAAGGAGAGCATGCACTCTAGAACAAGCAAACCTCAAGAAACTGGGCACATTAAAAACAAACCTAGCACCATTTAAAGCAAAACTTTCATTACAGACGATATAAACCTGTTCTTCCTTTTCTGTACAAGAAGCGAAATCCCCATAAATTGGCTACACAGCAGAGGAAAATAAGTATGTTCAGTGTAATTGGTGCCATCCACGCTTATCTCTGCCATCTTAGATATTAACATGTGACATTGTCTACCTTTACATATAAACCACTGTGGCAGTAGACTGACATCTCTTTTTTATGACGTGATGGTTGTACGCAGTCATCGATTAAACTGATCCAAACATTACAAGGCCATACATTGTGCTATTTTCTTAGCAGATGAGCCTTCATCTTTAATAAATAAATAAAGTTTCCAGGTTATAATTTATAACAGCATTACAATTTGTACTGCTTTTTTCCTTCCTAACAAAATGCTGCTTTGTTTGGTCATGTTCAAAAACAAAACAAAAAAAACATTCCAAAAGTTGTAAATAAGTAAAAAACCAAACACAGTTTTTCATTGGTTTTAAAATAAGAAATTTATGCTAAAGCTTCCTAAGCACAAACGCATATTTTTGTACGTATCATTTTAACCACATGCAGACAGTGAACACGAGTTCAGGTTTTAGACTTATTCTCTGATTATTCAGTTAATAAATAATGGCAGAACTGCTGATTTTCGAACTCTTTGCACTGCAGGCAAAGCGTCAGATCAGTGACTTGAGTTGAAACGAAGGGTCTCAAGACAGACTCTCCCCCACACCCTCACAGCGTATCAACAACTGAACTAAGGAAAGAATAAAAGGAGCTTAAGGTAGCTGTGGAAGAAAGGCGACAGTGATTGTTTTACTGCAGGTAGCTTAGGTAACGTGCCAACCTTTTTTGTATGTTTTGTACCAAGTTTGGAAAACGAAATGAAACATTCATAAAATGTTATGTGCAGAGAAAAAAAAAATAAATGTATATAAGGTATATTTTTGTTAGAACTGTAATAGAACCTTACTTTTGGTTGCTATGTATTAAAATGCTGCACTGTGTATATTTGAAGAACGGTGTTTCTGGTGAAAGATATATATTCATTATTTCTTATTATAGATGCAACATTTTTTTCAATGGGTTTTTATTCAGATGAGTTGAACCTCTGTTTTTTATACAGTAAATTGCTTTTACCATTCTTTTATTTACAACTAGTGCTCTCAATGGTTGTATCTTAACTATTCCAGTGACTGAATGCTCACTGCAGCTTGCATTAGAGAAAAGAATTTAAACTTCCAAAGCTTTCAAAGTCCCTGTACGATCATACTGCAGAACTGTAAGATCACAGCCATGTAAAACACTTCAATTCAGTATTGTCACAGCTCTGTCACACAAAGAGGAATGTCAATGGTAGAAGGAACGTAAGAAATAAAGTTCAGCCTCAGTACCTGACTTAAAGCATTAACGTGAAACATTTGTTGCAAGACCCTGTGTTTTCTTACCCAGACAAAGTAAAGAAGTATTTCACATGGAGTAATGTCCTCTTTAAGAGCAGAACAAATAAGCATGAATTAATCTTGTATGTACCAGTTCTGTGAGACTCTTTCCTGTCCCACTGACTAAGTCTGTTGCTTCATGCTGTTATCAGTACACGTGTGCTTAAATTGCCTGTTTTCTCTGTGCAGATCTTTAGGGTATTTCTGACAGAGACTTTTACTACCACAAGAACACAGAATTCTGCTTTATTGAGATCTGGAAAAAGAAATTCAAAATAAATCACAGAAACACTGAAGCACCCATTGCACTCCAGACCATTCACCACCTTTGCAGTCCTCCTTCAGATGCTCTCTCACAGCATTATGTCCTTATCTTTTGTCACCCCAGTGGCACCCAGTGCAGGAGGTGAGGCCACAGAGCACTGAGCAGAGTGGGACAACCCCTCCCCTCACCTGATGGCAATGCTGGGCCCATTGCACCGCAGGTTGCAGGTGGCCTTTTGGGCTGCCTGGACACACTGCTGCCTTATGTTCAACCTGCTGTCGACCAGAACAAACAGATCCTTTTCCCAGGGATAATTATGCTCAGGCTCAAGAGGCAATGTTTGTCATTTGGATGTTACGGGAAATGCATGCATCCACAGGAGCTGGGGGAAGCAAATCTAGGTTTCTTCAATTCCTGCTAGGAAGTTGGGAGTGCCTCCTGTTGCTTTTGCTCTGGTCAGGATCCACTTAGCTCCCTTGTTTTAATTACATATGGTGAAGCTGCTGGACTTCAAATCTGGAATTAAGCCACTGAAGTCTACAGTATTGAAAACAGTTTGCTCAGTGATTCAAAAGGAAGTGATGGCACTGGAAAGTTCCAACAGACTTATCCTGAGTTGTTTTGAGCACAGGAGGAGGAGATCTGAGGACAATGGAGCCCTATTTTAAATTCCCCAACTCAACCCTAAGTCTTCTCTGTTCCAGAAGTAACAGTAAAAGGATGGTAATCCATACTCTTTCCCACTTCCTTTCTGTTGATTTTGGTAATTCTTCCCTTTATTCCCCATCTCATGATGATTATAAACAATTGTGCTGGATTTAACTTATGGGAGAATTTGGGGGGATTAGGAAGTTTTTGGTTGGTTGGCTGTTTTATTTTTTCCCCCAGCCTTTTTTTTTTTTTTTAAATTATTTTGTTTGTTTTTAAATCTGTTTAGATTTACAGATTACTGCTCAGACCTGATAAATTCATTTTGTACTTGGAGGCTTTATGGTTTTAAACTCTGAAGTACTATTAGGGCTTACATACACAGTGTAAGTTTCTTTGCAGTCAAATTTTATTTGAGAACTCAGTGCTCAGCTGACAGAACAGATCAATTACTACCAGTTATGAAAACATTTTATATCCTGTAAATCCACAGTAAGGACAGCACCTTCATGACAGACAAATGAATTCAATAAGTACGCTACATAATGACTAATTGGAATCAATCACACTTCATGCAAGACATCACAGTGGTGTCATATAAACTCCAGTGTAGGTTAACCCACAGTAGAACTGCAGTTGTTGCAAGACAGAAGTATTTCTGTGCCAATCATTTGCTTTGCTAAAAAAAAATTAAAACCAGATGAACTGGTACTGCCTACTTTTCTTTCTTCTTCTGACCCTTATTGTGACATCAAATGCAAAAACTCTGAGAACCACTATCTTCAGTCATTTAAGGCAACACAATTTCTGCTGACTGAGTAAGCCAAATAAGCTTCAACATACAAAATTCTCCTTTGAGAAGAATAGCCATAAAAATTCCAATATAATACATGACATTAAGAGTGAACCTTATTGACAGTCACATTCCCAGTAGCTCAGACTTTCCTTCACATTCACATTTAATGTAAATCCAGTTATACATATTTAGCCTATATGCAAACAATTTAAAATTTTAGTTGCAAATCACCGTTTTGTGCCAGTTTCTGAAATAATGTTAAACTGCGGAGCCTGGATTCTCGTTCACCATCCTTCCACAATATAATGAGATGGTCAGCAGAGCACGTAACCAGTCCCAGTTCACTGAAGTACAGGAACATCTGCAATGAAACCATTACTATTATTATGACACTCACATGATATTATCAGCTGGCCTAAATGTTCATTGTAGACCTGCACTGAACAAATACATGTGTTTGAACAGAAACATTTCAGACGAGTGTATTGATTAGTTGCTAAATTTCTGATGAATTTAGGAGGACCTAAAGCCTGTTCTAAGTCCCATACAACGCCATAGTATGATGAAGACACTCCAAGCCTCCAGACCTACGCAGTCGAAAGTTACAGCTGCTTAAATAACACCTCTAAAAATTACGTAACTAAATGAAATTCTTTCTTCTCATCCTACTAAAACTGGCCTACCTGTACAGCCGATGAATGACCAATCAGATCACCAACTAGCTCCAAAAAATGCATAGGTGTATTCTCCTGCACCTTCTTAGCTTGGTTTGCCTGCTTGTTTGCTCTTCCAAATCCCCACATGTTGAAGAACCCTGTAGGGGAGGGAAAAAAAGTTTTCTTTTTAGAGTTGCTTGTAATCTAAAAGTAAGTAGGACTGTCTGCATGGCAAAGTAATTGAAGCACTGTACTGCACAGCATTTCTGAATTAGAATTACACATTTTAATGGCAGAGGAAAAAACAGATATTTGGAATCTTGTCATAACGTGGTAAATTTTGCATTACTCACTTGGATGAGAAAATGTGTATTACTTAGCAGAAAATCCAGAAAATGCTTAAATGAACTAACTGAAAGGCACAGGCAGATGCAGGACAGTGATGCTCTGTCCTCCTAAGCTGCCTGGCTGTCATTTGTGCTCAGAAGAAAGAATTGAGGTGCCAGTCTCATCCCTGTGTATCCTCCACTGCACAACAGAGCGCAGCACACAAGTAGCAAGCAAGATTTTGGTGCTGAATTGCTTGTTTTCATACCACTTACTGACTTCTCGTTTAGTCTTAAAATCGTCACCCAAACTGTGCAACAATAATCCTCATTCCACTTAGATAACAAGAAAACACATATCTGAAGAACTGTGTAATGACATGCACAGAAGTGAGAAATTTTAGTTCTGCACACAGTGAAGTTCCATCTTTGCTCCTGACCTCAGCAGACACCAAGAAGTGTGCTAGGCCAAGGCCTTGGTGCAAAGCAGATGACAAGAATGGTGACCAGCTACTTAAGGGATGTGTATATGTGAAAATAGCACAGCAACAGCAAGCTAGCCATCCCACTACAGCATATGGTTTCTTTCAAACCTATCTCCAATTATCAAAGTTAGATATTTCCAACATGAAAAAGAAACATGTCACAGCAAGAAGATTTGCAATTAAGAAAAAATATTAGAAAAAAATCTTTTCAACAGTTTTATCAGTCAGGCAACAAGACCTTGAAAACTGCATGCAAGTGAAGTTGGGTACAGTCTCAAAGTGAGTCCAAAGTTCAAGGAGGAGATGTAGAAATCTTTTTTTTTCTTTTTTTTGTGCCAGTTCATTTGCAAGCTTTTCTTTAACTTTCTTTACAAGATCTTGCAACTTACTTTTGGCAGGTAGAGTACCCAGTATGAGGAGATGTGAGGAGATGAGAAGTTTGTCAAGAGACAGTAATTTCTGTTAGACTAGCTAATGAATCTGAAAACTGAAATAAGCTTTATGGGGCAGAACTGCTCCAATAGGAACTTCTAAATTCTCAGATCAGATCTCAGGTGGCTTGTACGCCCAGTGTCTTCTCTGGTTCTCCTCCTACATCTGTCTCAGTTGATTGAACACATGACACTATCTTGTCTTACAAAGCCTTCAAGCTTCTCTACACCTGAATAGAGTTCTCTGATTTTCTTTTCCTAAATGCTGTTTTCACCCCACACTCCAAGCAAACCTGTTGGAACTGGTTCAGTTGTAAGATGCTGCTTTTCTCGGAGCTCCCAGATGCGTACACTGCCATCTTCTGAGCAGGATATCAGCTGCCTGTCAAAACAGTTGATAGGCAACACAAGTATGTATGCAAATAAGCTGTACCAATAAACTATAATGGACTCGAAACATAAATGGAAAATATATGTTCTCAAACCTTTAAAAAAAAACACACTAAAACACATCTGCAAACACACAAGATGACTTCAGCAAGCCTACTTTCATTAAGCAAAACCATATTAAGTATGCAAGAGAACGTGAAAAAAAACAGCTTCTTTCATCACACATAAATGATGTGCATTGAAAAACGTGTAGATTTTCAAGATCAAGACATTAATTTTTCATTTCTGATAGAATTTCGCTCCATCAAACTTATCTATTAAAGGATTTAAAAACACAGATCCTAGATTACATATGTAACAAGTTTTTAATGTTATTTTAATTAGTTTTTTTTTAGTTGGCTTCCAAAAATAAGTTCTAGCCAGAAATTCCACTCTAACGAACAAAGGCTGGAAGTTGCTATTTTTTGCCAAAATATTTTGTTAGTTCTTAGATATTTATGAAAATGATTTACCAGATCTGCCAAACATTTTTGCTTTATATACATAATACGCCACTAAGCAGTATTTTCACAATGTAGACAAAAGTGTTTATGAATTCTGACTTTGAGAATAGCCAAGATATTTTATTTTGAATCTGTCTATCGAGCACGCTGAATTAGTTATTTCACATTGATTTTCAAAAATCAAATCAATAAGCTCTACCTAGAAAAAGCAGATCAAGCTAAAGATTAAGTCCCTGCACTAGAAATTAGATGTAGCTTTGTAGACTGTATCCAGCCACCCTGCCAAGTTCTGAGCTTCTTTACTGCATGACAAAATGCACCATGACTTGTACCTGTTTGGAAGCATCTCAATGTGCAGTACAGAAGAGTCATGAGCAGTTCTCTGGCAGGCAATCACACGCTTCATTTGAAGATTATATACGTATATGCCTTTCCCAACTGCAGCATAAACATACTGGAAAGAAAATTCAGTGGAACAACTTATAGAAACAGACACTGAAATATCAACCTGTGTGTTACGGATTTCCAGAAGTCCTTACGACATCATCTAGTCAGCATTACATGGCTATTTTCTGTATTCATGTTAACTGCTTTATCCTAAGCACATGGAAACAGCAAGTTTTCAGAGGAAAAAAAAAATGTATATATGCATCTTTTGGAAGCAATGAGAGATACTCTATACAAGCAGTTATTTAATTCCAGTACTTTCATCCTCCATCTTACAGTCCAAACAGAAACCAGGGATACCAACAAATTAACACATTCCTACAACTAAACATTTACATTCTTACACTGTAAGTATAGCACAGCCCTGTGTTTCAACAAACCCTATTTTTCTCAAGAAGGAGTGAGAATCCAGGCAACTATTTTACACTTACCGTTTTTGTTTTGTTTTTTAATTTAACAAATTCTGCTCAAAAGGGTCTTGCCAAGGATACATGCTCCAATGAGAGATGTGTAAAGAAGGAACTCCCATATATTACACAATACCATGGAGACCAGTAAGCATTTTACATGCAATGTTCTCTGCCAGTAAAATGCAGGGATTACATCTGATAATCACCACTGTTCTAAGAAGCCAGAAATACCTTGCACATCAATGGACCTGGATCTTACTGTGACTTACCTCTTATGACTTCAGAAAAGAACAGCCATACACCTGATAATTACTTGGTGCCAAACAAGAATGAAGAAAAACTCCCATTCAGTATATTCCAGGACATACCTTGGTTAAGCAACAGTATGCTGGATCATTTCCCTGAATAGCCTGCCTCCATCCACAGAGCCTCAACATCAATGTCTCTTAAGCAGTTCACTACACACACTTGTCAACATTTCACAAAAATGGTAATCCAGGTTTTTTTTTTACTAAAATTTCTTATGTATACACAAGGAGGACTGCTCCAAAAGTAATGCCTCCTATTTTCTCATGTTTGCTCACAACACCAGAGACAAATGTTGGTAATATGGAAGCAGAGACTGAATTTTCCCACCAGTATTCCATTATGTTTGGGTGCTGTGTGACAGAGCCATGGCACACAAGAGACCTACATCATCAAGATGTGTTTGTTTGTTTCTATTGGTACTGCAAACACCTGATTTTCTTTTTTCAGACAAAAAACAGCTGTAACAGTCCATAATGTTAGCTCCCCCATACTGCCAACATCCTACAACCTGCAGTTAGCTCAATGACCAAAATCTGTATATGAAAATCATGCCCATTTTAAGGAAGTCAAACTGCTTCCAGCAGCAACTAAACTGAAAACACAAAACATTCGGTCTTTTCAGTAAGGTCGGGCACGCTCATTCGAAGCAGTTTGCTTAAGAATTTTTACCTCTTCATCAGATGCTAAGTGTTGAACTGAAGTTTCATTTGGACTTTGGGATAACTTTATTTCTGTCCGTGCATCTGGTTGGACAGAAGAGTCCCAGAAATTGCACTCAGATGCCTGTTTTGTCCAGTCAAGTGCATCCCAAATTATTAACTCCCCCACATGAGAACCTGTTGCAAAAGTCAAATCTAGAGTGAGGAGGAAAAAAAAAAAAAAAAAAAAAAGCACATTGAAATTGTATTATATTAAAACAAAGAAAACCCATCAATTTCAGACAAGGTTACAGCCCTACACAACAAGAAAATCTTTTGTTAGCACAAAGCTACATAGAATGCACAGTCACTAACTGACTGACCAAATTCCTCTCCCCATTGAGAAAATTTCCACTTGATTACTTAGAACAGCTAAGACAGCTGAAAGGAGATGAGCTCTCTCCTGTAAAATCAGAACTAGCAAAGAGGGCATTCACTTGCTGCAAAGCACAGTATGAGAAAGGCTGAGACCATCGCTGAAAGTATGTACGAGTATTTGAAGTTCACATGTTGCCTACATGAAAAAGCCTCTTATTCTTTGATAAGTGGGCACATCAGTAGGCCAGAAACAAACACCACAGAACCCAAGCTTTTTTCTCTCCATCTCTGCTCAGTAAGTCCTTTGTACCAATCTGGCTGGCACCTATTAGCTAAAGCATAAATATACAGTTGGTCACACTGGGAATAACTTGTTCCGAGCTCAGAGAGAATTCAAAGAGACAGATAAGACAATAAAGCAGAAGGCTAACTGCAGTCTTTACATTGGCAAAATTTCAGACAGTCACTTGGTCCTGCCAAGTAATGCCATCTAAGTGCAGGCCTAAATCTGGGCACTCTTTGAGCTTTTTCTACATCATAAACCTGCCTGGTTTCATTTCACATTTCATTGCCTTCACGGGCACCATAGAAAGGATCACCTACTACTTATGAAGCTTTAATCCAGTTACATGTTTGGTTCCAACAAGAAGCATACAGTTGAAATATTCCACCAACACCTGCTTACCATTGACACTGACCAATGACAAGATGTTATCTTGATGATCAACAAGGCGTTTTGCTTCAAGGATATTCCAACCTTCAGACTTATCACTGGAAGCAATCAACCTAAAAATGACTTCCAAGACAAAGAAAGTGACTAAATAAGCTTTATCATTTGTCAGAATAAAATATAGATATGCTCAAATAAAACAGATCATATTGAGATAGACACAAATTTAAGTACATTAAAAGCGAGACAGTGTAAGATGCGCAATACTTTTTATGATCACCTCTTTAACTGCTTTCCTCATAAAACAAAAATGTGAATAATTTATTACATTGTTATTATTAAGATCTCTTATTACAGCAGCTGCAGGGATCAAAGATTTCTACCTAGTAACTTTGAAATTCAGAGAACTGATCTACATCAGAAGTTGTACAGAGCAGAAGTGTTAAGTATTACACATCTGTATTGGTAAATAAGGTGAAAATGAATCACTGTCTCAAAGACTTATTAAACAAAAAGATGTAATTCTCTGTAATAACGCAATCAAAATCTCCAGGAAATAAGACCTTCTTTTAATCAGTCTTGGAATTTTTTTATGCTATCTCAAGGGCATGTCAGATCTGAGGGAACTTCAGATGGAAGTTTATCCTGTATACCGAAGTCTAAACATAAGAAGATGATCTCTAATTTGCTCCCAATGTTTTGATCATATTATTAGATGTTGGTCTTTTTTCATCTAAGTATTTAATATTGGGCAACATGGACTCATTGCTACATTTTCTCCTGAAACTCCCTCTACATTTTGGCATTTCAACAGCATCATAAAACACTTCTAAAAGGCTCCCCACCAACAGCTAGCAGATGTTTTACAGTTTGCATACACAAAAAAGTCTATCTCTAAGTGAGTATCAGAAACCACCACATCATCTCCTCACAGCTTTGGATACTGTTTTATTGGCAATACTGCACTCTGTACCTTAGGATACAGAGTTCCTAGGTATTGAACAGGTATGAAAACAAGTTCCAGACCAGGGCAAATGCAGATACGTACAATCAGATCTGGGAAGGTGGCATTAATAATACTAAAAGAATGCAGAAAAGTTTTGACCATTTCTCAATGAAATTCCTGAAGGAGATGAGTACTGTCTGTCTTATTATCAAATAAAAACACGGGAAGATGCTAATTACATCTTAGTACCTTTCACTTTTCCTATGCAATTCCAGCAGTGTTCTGTCTACAGGCATCTCTGATAAGCAATGACAGAGGATACACAAACCTAACAGAAATGCAGTGTACTCACCTAGTTCCTTGCCAACAGCAGCCGCAACACAGTTTTTAGGCAATTCAACCAAAGCACTAATACCTTTGAAAAATAACGGAAATAAGGGAGAAAACAGTAAAAAAAAAACAAACCAAAAGTTAACTGATAACTCCTTTTCAATAAATCTTTTCATAATTCTCGGTCTATATACAAATTACTAGCAAGACAAAAATCACACTGCATGAAGCCAAAGTAAATCTGCAACTGAAGTGAACAGGTTACTTCAGATGGAGGTAGAGTTAGGTTCAGAAACCAGCAGAATTCTGAGCTCTGAACTTGAGACAGGAGATGAAGTTCCTATCAATAATCTTTTAATCATTTAAGTAGGGCTAAGAAGTTTACATCCTAATGCTGGACAGCACTAAGGATGCTGTGGTTAATTACTGAGACTCTAAACACAAAGTTAGTTGCTGAAACTATTAGATACTGATATTACCACAACATACAAGCAATTAAAATACTATGCAGAGCCAGACGAAGCAAAACATGGCATAAGAGAAGATGTCCAGCTAACTGTTATCCTGCCTGTGTTCCACATAGACATCCCCCAACCTGTGCTGCCATATCATTATGTGAAAATTCCCTAAAGAATAAGCAGCCTCTTTCTCCCCACCAAAAGGAAGCAAAGGATTAGGAGAGGCAATGTAGAACATCCCACTGGTCAACCCTGCTTACAAAAGTTTAAATGGCACTCTATAGTAAGAACTGCTATTTCATAGGATACCTTGTATCAGTCTTAAAGAATTACTGGTATCCTCAAAGATTCAAAAGGTCTTGATTCAAAGGGTCTAAGATTCACTTACCGTTACTCTATTCTATGACAAAAAAAAGGAAAATAGTGTTTTCAGCCTTGAATCTGATTAACTGCTTCTTAGCTATCTTTGTAAAGCACAGCAATAATGTGTAACAATTATTAACAGAAAAGCACAACCGACATTGAGGTTTTGATCAAAATACGGTAAATATAATCTGATCTCAATCTTCTACAAAAAAAAAAAAAAAAATTAAAAAAACCACTGATTCTTAACAATAATTTTTTACTACTCTACTACTAATATCATCAAGTGTTAAATAGAAATAATAAAACTCCAGCTCCTTCACAGAGGAAGTAAAAGGATCTGGCTCCCATTACAGCAAATACATGTAAGTCAGTAATAGAGGGTTTAGCCCTCTAAAATTCCAAGTTAATTGGAATGCACAGTTATCACAAAATACTTAGAGTAACTGTAAAGTATTACACTTACTGAGGTCTGACATACTCTAAAATTCACACAGCACAGGAGATTAAAAGCAGTCTTAATTTTGAAATGATTAAGTTTGACATTTTTAAGAAGTGGCTCTAATACATAATGTTATCATTAAAATTAAAGAGAATTTGCCAAGTTGGTTTTGCATCATTATACAGATCCATTTTACTTGCACTTTAACTGCCATAATGAGTCATTTACATTTTTACCTGCATCAGTAAGATGACTGGTCTTACACAAGAGATCTAATTTTCGGTTCCAAACACATAGATCACTCCCTCCAGACAACCATACATCCAGTCTTTGAAGGACTGTCAAACACTGTAGAACAAAAATCAGATATATGTCACCTGCGAAAGTTCTATAGGGAATTTTTCTCTTAAAGAGAGCTAGATGAACCTGGAAATACTGTGAAATGCAGTATTAAAGTGTCAGTTTCTGGAGGTACACAGAATTAATTATATATGTTACATTTATTCTACTGACAATCTGATTTCTAATGAAATTTTCAATTAACATTCAAGAATAGTTTGACTGTGGATTGCCTTTTCCAACGCAATAACAAAACTTCTTCAGAGCAGTTCTCAAGCAGTTGCTGTTAAAGGGTTACATTTTCTTAAATTACATTAAATTGTTCATTTAAATACACCTCCTCACAGGAAGACCAACACAGAAGATTACTGTGCACAAAAAGACAGGCAGTCTTAGGTTCTCCTCAGCTTACCTTTACAGTAGAATGGAAACATGATACTTTTTGCACCTGCCTGCCAGTAGTACAGTCCCAAACCTGACTTAATTCATTAAGGAAACTGATTTTATATTCTTATTATAACTGCTGTGTTTTTAACTAAAGGAGCGTTTGGGTCATGGATATTCAGAAACTTGGTCTTTTTGGATTGTCTTTTCAAAAGCCCAAATTAACAGACTAATAATTGCCTATCATTAGGATTCACTTTCATAGTAGGGATTACATTGTGATAATGGCTAGAAAAAATCCTAGTCTGATTCAACTATACCTACTGGATAGTACCAGCCAACAAATTCAAACAACATGTAAAAACAAAATAAAAATAAATGATACATAAATGATTCAAAACCTCTCCAGGTCTAAGGATACAATAACTGTTCTATCAGCTGATGCTGTTAAAATCAAATGACTGTTTTCTTCAGTTGCTTCTGATGAAAAAAATGGTGCTATAGCTGTAATCTTGTGTGTGTGACCATGAAGTTCAAAAAGTTTCTCTCCAGTCTGAAAAATAAAAACAGGGAAATTATGGGTAAAACTTGGATTAAACCCAGCACTACACAAGACACGGGTACCAAACTACTTTTGAAAGCCAAAATTACTAAGAGTCAAAAATCTCTCAATTCCTAAAATATTTGTGGTTTTACTTCCTAGGCCTTTAACACTTTCCAAGACCTTACCCGAGTTAAGTAACATATTAAGTATATACGTGAAGAGTACTACATAACAAAAACACTGGTTTTTACATTTACAGAGCCCAATTTCCATAAGAGTTACTTTATTTAAGAAGTTTTTCAAAAATTATAATGAGATTTTTATTACAGCAAACAAGGTCTTGCTTTGGCAATGAGTGAAGTATTTAACTATCACTGACTGGTGTTTTTCCAGTAAAGTTCTGCCTAAGCTCTCCATTTAGACTCATCAGTTTTAACGCAGTTATTGTAAATAAAGCTACTAAGATATCCTTAAAGGGATAAATACTGGGATCTTGACACTCATTCACCAAGTCCATAGTTAGCACCTCAGTGTTTTCAGCAAGCACTAAGCATACATTAAAAGAACAATCAGTCACAAGTTCATATTCACTTCTGCTTTTCACATCAACATATAATTCCCCAGTATTTGTAAAATCATTATGCAACCAAAAAACATTTCAACTTCTAAAAATTACTTTTCTCTAATGTTCACAACTTTTATTTTCCTAGTTCTTCTTTTAAAACTGAGATTTGACGAACTCAACATCTACATTTTTCAAACAGTATTTCTGATACAAACCGATGCAGTATATTTTTATGCTAGTAGACATTTCTAACAGCTCTCCTTAACGCTTACACCCTCTGAAACAAACCAGCTACCCCCACACACACACACTAAAAAAGAGCAAACCTGAGCATTCCACAGAAAAATGATTCCATCATCTCCTGCAGATGCAAACCTGATAAGAAACACAAAGTGAAATCTTGAATGTAGCATAATATACTGGAATAGAAAAACATATATAAAAAATATTTGAAATGTCAGACTCTTGATTTTGATGTGACGAATAAATAAATATCCATAAATCTCAATTAGTTTTCAAATTGAAGTCCTGAAGTGAGTACATTTAAATGTTAGAGAATTCCAATAAATACTATTATAAACAGAAGCCCACATTGCAGAACCAATTCTCTTGTTGTTTAAAACTTTAATGAAATATATACTGAATAACCTCATACCCTAAAACCAAATATTATCAGTCAGAGACAACTGACTGCACACCATCAAACAAATTAGAAACCACTATCTGAGTTCAGCACAGGAGCAGAGAAGCCCAGTATTTACTGATACTTACAAGTAGCGTAAAAAACCTCCCAGAAGGTCTGTATTTAAGGTACCAGAAAGGAGAGAGAAGCATCTGTCCCCTTCCACTCTGTCCTTGTGAGGCCCTATCTGCAGTACCATGCACAAGCCTGGAAACCCCAGCAGAGGAGGGATGCGGAGCTGCTGGAGCAGTTCCAGAGGAGGGCCATGAAAATGACTGAAGAGCACAACCCCTTTAAATTCCAGTTGCTTTTCAACTAGCATTGGAACTGTGTGCCACCTTACAGAATTCTGGGAAAGAAACTCGTGTTTGAAGGAATTTTTGAGTATGAGTTATCAGCACAGAAGCTTAACACAGTGCTGTTTTGTACTACTTCCTCTTCGACATCTAACCAGTGTTTCTATTTAAGCAAAGAGGTACACTGTAGAGTCAGCTATCCTACAGGTACATCCTGTTCACCAAGGTGGAGTTTCATGGGTCACCTGCTTCTTTTCCAGTCATGATCACCATTCCTCTGTAACCTTGTCTGCTTCCTGAAGGAGTAAGGGATGGTCAAACGAGCAACAAAGAAAGCTGTTCTTAAAACGTGTTATGAACTCTGTTTAGTTTAATGTGTCAACTGCTAGAGTATTACATGCAATCTTATCTCAGTCATTTTTTGGAAGACTCTTGCTGAGGCTTAGCCTTTTTTAGCAGTATCCCAATCAATACGACCCTCACTTCATGATCAAAAAAATACAAGATAAAAGGAAAAAAAAAACCACACACACACACACACAAAAAAAAACAAACAAAAAAACACAAAAACACAAAAAAACCAGCTTTCTGTTACATTTATACAGGATTTATTTAGTATCTTCAAAAACCAATCTGAGAAAATTTTCCACTCACTGGTTTTAGCTGAGCCACTGAGAAAACAAGAAAATCCTTCTGCAAAATTCTCAATATGATGATATTATCTAAAGATCTGAAGCGTGAAACTTGGCTTACAGCAGTTGACAAAAAAAAAAACACACAATGGAATAGCAGCAGAAACTAAATAAAAACATTTCAGAAGCTGAGTAACAATACTAATTTTACTGAAAAGAATCAAGTGAAAAATATTATCAGCTGTTTAACAGCCCAGAAACTACAATATTCTTCTTAAATAAAACCCCTGAATTACTGTTCAGTGAGGCAACTATCAAACTCCTCAAACTCTCAGAATATTAACCACCTATGTAACGTACTCCTCTTCCAGATGCTATTTCACAATCTATCTTCCATATAGCCACACAGGCTCTAGCTTTATGCTGATAATCATTAGCTTAACTCCAATAATTTACCTGCTACCATAAAATGATACCAAAATGGTAAAAGATTTCTTTACCTCAGAAAAATGCCTGAAATCTAAGAACACTCTGGTATTTATTCAATGTATGTTTTAGGAGAAGTGTAACTTGTTATAAAAATAAATTTTCTTCTTCTCTGAAAAGAAAAGGAAAGGACTGAGGAAAGACAAATCATATTCTAGTTTTAAATGAATTTTACTTCTGGTCATTTACCGTAATGAAAAACCGCCATGGAAATGCATGAAATTTCTCTGCTACACAGCTGCAACATTAAGAGTGAAAACTGACAGGCTGAAATTTTTCCAGAGTGAAATATATATACATTCTACATCTTAAGAGTCACAAAATCACCAAGGTTGGAACAGACCTCCATGATCATCCAGTCCAACCAGTTATGCACCTATCACCAATACTTCCCCACTGCACCTAAAATGAACTAACTGGGGGAAAAAATGAACTAAGTGGAAAAATGACATACCTTGCAAATACATATTAATAACATATTATTAATTATAATAATCCACTACAAAATGCCTGCTGAACACTGTGAAGATAAAGCATAGTTAAGAGCTTGGCTTATGTTTGTGAAGTGTATTGAACAGTATGCTAGAAATACTCTTCCACACATCATCCATAAAAGACAACAAATTACTCCTCAGCAAAGAGTCTCCTAACTATTAAGTAATGTAACTAGTTCTCAGGGTTTTCTATTTAATTCTTCAATACAGCTAAGAGTCACTCTGGTTAATATTAACTAAAAGCTTCACAACTTTATTTTAAGGCAGTTAATTAATTCCTCCCTTTAATGATTAGGTTAAATGAGAAAGCATGCAAGGTTAATATTACACTAAAATAAAAGGACTCTAATTCATTTTCCCAGTCACTCTTCCAAAGAGGCAAAGGTAAAGCTAGTGACTTCATCTCTGCTTCATAATCAGGGTTTTTTAGATGACTCCTGCCAAGGAATTTAAGTAGTCACAAATAAATAAATAAGTAAGAACAGAACAAAGATATCAGGGAACACATAAGAAAAATGCACAAAGTTAAAATTGGATGAGAGATAATATAACTGTAAGGTTTCAAATAAGTACAGCAAACTTTAAAAAGGAAACTGGAGTAAATACATAATTATTTATGTGATTAGCCCCTTTTAGAATTTTAGTAACTATTACGTATAGAATTAAACTACTGAACTCTTCAAGATTTGAGAATTTCAGAAAAAAAAGGTTGCATCAATTGCATGTCAAATGAATTAAGCAATGGAGATGCAGAACAAAGTACAACAAATACATTGCTTTTGACCCCAGTGAAAAAGCAGAGACATGAGAGACTTGAAGAAAAAGATTGTTAAGAAAGGAATAGCAACATTCAGTTATCACTGAGAATGCAATGTTCAATTACTATATTGAAGGAATCTGTAGGAGATTTACATTCTTTTGTAGAAACAAAAGGTGAAATATAACAGGTGTACTCAAACCAAGAACACAGAACACATCAGACCACTCAGGAAGAAAAAAAAGGAAGCACTGCTCTGTAGTGCCTTGGGAGAAAATATGTGTATGCATATACGAAAGGGAAGGTTCAGGCCAGAAAGCTATGGGCTCAATTAGCTAAAGGTACTATCTTCAAATAAATGAACTTGTGTCAAGAAATGAAAATGACTACTTCACCATTCTTATTTTCATGAAAGAATGGCTTAGAAAAGAAGAAAAACAATGGAAAAACATCATAAAAGAAGAGTGTTCACTCCTTGACGTTTTAAATCCAGGCTTAAATCCCCACCCTTCCCTAGCAAGAATGTAGAAATGACTCCAGTTCTGTTTGCAAAAATATTATCTGAGGCATTACCAAGAACATTATGGAACAACTTAAAGCACAATTTCATACCTGTAATCATCTATTTGTACAAGAAAACGTACTATATCTTGATGACCTTTCAACACAAGGAGCTCCGTGTAAGGATTCTGTACTTGTTCTTCACCAATGGTCTGTACAGATGACTTCTAAAATTCATTAAAAAAGAAAAAATCAGATTTATTTTGTGCGGACATAATTGCTTTCATCAGGTTTCTGTAACATTTAACAATCTATTTATAGGCTCATGTGCAAATGTACAGTTACATTTGAAGTTAATTTTCTGAAATAATTTTACTTAAGATCATCAGAAAGGCTCGTTTCTTATCACTTCATGTAAATAATATCCTTCTAGAGCATGTATTTTAAATCAAAATAGAGCATTTTCTGTTTGAAAAACATTTTGTACTGCTTTATTCACTGATATATCAAGACAAAAAGCCAGTTCAGCCACCAGCTACCACATGGAGCCAGCTTCAAACAGAACATATTTAGTTTTTCATTATATTACATACCCTCCTGAGAGGTTTCTGCATCTCTCATATATTTTATCTACCATTCAATTTCAAAAAATCCACATAAAGACAATGCCCTTAATTATACATATATATATATCATCCACTGCAACTGCAGTCACAAAATACCAAAGCCAACAGCCTAAAAAAAAAAACAAAAAAACAACCATAGAGGACAATTAATCACTTCATAGAACATCTACAGTTACGTCGGCTATTAATTAAAAGCACCATAAATCACTCAGAGCAAGCTGATCACCTGGCAGGGCCAACAAAACATTGTAAAAGCACTGTTTAGGTTCAAAATAGGATAGTCCCGCTAATGTCAATCATCAGATTGCTCAATAGAAGACAACCTCTTTGTGCTCACAGTCTTCAGCATTATGGAACAATTTGCTATTAGACATAATTTTTTTAAATGCCAAGCATATACAAATAGCTCAGCAGTAACTCGGTGACAAAACTCTCCCACTTCCTAACTTTATTACCTCTAGGACTGCCTGTTCCTTAAAGAGATCATGGAAACTACACTGTAAAACTGTAATTACTGAAGACTATAGCATAAATGAGAGATAAACCTACACAAGACAAACATCCTCAGAAACATCAATATTTTCTTGCAATCAATTATTTTCCATTATTTCTGAATTGGTACTGTGATACTGTACTTCGCAAGTTAAGGAAAACAAAATTAATAAAAAGGGAAGGAAATCTGTGTTATATTTAAAATGAAGAGGTTGTCAGAATGCTAGTTCTTGCAGTTTTATCTTGGTTTTGTGGTATCTGATGCATTTCATAAAGCAACTGTTCCTCATTTTACGCAATTATGTGAGAATGGCAGCTCCCATTTAAAGTAATGGAAGTATAGTCCTCAGAGTTATCAAGAAAAGTCAGAGAAATATGAAAATTAACAGTTTGGCCACAAAAAGCAAATCAAAATATTCCTTTTTTTAAAAAAATAGCATTCTAAAAATCCTACAATATCTGAGTATCACTGAGCTGATGACATAAGCAGAACTGCAGTCAGAAGAGTTTAGTTATTTTATTTAATAACAGGAACATATACTCACTAAACAACTGCACCACTGCTTAGAAAAAGCCAGTTGTGACATTAACATAATAACTCTATATTCTGTCTTTGCTTCTTCAGTGTAAGACAGTGATACTTCTTTAGAACCTGTCTATTTTTTCTTACTTCAATTTCACATAAGGATGCTCATGAATACTGAAAGGCACAGTGCTGCAATGTGATATACAGAATAACAACCACCCAACAGTTTATCCTCCAGTTGTGTCACACTACAAGCTACTCTTGCTTCATATCTTCATCAGTACCTTCTCAAGGGTTAGACTATATGTGTATTCTTACTCTAAAGAAGTCTGCTTGATGTAATCTAAACTCTCTTGCAGCAGCAATGCCAAGTTCTTAGAGGATTAGATGCTGATCCTAACTTTCTTGTAGCAACACCAAGTTTTTAGAAGAGAAGATTAGATGCTGATCCTAATGGAACCCATTCCCATCTTACAGGTAGGACCTGCAACCATCACTGTGATAATAACACTCAACACAGCTTCACAACTTCCTGATAATCCCTGTGATTTGCAGCCCATTTCAGCACTGCTGTTACTAATTCCTGCCCTGCACATCAACCTGCTGGACACAACCACAGCATAGCTGAGGGTTGGACTGATGACACAGTGCTCTGCTGCTGTGGTGAGCACTGACAGAATCAAAACGAGACGTCGTCACGGCTTGTTTATGCACAGCAGCTGAAGGACTTCCTCATGCCTGCCTGGATTACGAAAGCACGGGGAGTGTGAATCCAAGCGAAAGCTTTGCTAACTCTTAAGAGCAGGCTCAGTTCAGCGCTCAGGACGGAGCAGTGACAGCGCTGCCTCCCTCACAGCCAGCCCGCACGTCGGCCATGTCAGCACCGACACCGCGCCTCACAAACACCCCGCGTATCACAGCATTCCCCACCTCACCCCACCACCTCCTACCCGGGGGGCTGATAGGAAACAGCCCCCCACAACGACGGCCTTCCTCGGCCCCGCCGTACCTCCACCAGGCCCTGCGGCTCCCGGCCGCCCCCGATCAGCCAGCGCAGCATCCCGCTGCCGCCACCTCGCTGCAACACGGGGCGGTCCCTGTGAGGGATGAGCAATCGAGAGCAGAGTAGGTTGATTGCTCAATGATGAAACATTCTGCCCGGCCTCCAAAATGGAGCTATTCCATCAGGTTAATCCTCCCTCCCCTCAGTCCTGACATTCACTTCCTTTACAGATGTCTTGGAAGCCTGCAAAGATTCAAAGCCTGAGTTCCAAAGACTCAAAAAGGCAAAGGTCATAAACCCAAACACACCCAAAAGACTTTGCAAAGCCCATTTTTGGGCAGACACAGGAAGTAAAAACCCATCTGATGGGCACTACTCACTGCCACTGAGCCACTTATTTTGTTAGCCGTCCTGCTGACTGCTCACCCATTTTGTTGCAGATAATCAGCACCCCATCATCCTAAGATGTATTTGAGATCACCAAAATACCTACAGCAGGAGAGAATAGTGAGCTGAACTAGCAATGACTGACCTGTGTGGAAAGCATCTGGGATGAAGTGCTTATTTTGGCATGTTCTTCAAGCACAAGCTGGCATGCAATCTGAATTTGTTACAAGTTGCAAATTTTGCTTCTCAGAAGACTAAAGTTGGTGACCACCATGAAGTGTTTTAAAGAGAAGTTTACTCCTGTAATAGCATACATCTGATTTTCTACTTAGTCACTGCAAAGTTCACTGGAGCTGGATTGTCAGCTCAGCAGTGTTCTGCAGTCACAGGGATGACTGTGTGCTTGCAGCTACACCTGCCGGGGTTTCCATGGTAATATTTTATCCTCACCAATCTGCTTTTTAGCAGTCTCGCTAAATAATTTGTTATCTTTCTCCATGTGGGCACTTGTTATCTTCTCCAGTGGGCATTTAATTACAGATGATTTATTGGAAGGAAGCACTGTACAACATAACATTTCTTACAGTTGTATGAGCCATGATCTGTATATATGGTATCTATACTGATATTCACATCCTGCCACCCAAAAAAGGAGAGAGCACTTGGTACAACAGAGGTTTACTCAGATTAGAAGCACAAACATGGATCTTCTTGCTTCTTTAATGCAGTGAGGAAAATACACTCCTCGACTTCACTTCTCCTTTCCTGCCATACCTCCCTACTTTAACCTATGTTTTTCTGCTGGCATTCACACACTGAAAGGGACAGGATAGGAAAAACAAAAAATAAACAAACAAAAAACACAGAGCTGCACTGTGCAGAATTGTGTGGAGAAATAGTTTTGATGTTCGTGGCAGTCAGCCTGCAAGACTATCGATGTCATACCATCATTGCTGGGATATATTCTTCAAAACATATGAGATGGAAGCATATCGTGTTTCAGCATGGTCTACATGAAATTCAAGAGTGTTGTGTGGCTTTGAAAGAATTCAGAGGCACTCCTTCTGTCTTTTTAATTAAATTTGACTTCATAGCTCTGCTTCCAAACATCTTCAGAATCCTTCCTTAAACTAAGACCATAGTCAGCATAGTCAATATACCTCTTCTTTAAATGCATCTTTCAATACTAAAATAAGTAAGTAATCAAAATGAATAAATAATTGTCTGTTCCCTAGAGCACCTTGTACAGTTACTATGTTTGTAGAGATGTTAGGTAATGAGTGTGATACACCACTGCATTCCAGTTGCCAGGCTAAGATGAAGTTTCTTTTTAAATGTAATGGTTTATTGTTGTCAACCATGTCTTTTGGCAAAGAGTTGTGCTAAGGCTCTTAAAGAATATCAGAATAATGCTTGAAGGCATCTGTCACTTGAGGAAATTTGATATGAGTATTCCAGTTTACACAAGGACCTTAGTTCCTTTTCTGCATGGAAGAGCTCAATGACACCTCTTCTCTTCATGAACATGGGGTTGGAACTACATGATCCTTGAGGTCCCTTCCAACCCAGGTCATTCTGTGATTCTGTGAACACTTTCATGTTGGATGCCATTTTGTCAGTGTCCCTCTGCTGCCATCTGTGACATGGCAACAAAATATATATCAGAATGAGTCTTGATGAGGAAGTTTATCCTCTACTGCTATACAGCCATCTGCCTCAGACGTCACAGGCCAACATCAGAAAGTAGGAAATATTACTTTCAGAGCAGGCCTCATATCTTTAATTCTTCAGAAACAGCAATTTTTTTTGTTACTCTAGACTGCCAACATTAGTATTCCTGTGAGCTTTTCATAGTAAGGATATTGTACAGCAGTACCACTGGGTCTGGGTGGTTGGTGTTTGTTACTCTGCTCCAAATACTCTCAGATTTGTGTCTCAGACACATATGGCACTTCTATTTCCCATCATTTTATCTCTCAAATGGCCATCAATAATAAGAAGCTTTACACACAGTCATCTGCAGTCCTGTTAACAAACTGCATAATGGCCTATAGTTCACTATAGACATCAAGACATTTAAACAAATGAACCAATCTTTTTGCAGCATGAACATGCAGATATGAGTAGATCTCCATGTATATACACCTACATACAAAAAATACAGATATAGATCTGTGTAACTGTGCCTAACATGCATACATCAGAATTTAATTTTATATACTAGAAGGAAAAGATTATTAATGCACTAATGTTGCTTTTCTGTTAGTGTATTGCTGAAGCATATCACAGTTTCCTCAAGTTACAAATTTAATTTAATTCTTTTCAATAAACTATACTTACTGAATTGAATAGCAAGGTGCAATAAAGAGTTTCAAATATCTTATTAAGATGCAATTGGAAAGACTTCTACAAAGAAGATAGCAGAAAACACTTGTTTGTTTTCTTTTTTAAAGATGAGTTCTCTAAATCAAACTGTATACCTTTGAGATATAGTCATCTGTGCTTCAGTCTCAAATTCCATACCTAATCTAGACAGTGTTTTCCCCTATACCTAATAAATATGTCAGTTGAGAAGTGCCTTCAAGGATTTCGCACTCTGCCAGAATCAAATATAGTCTTTCACATATTAAAGAAACAGAATTAGAGTATTCCAACCAACATATGATATTTTAACAAGCGCTGTAGGTTACACTCCTCTGTGACCAGCACACATGCCTTAAAAATCCATTCTACTCTTCTTTATACCCAATTCCTATTAAATTCATTCACTTAGGAAACAACTAAGAGGTCATTTTGTCATGTTTCCAAGATCAAGTAAGCAACAAAAATTCTCAGACACCTGCTTTTGCTGCAGAGATGTTTCCCTTCTGTGAGGCTGGAGCGGAATGCTTCTAGGAACTTGGTAGATAATGAAAGTCCAACCAGGGGTGATAATTAGCTTGATTCTATGTAACTTGGGAGTGTTTCTGCAGTTCCAGTCTGTGTTGTTGTTGTCTCTGGAAGGAAGGAAATATCTCTTCTCTAAAGAAGGGATCACTGGCTTACATCAGGAGTTTGCCATGGGACAAAGAAGTGAGCGGATTCAGATCCAGAAATGCAAACAAATAATACTTCCTTTTACCAGATATGAGGAGACTGCAAGCAAGGGTTTTGACACTCTTACTTTTCAAATACTCCAACTAGCCTTGAAGGGACATTAGAAACTCAAGTTTTGCCCATCTGTATGGGATCCCCTTTGCACACAGTCTTCTTCCTCTGTTGTTCAGGTGATGAATCCATGAGTACACAATAATACCACCCACCATCACTAGACTCAGACTTACTTCATGCTTCACCTTACCACAATGTCCACCTGCAGTAGGATAGCCAAGTTCCCAGATCTTCGGCATCAGAGCAGCTCATGTGATACAAGGATCCAGCAGTAAGTACATGAGGGCTTTTGGCTTTTACAGCTGTGTTGCAGCTCATGCTATAGACTTTGCTTGGGTTGGACACTGCAGTTCTACTGCATAATGAGGGGGTATAAAGGTTCACAAAATTGCAGGTTAATGCTAATGATGGGAAGAGATTACCTGCATTTTTACAACTACAAGAGTTTTTGCATGTTGTTGTACTTTTTGGCAAAGATTAAGGTCAATTCTCTGTGGGTTTTTTTTGTCACTCTAAACTCAGAATGCCCTAAATTAAAGTCAAGGGAAGACTTGGATACTCATCACTGGATTGGAAATGTGGTTTGTGTTATTTCCATTTTTAATGCTTTGATTTGTCACATTACAGATCTTACTTATACTTGAATGATCCCATATCTGTTTGCAGGAATTCTGTGGCCTTCTTTGTTGTGTCACTGATATCATCTAGTGTTTTCTAATGTATATTATGAAAAAAACTGCTTTTGTGTGTGTGTTTGTGTATTGTGTTTGTCTTAAATTTATTTTTTTTAAAAGGCAATGGATTGTGCTACATACAGTCATATTGCTGTGTTTCCCTTTGCAATACATATTGCTTTTACTTCTTCAATGCTCATTTATCCTTTTGTATGTTTGTTGAAGGACTAAGGAAGAATATGCCATAAAATGGAATAATGCCTTCCTGAAAGTCTTGCCATAAGTCATGAAGAAAATGGGGAGAATATATTTTTTTAATCTAACAATATAAATCATAGGCAGCTCTGATCTTAAGTGGGGTGTGATGGCAATGGAAGCCCCCAGGTGGCATTCTAACCTTGTTTTTCTAAATCATTTGTTTTCACAAGGAATAGATCTGATTCTTTTGTTTAAAAAGAAATTTTCCTCACCCTCACAGTAGATTTGAACAAAGAAATTAACACTGTACTCTGCTTCTTTTTTTTCTTTTCTTTTCTTTTTTTTTTTAAGTTTCCAGTTTGTATATGTTTTAGTAATTCAAGTGCAGTGGCCTTAAACCCAGCTTGACATCTGATAGACATTTTATGGAATCATGTAAATTTTACCATGTTCTAGATATTAAAGTCCATAAGCTAACTATGTCCTGCAACAGCTATTCAATAAAAGATACCATTCAAATTTTAGAGATTACTATTACATTAAAATTAGTTACATTTCAACAACTTTACGAGAAAAGTGTAAATCCAATTATGACTAATACATTACAACACATGGGCATTAACTTATGCCAGGTCATGGTGAAATTCAGACGGAATTTGATGCTATGGCTACAAGAAACCAAAGGGATTCTGTGGTATGATTTACGTTCCAGTCCTGAAGCATAAACAAGAAGTTTTTGCAAAGGGCAAGACTTGCACTTCCTAACTTAGGCATCTAACATAGGTGCCGCACTTGGTACATTTTCAGCTCTCTCTGCCATTAGAGGAAAAAAACGTACCACGGGTACTGACTCCATTCCAGGCAGATCCTTGTGCATGTTGATCCCTCCTGAAGTTTTCATCTCCCTGTTAGCTTTAGGATTCAAGGGCTGGAACTTGATGCTGAGCAGTGAACATGCCTTTCATATGATTTTCCTCTTTCAGTCATTTTGTGCACTGTCATTATTTTGCTGGCAAACATTCACTTGTATGCTTTCCCCACACTTAATTGAACCTATGGGAGAAATGCCTGTGAAGAAAGCACACTGCTCCCCTATTATCCTTTCTTCCAGTTCTCACCCATAGCTTCCCCAGAAACAGCTGTGCCAGTGTGCTGCATGTTTTCCTTACAGCATAGTACAACAGAATCACCTAGTCATACACCTCATGTGCTGCACTTTCTGTGCCTCTCTGTGGTCTCCTTGCTTGTATTTGTTTTATAACCTTTTTGAAAAGTAGGCTGTTTAAATTTGTTTTTGTGCAGCACTTGGACAAAAGGAGCTCTAGAACCTGCTTAGGATGCCAGTGGGATGCAGCAGCACAAACACAGAGCAATCATATTTAATAAAGCAAACAGAGCTAATCTAAATTACTGCTTAAAATACATTTGTGCATGGGTCATAAATAAAAATAAGCCTATACTGTGCCCTGGAAATCTTTCAGAGCGCACTGCTGGAGGAGACAGTAAGTCAGAGTATCATCAACCACACTTCCTAAAGCAAAATTGCTGCAGCAACATAAGGCTATTGGTAGCCATGAGATGCAGAAGAGAAGTTTAAAGTTCAAATTTGCACCTACTCTTTCATATTTCAACCTTAAAAACCCCAGCAGTTCACCTAAAAAGTCATTTCACTATCAGTTAAGAAGCTAAGTAAGCTTTATTCTGTTTTAGTCAGTTGCAGGTGATTTTATTATTGAGCTTTGGACTAGACAAACCAGACAAAGAATTCCTTTGATTTTGAAACAAAGCCTTGTGTACTTGTAAACAAGATTTACAGATTACCCTTTTTAGACTGCTTTGCTCTGTGTATATGGCATTTCTGTTTAGTTATCTTACTTCTTGCCAGTAACAGGTTTTCATGCTCTGTCTAGTGGTATTTAGGTACATGTATACTTAAGTATTAAGCACGGATTCATAATTTAATATCTAATAACCTTCACAATAAGTGCAAAAAGGACCATGAGTTGTTCTTTCTTCTCTAGTTCAGAAGTGGTTGGGAAGACTCTTTACCCTTAAAAAAGAATGAATATCTAACTAAATAAATAAATAACTCATCAGAGGAAAGGTATAGCCTGAGAGCTGATCATAGTAAAATTTTTTGTGTGTACCAAAGAGGTCCAAAGTGGAAAATCTGTGAACCCTAAACTGGCAACAGCAAAAGTCTTCAGTATTTACAGTAAGCAAACCAAAATCCGATTGCTTCCTGTTGGTCTTGGGGCCTCAGAAGAAGTTCCTGAGCATATGCATACAGTGGCAATGTTAAGCAAGACTGCAAATAATATATACAACTTCCATGGCAGGATACTTCTAGTATAGCCTTATAAACAGGTGGAAATAAAAGATATATACCTTGCTCCAGTCTCTAAATGAGAGAGGGAATTATGTGGACATTTCACCAGTCGTTTGCCAAGTCCAATCTAGCAAAGTGTTTTCATCACGTTTCCAATGTGCATATCTGAATTGTCCTACCAAAACAGTAGAAGGTAAGTGTGTTTTAAGTACATTGCCTGAGTTCTATGTGGGTCACACGCTGATACTAGTTTTCAGGTGGCACATAATTTGTCCTATTCAAGAGGAATCTTCCCACTTAGAACAGGAGATTAAAGACAAATTCTCGAAAACATTTTGATATTTCATCCACTCATTCGAATGAAGCTACAAGATAGCAAGTAACTATACCTGGAAGTATAAAGGCTCCATCATAGAAAGTGATTGCCAAATCCAAACTTAGTTCCAGAATTCCAATTAAGAAGTATGTTGAAGTGTATGTTACATGTGTGCTATATACTGATATTTTTTTCTTTCACATTTCAGTCTACACACTTCAAGATAAAATGACATTCAATTTTACATAATAAGTTCAGAAAAATTATAATTGATGAGCCATAATGATTTAGAAGATTGGCTAGGGAACAGTTCTTTTCTACACATAACGTGGTTAAAAAATATTACTATATTAATTCATACTATGTCATTAAAGGAAATGGCTTTCTCACTCTGACTCCTTTCCCTGCATGAAACCACTGAGATGCCACCAAAGACAGCAGTACTAAGCCATATACCTTGCACCCTCTTCATACAAATTCCCCCTTGAAGTAGTGTCCTCTTCATGACCACAGTGGCAAAAAATGGTTTGAAGGGCATGGGCCAGTGTGTGATGAAGACTGTCTTCCATATGTGATCGCTGGCAACACTGGAACACCCAGGTCAACCTCGAAAGGGCTATACTGTTGTGCTGTAGTTGATACCAACACTACTACAGAGGAACTCTCTGTTTCCCATGACAGCCTTTGGATGAAACTTGGATGCACAGCGCATTGGATGACCTCTTTCTTTTCTTAGGTTGGATTAGAGTCAAACATTCTGGTAACAACAGTTCTGAAGCAAAACTGATTAACTGGATCTGTGATAGAAGACACTTCTTGTGCCATGGTTTTAGATACTTATTTATTCCCCTTGGCTACTTTCTCCTCTTGGCTGCAGGCAATGGGAATTGTTTTCCCTGGTCTCAGGCAGCCAAGAGGTACTAACGGCTAAACGAGTACAACATTACAAATCCAAGGCTCGCAGCTCCCTGTAGGCAGACATCCCCACCTTTGCCAGACAGCTCAGCTCCTGTTGTCATCTCCCAAGTTAGACAAAGAGCCTGTCAAAGCCAAACAGATTGGTACATTCAACAAAATCCCCTCTGACCCACTCTTTTTTCTCCAGAGGCTTCAGCTCCTCTCAGCTTTTACATCATTAGCACTCTAAGGGCAGGCAGGGGGTCATTTCTAATTTGTGAATGCCCTTGGACCGCAAGCTGGGATTTTAATTTGTTTACCTTGCATATTAAACAGGACTTTCAAAGGTACTGTCAATAAATCCTCTATGAATAGGGATCTTCATTCCAAACCTAGTAGTTACTTTAACTTTTTTGATTTGATTAAATGAGAAAAAAAAAATTCCTTGAGGGCAATCTCATTTACCAAGCACAGTGCCATCACCAAAATCCCCAGAGAGCCGAGGGCAAACCTCAGGCTTTGTGATGTTAGGGAAGAGTGTTGCTTTGCAAAGGAGAGGTCAAACTAAGCCGCTACTTCAGACCCAGAAGTGGGCACTCAGCTTATGTGGCAGTGAGAATAAAACTAAAGGAAAAGCAATGTATATCACCTCCCTGACAGGCTGGCTCTGGCTGGAGCAGCTGCAGTGACAGAAGTAAATACTCTCTTCTGTCCCCTTTTTTCTGTTTTCAAGCCCCACATGTAGTTCATTTCATGGTATCCAATTAGTGTGCCTCTCCCTCCTCTTGCTTCTCCAGGATAAAGCAGGAGATTTTATTTACTTCTCAGCTTTTCATTTCCAAAAATACTTTTATTAAGCTTACAGGGCAAAAAGGGGAATGTTTCCATATGGTCAAACATAAAACAATGCATGGTAATCGATCAGTATCTCTCCTTCTGCATGATGTGTGGTATTACAAGGATATTGAGCTTGCAGCACCGGTGTCATAAACAGGGACAGGTGGAATTCAGTGGTTTTGGTTCACAGAGTTTGAGCTAACCTTGTTCCCACTTTCAGCTCCTGGGAAGTTTGCTCACATATATGGATATGACCAGAGCTGAGTTTCAGGGCATTTTTCTGAAGAAAACTGAGGTGAGGTCACCTGTGCTCAGTTTCTCATGGAAGCTGTGGGAAATCTGTCAAACACTCGGTAATATGTCATAAAAGTGGTATTTGAGAGAGGGGTAGTAAATCTTTTCCAGTTTTGCTCCTTCTTAGTCTGAAAGTTCAAAATGGTACTCACACATCCAAAAAGGTGCAGGTATGAGGACAGATCTTCAAGGACCCAAGAGATGCCCATAGAGCACAGGTGACTGTAAGGTAAATGACCTCTGGGTCATTTTACCCTAGAAAATATCAAAGGGAAAAATGAAGGGAGAAAAAAAAAAAAAAAAAAAAAAAAAGATAAATAGAAAACAAGCTAAAAACTACCTCTCACCTTCTGTCCCACTGGCAGCACCTGGGACTCCCCACGTAGGGGCTGCCTTAGTGTGGAGAGATGGTTTCATTAAGCAGACTGACCGGTGAAGGCAACAAGAAGAAAACAAGACTAAAGAAGAGACAAGAGAGTCAATGGCTATCCTTGTTAGTGCCCTTCTACAATGAGCACTACCACTGCTCTATGGGAAGTCAATGAAGGCACAGAACTTTCTGCTACATGCCTGACACAGAAACAGAAGCACTGTGGTGTGGCCTGCCTGAGCTTGGGGCTGGGGCCACCATGGTGATGAGCACAGCAACCCAGTGGCAAACATCTCTGCAGAGTAGAGTGCTGAAGCAGAGGGACTCTGTGCCCGTGGGGACAGGCAGCCCAATGAACTCAGCCCACCAGCACAGGGAGGAGAGGCCAGAGGAGCCCCTCAGACTGTGAATTACCTGAATCAGGTAGTAAGGTGTAGCACTGATTAAAAAGCTTGTTCAAATTGCTTTCACTGTGATTCATAAACTCTTCATGCAAATTCGTATGTTGGGATGAGCACAAAGATTAGGAAGCTGGAATAAGATTGCTTTAATTTAAATAAGAGACATGGTTGTGAATATTAGGCTTTTACACTGTTAGCAGTAACCCATCAGATGTTAACAAAATCTGATATGCAACAGTTTTACATATCCCCTTGTGGGAGAAAGATCAACTTGCAAACCGCTTTATAAATCAGCCACACTGTTAGAGTTAGGCTACTGTATCTAAATGGCTTTTAGATATGCTTCCTCTTTTAAGCTACCATATTTACAAATGAAAGCTTTTTCAAACCACGTCTTTTAATATAATTTGCATATTTAGTAATACATTGATTAACATTAAACACGGATTATTGCAATTTATTTCGGAAACAGATGGGATGCATTAAGTGAAAAGCCAGAGCGTTTAAACACAGTGCACTCACAGGCTGACTCCTGATGAGTGATGAACGCAGAAACTTTATTAACTAACAAGAAAAAGAGAAAGGAAAGAGGAAAGGACGCTTCTCGTGCTGCCTGCTTCTCAAAAGCCTTCCTCACTTGAGAGTGTAAAATAATTTCCCTTAAAGATAATTTAAAACAAATGCTATTTACCGTGGGCGAAGCGGTGCCCGCGGGTCTCGCGGAACGGACGGAGCTGCCCCAGCCTTGGACCCTGCCCGGCATGCCGCCAGGTGGCAGCCGCCCCCCAGGCACTCTTCTCTATCACGTTCCTTTTTCCCTCGATCCCAAGGAACTTCTCGGGCTGGGGGAAAACTCCGTTTGTTTTCCCGATGCTCGAAATGGTCTCAAAGTATCTGCTTTTCGCATAAGCAGCCTTTAGATAACGGGAGGAGCACCCCGCCTCTGTTGTAGGCTGTGAAACTCTTTGCACTTGCAAGCATATAGACTGTATGCAATATTCTGAGGCAAAAATAAGGTTTAAATAACCTGCAGTAATCAGTTATGTAAATGCGCATGCTTTTTCAATTGCAGAACGAGCATGAAGGGCAGCACTATTACTCACGTTCACAAATACTCTTCTCTCAGAGAAAGCATCCTTCCAAAAAAACACATCAGCAGGTTTTTTTTTGTTTTTTTTTTTTTTTTTTTTAATTATTTGGTTTGGGTTTTGTTTTTTGTTTTGTTCTGTTTTTCCTGTTTCTTTAGATAAAGGACACTGCAATAGTTCCAGGAAAGGAGTAGATAAGCCTGTGGAAGGCAGGTCTGTGGGTGTTCTTAAACATAACAGTCCAACATACAGGTGAGGCTGACTCCCATAGCCAGAGAGGAGCAGTGAGGAAGGGGTTGCTTACATGTGTGCCCCACTTCCTACACTGCTAAGAAATATGTTTGCTGCTGTGCACCAGCAGACGTGTAGCCTGACTCAATGCCTTGGTTTATATCTTATTTAAATTAGCTTTCTGTATAATTAACAATGCAGCCAATTAGTCTGTCAAAAGCTGAAGTGCCACAGTTAAAATAAGCTTTGACACTTAATAGATCTGTTCTTGTAGGTTACATAAATGTTGTTTATATAATACTCATTCCTTTTGTTTTATGCATTTTACACTTTTAACAGAAATTCATAAAGCAGGAGGTGGAGCAGTTCTGCCTTTCTGCTTTGGCTTTTGCTTCCAGGGGGCTCCATTCTCCTCCCACACAGGAGCTGGCAGTTTTGGACAGTGTAGGAAGGAAACCATCCTGCCCTTCCATACATCTTGCATGCCATACTCAGACATGCAGGCAGCATATTTGTGTTTCTTCCTTATTACCAAACATAAATTGTTGCAGATACTGGGAAATGCAGACTGTATCTGTCAGAGCACAGACCATGCTGAGGAATGGGGAAGGATTCTCCTTCAGCAAAGCCTAAGTGAAGGCATCATGCTCCAGAGGTCACTTGGGAAGGAGTTTGCTCCATTTTTTCTCCAAACAGAAGGAGTAAAATCAGTGGAATCCTGCTGAAGTTTAGCTCTCAAATCTGAAAATTTCCACAAGCTCTATGTGGACCAAGGGGAACTTGCAGAAGGACAGAAACCTCTGGGCTCCAGTCACTGCAGCCGGTCAGCCACCCTAGTGTTGATACTCACAGGGGCTGTTCAGGGAGATGGATATTTATTTTTCTACCCATCTTCCCTCTCTGTCATCCAGGACTGATGGAGTCCTCCATAGGGGAGATGTTTTAAATGCCATTTTTGTGCAGAGAAGGGATTGAGCCACATACAGCAAAGGCACATTCTGCACAGACCCAGGCAGAGGCCACCCAGCACACATCTGCATCACTGTAGGGGCTCATCTCCAGCACTGCTTCCTCTCCTGCATTTCAAATGAGAGAAGGCATGTGGCTTTGGAAGCTCAGATCCTCCCCATATCTCTTCATCTCATTTCATCTTAGGCTGTAGACCTTCACTAACTCACTTAAGCCTCTTAATCTCCTTGTCCCTCCAATATTTTCCTTTCATTTAGGTCTGTGCTGCTGTTATAATATGCAATTCTGGACACTGCTTTTGTTTACACTCTTTTTTTAGGGAAGATGTTGCTCACAAAAAAGCTGTGCTGTATCCTCATTTAAATCTCTTTCCTGTTACCCAACCATTTGAAGACACCTGAGTAATCTTCAGAGCATTCAACAGAAAATTATTCTGAAAGCAGATCGTGTATTTAGAGGGGTGGGGGCGGAAAGGATATGGAGAAGTAACTCACGAGCTTTTTAGAACATACTGGCTCTCCCAGCACTGAGAGATAAATTCTTTGTTACCACTCTGATTTGCTGTGGCACAGAGCCAACGTTTCAGTTACAATACAAAAAGCACCCAAAAATTACCAACATCTCCTTTCTTCTGCCTTCAAACTTTTATTAAATACTCAGAAGTATTTTAAAAGGTCAGTTACCCATTTTGCTGCTATCAGGGGATTACTTTAACATGAAGTGTTTGTCTCCTGTTGTGAGCAGTGAAAATCCCCCTGTATCCAGCGTGTTTTGTTTGGATTGAGATGGCATGCAGCTGATGGCTGTGACCTTCATGGTGGCTTAGATCCCTGGCTGGCACTGATTTTTGATTTAGTGCCGATCTGCTGCGCTTGTCACAGGCTGCAAGGTGCTTTCCATGCACTAATGGAACAGCTCAAGGGCAGAGGGGCCCTGTAAATGTCTATCTTTCACCAACACTGTGCTAAATAGAGAGCTGAGTTTTCTACATGTGAATGACAGACCCTGAGATTATATACAGTAGAGAAGTGGGAGTTCTTCCGCCTGAGCTGATGCCTGGCAGTAAATAAATGTCACTGTAAAATGGAAAGTTTTTATTATTCTGAGTGGTAATTAATGTAAGTATACAGCGTTAAACAGAATATGTAATATTGTCTATATATCCACGTCCGATGGCTGGACCTAGCCCTACACAGACCACGTGCTCCATAACCATCAGTGTATTTCCTTCAAATCCTAGAGGATTTGTACCACAGCTTGGTTTGACTCGTCTGCATTAATAAGTCATTAATAAATCCTGTTCCTTAATAACATATTCAGCTGGAAATGAATTAACCCCTAGCTCTGCCTTGAAGGAAACCAGCACAGCGGATTGCAAGTGGCAAAGGCTTTCAGGTTAACTCTTTGCTTATTCACCAATATTAAGAGCAGAGCCAGCCCTGCAGTGCTTACCCAGGAAAGATCTCGAGTAAGTAAGTATTTGGTGGAGGGTTCTTCTATGGTCAAGTGCAGGGAGAGGCCATTCAGTTTGTCAGCTGTAGAGTGAATAACACAACACACCTTACTGCCATTACAATACCATAACCCTGACATTTTCCACAAAACAGGTCTACAAAGACCTGAGCTCAGAATATCACACTGAAGTGATACACAGTTTTCATATAATAAGTACAAGCTGGAATATTCGATTACACACCCCCAAAAAAGTGGTAAGGCATGCCCTCTTAAGTACAATGAAGCAAATCATGTGCTCAGCTTCTGCACGTGATTCCTGGGTGAAATCATAATAAAGAATAGCTTTGCATTGAACTGTGGAATGAGGAACTCAAATTAAAGGCCAGAACTGTTCCTCTCTCAGCTGTTCTGGTCTCTCCTGATTTTTGGAAAGTGATCTGTTTGTTAACTACTGAGCTGCTTTTGAAAGTTGTTGGCTTAATGATTAAAGTTGCCATCACTAATTTATCTGGCAAGAGAGGGAAGGGAAGCAAACGCAGCCTCCTTATTCTGCCTCATGACAGCAAAGTGAAGTCTCAAGGATACCGAAAAACACACCTTGCTGTCCATTGCCGCAAGGAGAAACAAGGGGAGATTGAATCCTGCAGCCTTCTGATCATGGAGTCATGCCCAGGAACAACTCCCTTGGATTCACCCCAGATGTAGGGTGAAGCTGTATTAAGCCAAAAGGATATTAGGCACTGGAATGGGCTGCCCAGCGAGGTGGTGGAGTCACCAACCCTGGAGGTGTTCAAGGAACGTTTGGATGTTGTGTTGAGGGACATGGTTTAGTGACAACTATTGGTGATGGGTGGATGGCTGGACTGGGTGATCTTGTGGGTCTTTTCTAGCCTTGGTGATTCGATGATTCTATGATATAAAGAAAGCAATGATGGAATAAGGCCTTCCAACACCTTTTCCAACAACATTTTCTTACTTACAGAAAAACAAAGAAACAGACCAAAAATGTAATAGACTTAAGACAATCTGAGTATGTGTATTAAGAAAACAACCAAGGAGTTTTATGGCAAAGGCAGAAGCACAACACCCACCTTGAAAATTTCTAATAAAGGGGTTTCATAATGATTTTCCCAAGAACTACTTTATCCCAGCAGAAAACTTTGTGAGTTCAGTCTTTAGGAATGATTTCCTGCTTTGGGCAAGGATTATGGTCTTCTCATTTTTTACCCAAAATTATTTTCACTGTTTATGACAGACAGAAAAAAAGCAGAAACTGTCCACTGGCTGTGAAGTTTCAGCTTAATCTGCAACACAGAAATGCTTTACTTATAGGTAGTGCTGGGCTAACTAATTACCATTTTTGGGGAGCAACAAGAGACTTATGGATAAAGGACACCACACTGGGCCAAAGCCATGATCCCTTTTAGTGTTTTTCAGGCTGATGGTACAAGAGCCACCTTCCCTGCCCTGACATCTGGGGCTGTGCCCACTCCCAGCACTCAGGATCCACAGACACTTGAGCATTTGCCCATGCCTGTTGGAAAGGTGCTGACAAGAATCTGGCCCAGGTGGTAGAAGATACTGGGACACCTGGTCCAGGAAACTACCAGTGTGAGAAATGCTTGGGCATCAGTAACCAAGGCTATATAAATCTTCATAGCAGTGGCGTGTTGAGACACCACAGGTAGGCACAATTATTAATACCTAGAAGACAAAATACTTTCTGCTTTGGTGTGACTGTGATGCTCAGACATGAATAAGCATCCCCAAATAGTCTCATATATTCCATATCACAGGGCTCCATTAACAGGGAACAAGAGAAGGACCTAGTTCGTCTCTTGGTGTGTTCTTGTAATACAAGAATAAAGCAAATACAGAGTAAATTTTATTTGCCACAATCATAATAAACATCTTGTTGGAAAATCAAGGCATGTATAGACCAGACATGAAAGCATGAATTTACCTAGCACACAGATGACATTGCTCAAGAACATTTCATCTTTACATCAACTTCTCTCTGTGAAGCTGTCAAAGTCAGTAAAACCTTGGGTCATCTGCTGCGTAAGTGCCTGCTGCTGAAGTCAGAGCTGCTGAAGGATGAGTCTCTCAGAACACTCCTGCCTCCCAAATCAGCGGATTGTTGTAGAACCCCTCGTGTTCACTCAAAATGCTCTTCCACCCCTCCTCGTCCTTTCCTGCCATTTAGGTTTGTTTCCTCATACTGTGCATGTTCCCATGCTGTTCTAAACATGCCTGCCTCCCAGGGTGGAAAAAAATGTGAGCTAAAATAGTTCATTTTAGCAGTGTTATTTCAAAACCACTTTAGCAAAATTTGCTGTAGGTGTTCATTGCACTCTCTCTTGTTTGACTGAAGAGCAATATGTACAGAACTTACTGCCTGTGAACCATAAATCCCTGCAGCTGATCCACTCTGCAGAGGCATCAATAGATAGATAATGCAGTCCTTGTATCCTGTGAAAGACCTTCTCCTTATCTTCTTGTATGTGGTTTTTTAAAGTGTTTAATTCAGGCTCATGTGCCTAAGACTCACATTCTGAGGGAATCTCTGGTCCTGGGGTCAGAGCAGGCGTTGTGTGCACGTGAGGCTGAGCACTCAGTCTCTGAAATGGCCAGAGAGTCCCAAAGTGAAGAATATTAAAAGCTAATTTTCGGTTTTAATTTTAGAAAAAGCTGCTTCAGTGTTATGCAGTACAGAGATATCTCATTAGCTCTTAGAAGATCCCTGCCTTTGGAGGGCTCTTTCACTGTGCTAATGGCACTTTGACATTTTGTGGATTACTCTTTCAGGTTCCATAATCAATTTAACATTAACATTCATGTAAACTATTAATGAAATAATATTAAAAAAGAAAAATGTTCCTACAATACTGCAACATTTTAATGCCTCATTAAAATCATTAGTAATGCTAATATTAAAGAACTTACTTCATCTTTCAGAGAACCCCAAAATAAATCATAATCAAATGTTTGCTAACGTACAGCCAGAGAAATAATTTATACATTGCTGGCACATAGGCATCACGTACACTAGTGATGACACCGTAAGGTCACATTATTAAGCACTACCAACTAGTTCTGGCTTAGGAAACTCATGGTACACAGTATTATTTTATAATTACTGTTACACATACTGAATACTGTTTGTGTTTTTTATTTAGGAGAAAAATACATAGTGTGCCTCTCAGGCAGCCAGAGCTTTCACAGAATTCAAGTTGCAAACAATGACATGCTTCACCGACCTCAATGACTTAGAAAAGCCATTTATATTCAGTACTCTCATTTATGCTATCTTTAAAAATGAGTAAGAGACATATATTAATAGCAAGAAACTGGTAGAATGATTGCATCACGACCCGTCTCCAGACTTACTGCAACAGTTCATTCTCCATCAGTTGAACTGACATGGGAATGTAAATGCTGTATGTAATAGCTATATAAATTTCTACAACATGTGTAAGAAAAGCAAGGAGGTGCTGTGGTTCCCCTTTGCTGGCCAACTTTTGCACCCCATCCCAGAGAGCCATGGACACACAGGTCAGCTTTGCTCAGTGGATCAAGGGGATGGGTCGTGGGAACACAGCCCCCACTGAGTGCCCAACTGGGGCACATCATGGCTCTCATCATTAGCAGAACCTTTGTGAGGGACGGCAGTGGGAGAAGCTGGCTGGAAACACCATGGGGCTGCAGGCACTGACCCCATCCCACACCAGCACCCTCTGAGTATGCGGCCCAGGCAGGGATGAGATTGAGACAGAAACTCTGGCAGATGGGTGTTACTTTTGATGTAAAGCTTGGCTTGTGCAGGCACACCAACCAGCGCAGAAGCAGCAGACAAGAGGTTGGTGACCACCCATCAAAACCCACTGCAATCAGAAGAAAGCCCTGCAGCCACTCCTCAGCAGTCCCATTCTGCAAAAACATTTAAGTTTTGCAATCCATCCTGGGCTCCCTGGGGCCCCATGCCTGCCCACTGAACACCACTATCCTTTAGAGGTAGGAAGGTTTTCTCAGCCTCACACTATTTTGAGCATTGCCTCCTCCAAGCCTTCATTACCTTATGGGTTTCGGTTTGAAAACCTCATCAAGGAAGCTCAGCAAATAACTCCAGCAGTGTACCCTTGTGAATTCAAAATCAGAGAAGTGATTCTGGCATTGTTTGCACTTTCTGTTTTAATTTGTCATTTGGTTTAGATGAAAGGTTAATTTAGTTTCCTCTTAATATATTTAATACGTTGTGGTAACAAGCGAGCTCTAGAAATGATAAAGCCATTTGTTAAAAAATTCAACTACATCATCTTTAGCCATTCATGTTCCCTTCAGAGAGGAAATTAATTGTTCCAATCTAGCAAGCTACAAAAGAAATACAGTCGACAAAGGGTGAAATATGAACATCAATGGTAAGTTTTGAATTTACCCTATTTATTTTGAGTGTAAGATCTCATGACCCACTAAAATTCAGTTCACAATGTTTTATGAAAAATAATGGCTGAAATTGAATGTCTTAATTTACATTTAATGCAATTAAGAATGGTTTAAATTATGACTGATGAACAGCACACACAGATGTCAGTCAGTTTCATCAGAATAAATTGAAGTCAGTGTCAATGAATGCTCCACTGATAAATCCCACTTTACATAAAATTAATAAAAATAAGGAAATATAATCCTTAGCTAATTGTAAAACGTTATGGAATTCCCCTGAATTTTGGGGGAAAAAACGTGTAACTAGAGAAAGCCACAAAGTAGTGTCTGAAAAGCAGTTTCTTTTCAAAGGTCTACTGTGTGAAATTGCCAAAAGTGCCATTTAAAGGTTTGCAACAAAGAACACCTCTGTGCAGAAACACCTTAGGTATAGAGAGGGGAGATGGACCATGCTCAGAGCTGTGGGACCTGACCTGATCTGTGGCACAGCTCCCATTGGTGCCACTGCATAAGATGGCAGTCACTCTGTGGAAGGCAGGTCAGATTCCAGGTCTGCATTGGTACAGTTCAGCCTGGAGTTTCCAGCCCATGCAGCAAATGCAATGTCACCAGTGTCACCTCCTTGACACAGACATCAACTTTCAGCTCCATGCATGAGACACTGCAGGATGGTGACTTGTTGCTGATCCCCCTAAGCATTTTCAGAGTGTACGGGATTGTGATAAAACCTTATTTACAGAACAGTTCTGAAGTAAGAAGCAGACACAGAGAAAAATTTCACCGGATGTGCTAAATGTTGACATGTGGACCAGCTCTCATTCTGAATTCTAGATAGAGGGCAACTGGCTCCTTTCTACAGAAGTATAAAACATACAAAACATTTCAGTCTCTTCCAGGATCAAGCATCAAACATGGAGCAAACATCAAATGCATGGAAATCTGAGAGCTCAGTTCTTGGTTTGTGAAGTACTTACAGAGGAGTCCTACAGTCCTTGTTCAGGAGAAGAAAAAGAAATCCAATGAACACTGAAGCCAACAGAAATACTGACGCTTTTTTTTCTGTCTCTCTAAGGACTGTGGGAGCTGTGTTTACAAGCTTAAATTCTTACGGTAAGCAAAAAAAAACTACTTCTGTGGAAGACAAGGAAGCAATATTTGCATACAGAAAAATGTCAAAGGCAATGTGAAAGCCTACATGTGTTCATACTGATTTGCCTTTGTGCATGGCAACATGAGGGCTCAGTTTGTGTTTGCATCCATTGGCTTCTGGATGTCTTCCTTGAGGTCCCTTCCAACCCGGGTAATTCTGTGATTCTGTGATTCTGTGTGACTACATGTGAGCTGCTCTCTGCCATCCCTGGATGACATTTAGCCTAAAGCTATGCATAAGAACTTCCTGTGCAGAGGTCATGGAATACTGTTTATTTGCTCATGTATGTATTAAGGCAACCATCTCCAAGATAGCTCCATATTTACATCAAACGATTCCTAGCCAAGGAATAGCTGTTCTTTTGCACAAGGAAAGCCTCAGCCTTCTGAAACCAAGACACCACATCTTCTACAATGTATGCAAAGGCAATTTATAATGGTAGCATAACTAAACCTTCCAATAATATCTTGCTGTTAGAAGCATCTCCTTTCATGGGGCAGTTTTAGAATAGGTGGCAATAGCCCAAGTTTAAATTGGCACTTAAATGCACATGGCATAGATTTTGCATAGGTATGTAATTGGTCTTTACCTCTTTCAGGATGTGTCTGTTCCCCCTGTATCTCTGCTCAGTGATACCAGGTTAATCAGAATGCCTTAATTTTGTATTCTCTCTGGGTGCAGGCATTCATTGTCTGTATGTTAAAGAGCTGAGCGTCTCACCCGTCCTTATACAATACAGCCACTGGGCCAATCTGTGCCCTAGAGAGGTCAATTGCAAAGCATGTTACCCCAGAGGAATCTGAATGATTTCTGCAACCCTTTCTTGGTGTCCCAAAAACAAACAGAACCCAACACCCAGAGGTGCTCAGAGGCAGAGAGTGTTCCACAGCTATTTCTCATAGCGCCTGCTGGTTCTTAAGCTGCGTATGGATTGCACAGCGCCAAACATGGCTGTACAGGGACTCTACAGGCACCATAGTAAGATGTTGTCTAGGGCCAAACTTTCAAAATGGAGATGACCAGGACAGCAAATAGAAAAATGAAGTATGTCCAAAAGCTCACTCGGAATTGAATGCAGTATTAGTACAATGTGTCTTTGCTATGCCCTTATTATCTTGTAGATATATAGTGTAATTTATGCTAATAGACTGACTCCCAAATTTACCCTTGCTGTGCTAGGTGCTTCTCTAGAAGGTGCAAATGGCACACTGCTAGCCAAGGAGCAGAAAAACCTGGAAGCAGAGGGCATGAGGGGCAGCCCCAGCCCCATTCCATTTGTACAGAAATGTGCCTTATATTTTTTTATCTTTATATTTTCTAACACTTTTTCAATTTAGTTTTAAATGCATAGCGCTTCATGTGATGGGGCTTCTCTGCCTCCCAAGAGAAATTGCTCCAGAGCTCTATTATATATTTTGCTGTCAGGAAGCTTTTCCTGATTCTTAACCTAAATTTTTCCTTTGTTAACTTCATCCTATTACTCCTACTTATATCTCCTTTGTCAGCCTAAATAACTTTCCCACCCTCATTTGATAGCTGTACCCTTCAAACATTTGTAGCATGCCATCTTGTCCTCCCCACTTAGTCAAGCTACACATATTTTGTTTTTTTAACCCCTTTTTGTCACCATTCTTCCCTTTCCCTTGCTCACATTTGTTGCTGTTCTCCACACAGTTTGCTCTTTTGTTCAGGCACGAAAGCAAATTATATTCCACAAGCAAATTTCTTCTGAAAATAAATGCTATGCATTCACCTGCTTGCCTTCCTGTGTCCACAAATTTTCCCCTGTGCAAGCTAAACATATAGCTGGAGGCACAATGGAGGAGCAGGATTTCCATAGTCACAGAGGCTGTGTTGGAGTGACACAGAATGCAAATAAAAGCAGCTTAAGGGTTTTTTGTTTTTTTGTTAATGTGCTTTTTTTTTTTTTTCCATTTGACTTTAATAGATCATCACTCAATGTTATTTCTTAAACTGAAGAATCTAAAGCGAATGCTTTGACTTGATTTTAAAGACGTTGAATTTTTTCTGCTGGTATAAATAGTATGGACACAGTAAAAGTACTTGAGAGAGCCTAATGAACCATTTCTTACACCCCATTACCTTTAGTCTGATATGACTGAGAGTACGGGCACTAATTATCCTCTCTTTCACAGGCGCAGACATAGATCTACAGTAGGTCTTAAAACACAATATTCTATACAACTCTTAGCAGTTCCTCATGTAATACATTTCTGTATTTTTTTCTAATTGAAATTTAAATTAGAGGCATGCCACTTCCCATCTACCTGCCACTTACGTATGCTTTATGGACAATCCTTTAAGCTGATTTCCTAACAAAAAAAAAGAAAGAGAAAAAAAAAAAAAAAGTGGAAATCCTAAAAAATTAAAGTATTTTCCTCTGGAAGAAGCCAGACATCCAGAGTACTCAGATGGGCACACAGCTCCATGCCAGCCAAGAACCAGCCAAGAGCATGAGAGCAAGGCCCACCTTCCCAGGTCCCTCTGGGAATGGGAAACTACTTGTGGTGTTCTGTCTCAGCTCTCCTCTACAGAGTAAAGAGCAAGACCAGACCAAAAGGACATGTTTTGCATTTCACACAGCCTTGCTAAGGCATCACCCATTCTTCAGCTAAATTTTCCAGGCTCTGCTTACAGGAGGAAGATTCCAAGTCTACCTGGACAGCAGAAAGTGAGGCACCACACCTTGCTGGTGGGGGTAAATGCTGCTCCAGAGGCAGTGCAGATCTGCACCACTGTGCTGGGCTGGAACCTGTACCTCGTGTCAGGTGGAAGATGAAGTTTTCTGCCAGTTAACGAGGAAACACTTGGAAACATATGAGCTGCATATTGGGATGCAGATGGTTCTATAAGACAGTACATACATTTATAAAGGAGACATGTAAGGTCATTGGGAACCATCTGCTTTAAATATTTAAATGTCCTTACACTGAACGTATGAGTAGTTTTGCCCTGGACTTGTAATATTAGCAATCCACCAATTTTTTATAATAATGGTGAAACAAAAGAAAAATGGGAAGGTGGGAGACAAGGCATAGCAACCAGTTTACAGCATCTGGGTACTGCACGGTCAGCTTAGGCGCAGCTCAACCTGTCCAGGAGCCGTTTGCTCTCACTTGATGTTTCACCCCAATGTACATACAGCTTTTGATGTGCTCTGGATGCAGTGCTGCTCTGACTGCAGGAGGAGACCAGGCACAGGACCACTGGTATATCAGCAAACCTCGATAGTTCTTCTCCATGTGCGGAGCTCTCAGCAGAGCATGGATTTGGTGTAGAAGCTCCCTTGCTTCAATACTCAGCAGTTTTGCACTGGGGCAGTTTTTTGCTTCAGAAACATTTGCCTTTGTTTTGTGAATAAAGCACTAGGCTGCTCTCCAGGTGAAGCAGGGTCCACAGCTGGAGTGAGAGGAGACACAGGGCATGCAGCAATGCCCAAATCCTGGTGCTTGGCACCAGCTCCAGGGCTGCGGAGGGGGATGTCCACAGCCTACCCGGCTCCCAGGATGCAGCAGCTTTGAGGGGTCCGAGTACACTGGGTTAAGTTGCTTCCTGTGGCTTCTGTCACTGGTGTGTGAAGGCAAAGTGCCCTTCCACCTCTGGGTTTCTCATCTGAGTACATCTGAGCCACATGCATTCAGCCTGTTGGGCCAGTGCAACCCATTGCATTGTCCAACACCACAGAAGGTAAAGTAGGGGCAGGAGCTGTTGGTCCTGCTGGTGACCTCAGCACAGTTTCCTTATTTACTTTATGTTCCTTTCTGTCTCCTCCACAACCTGAGGAGCAGCATCTACTCAGTTTTTATCAAACCCCTTTTTAAATGGTCATCTGGATTCACATATCACCATACATATATATGCTATATATTTACAACACGTTACACAGCATACATTCCTGGGGTCACATCTCCCTGAGATTCTCATGCAGCCATACATAATTATGGGGATTAGCAAACCCTCAGGGGCAGATGAATGACTGCTTTTTGTGATTAAGGGCTGCTACCAGCAGAGGGAAAGCTGCTCCATCACTCTTCTCTGAAACAGAAGCGGGAATGAAACCACAGCCCAAACTGCTGGTGGTTCTTTTGTCTGAATTTCCACCTCCAACTGTAGTGGACTCCTGGACCCCCTCTGCTTACAATTTACCAAAGTCCACGAGTGGACTGGGACCACCTCCTCTCACATCATGAAGCCTTGAATCATCTACCTACTGATAAACACGGTGACTGTTGCATATTTCTGATATTACCACTCAGAGCCTTGTCACATGCCTACTGGAGAGAAAGGGCAAACTCCACCAGCCTTTGGGGAGCCCCCGCACTCTTCCAAGTTCTCTCTGAGATTGCTTTCTTTTTATCCCCATGAGGTATTAGTCTGTGTTATTACAGATTCACTGCATCTATCTTGTTATCTTCATTTCAGTATTTCTGTCCTTTTAAAAGATCCCTTTACAAATATCATTTGTAACTTCTTGACAGCAGTTTTCAATTCAGAGCAACAATGTGACTTTTTAATGAAATCTGTGCATCCATCTATTCTTGGATAATATTCATAACGAGCCCCAAATGGCTACCAAGAGAAAGAGTGAAGAATCTGAGGAGAAGAGAAGCAGCAAGAATAAAAGATGAAAAGCAAAACTGTGAGAAATAATTGCACCGCTCTGTTCATGCAATTAAGGAGCATATCAGAGGAAAACAGTTAAATTAGCTGACTGAGTGCTTACAGGAGTTTTAAAGCTCTACTGTCAGCTCAATTAGAAAAATATCCTAACAACAGCACACTGGTTTCTAAAGCAGATGACATTCTCCAGCAGCCTGAGGTGGTCTCTGTGACACTGACAGCCTCCCCGTCTCCTTGTCCTTTGGAGAATTATAGACTACCCAGTGTGGTAGCAGGCTGCCAGGGCTCAGAGGCAGCTGTTCCTGTTCTGGAAACCAAACAACCCAACCTTCCACTTTCTATGGCAACAACACTGAGCCCTTCACAATCTGACCTGCCGAGGAAAACCTGCTGTTAATTAAATGTTAATTACCTTAATGCAGTCTGCATTATGTGGAAAAGTGCAAGCTATTTTAATCTGTATTTCAGAGGAAACATCTGAGGCTTAAAATGCCAGGCAGAAGCAGATTATAAACTTTCAGGTAGACAGTGCTCTTGCCCCTTAGTTTTGAGAGACTCCTATCAGTTCAATGAATGTGTTGGTCCATTTCTGCAAATGTTTAGATATCAACTGTTCCAGGCAATTTACTTTGATTTCTGTGAAAACTACAAATGTAGTATTAATAACTAATTTTAAGTGATATTAAGGTGCACTGATGTTTTTTTTCCCATACATATGGATATTTACTTAGGTGTGAAGGTAGATCACAAGTTGAGTCATTCCAAACCTCAGCAGTGCTGTCTTCAGATACTGTTGTGTCCATCCCCATAGGCAAAGCCATTCTTGGTGTCACTGCCTGCACTTGCAAGGGAAGGGCATGGCCCAGGTCCCAGCATGGCATGCCTTGGAGCATCCCTCCTGCAGTCTGATCCTGGATGCCTCACCTTCTCTCCAGTGCAAAGAACTGGGCAGACATTTCTTGCTGCCAGGATTTCTTCTGGCTTGGGCCAGACCAAATTGGTGCGTTCAGATGGAGAAAACAGCCCCAAAAATCTAAAAGTGTTGATTGCTGAATCTGCTCCATTCGTGAGCTTGTAGGAGCCTGATCTGAGATTTCTCTGACAGATGGCTTGAACTGAGCTGTACACTCACTTCCATCCTCTCTTAGAGCAATGCCAACAAGAACAACAGTAGAATTAAAAAAAAAAAAAAAAAAAAAAGAATTTGGTTTATTCTTATTTGCCTTTGGTTGACTGGTGAAGCTGTGTGGGTTCAACAGGCACCCCACAACTGATGCTTAGGAAAACTCACTGATGGTGTGCATGCATTGCACACATGGCATTCTGGAAAGAATACTTTGGGCAGGGTTGAAAACTCCAGGTGCAGAAGCACCAGCTGCAAGCACGCATTTCTTTCTCCTTTCCTCTTTATCTTACCTTCGATTCACAAAGGAAAATGAGCAGCAGCAAATGATGAAGGGTTGAGTTCTTTGCTGGTGCAAGCTGGAGTAATGCACCAAGCTGATGAGGTTCCTCCTGTTTGCACATTTCATTGAACAAAAGCTGCATCCACGCTGTTGTGGTTGTCTCCTGGAAATGTGGGAGTTCTGTCTCTGCAGTTCAGTGTAGGACTGTTTACCACCTCTCTGCTGCCTCACTCTGCAGACCCCACTGCCCCAGTGCCAGCCCCAGGACACTGCCCTGAAGGGACCAGCCCACCGACACAGGTATCATCCCTGTGCTACAGAGGTGGGGAGTTCCTCAGTGTTTTAGGCCTTATTTTTCTCATCTTAAAACTGCCCATGTAGAGAAAAATACAGGACTTCAGTAACAGTTACCAGCATGATTTGCTTTTATTACCTTTCTGTTCAAGACCCTTGTTTCCCCTTGTAGCATGTCAAATTGCCCCCAAAACCATATTATACAGCAGAGAAATGTCGTTCACACTTCACTGGCTATTGATTTACTTTATTTATTGGCACAAAATCAGCTTGAGATAAACATTTTGTCCCCCATTTCCACTATTGTAAGCAATATAGTTCACTGTGAGATAGGCAAACCCCAATGTGCTGGGTCACAATTCGACATGGCTTTCTAATCAATGTGTGAAAAATTACCTAATGAATAATGGGTTGCACATTTCCACAAACAAATTAACCAGGGTGAGACTGAAACTAATGATTATATTTATCTAATGTAATTTCACATCTGTTACTAGTGATAGTAATTTTTTTTCTTCTTCTTTCCGTGGCATCCTCAGAATGCAGCCCATCTTCTGGAAGACAGACATTTTGCATTCACTTAAATAGGTGATGTTAAGATTTATCAGACACCCACCTCCAAAGAGGCGCAGTGCTTGGGGAGAGGTTGCTGTCTCACAGTGCAGTGCTGCCTGTTGGACCGTGGGGGGTCCTGACACCCAGGCAGGCATTCAGGCTCATCATATCTCCACAGCAGGAGCTGCAGGAGTGGGTTTCTCCCAGCATACAGTTAGCTGAGATAAACCCTGACAATATTTGTCAGACTTACATTAATGTTATTTGCGCTCAAAAATGCATGACAGTGGGAAGAAACCTCACAGGTTCACTCTTTATCATCATCTTAAAGCAGATTTACACCCTCTGGGTGAAAGATTCTTTTGGTACCTAGAGGAGGACTATGAGAAGGAAGGACACTGACTTTAGCAGAGTCTGTTGGGATAGGGAAATTGTTTCTAACTAAAGGAGGAGGGAATTGGATTGGATAAAAGGAATAACTTTTTTACAGTGAGGGTGGTGAAGCACTGGAGCAGGTTGCTCAGATAAGTGCCCTGTTCCTGGAGACACTCAAGATCAGGCTGGATGGGGCTCTGAGCAACCTGATCTAGCTGTAGGTTTGCCTACTCATTGCAGGGGAGATGGACTAGATGACCCTTCCCTTCTCGCTTAAACTATTCTATGATTCTAAGATAAAACACCAGTTTTGTCAAATGTGGGTTCCCACACCCCGTCAGTTGCCTCTGCACAGGACCACAAAGTGACTGGGTCCTGACATGATGGCTGCTTTGAGAGTACAGAATACTCTGTGGGGCTAACTTTCCACTTGGTGTTCCCATTCCCCAGACATGTTAAACAGCTTTACTTGGGCATCCTCCTTGTTTTCCACAGTACAAGGCATCACCTCATCTCTTTCAATCCTCCTGAAAGAAGCACTTTGCAGAAGGGTTTCTAAGGTGGTCCACCAGGAAAGGAGAAAGGCAGCAGTGCTCTGGTTTCCTCCCCAGATGCTACCTCATGTTCACCCCACAGCTGGCAGCACAGCCAATGATCCCCACTCCAACCTGCTCACTGGGGACGTGCTCCTCCTGCAGCACACACCTTCCTCCCTGCTGCCATGGGCTGTATCTGCTCTGTCACATCCGGTGGCTTGCAGTTGTCTTCAAAAAGATGTTGCAAAAAAAAAGCCAAAGTCTCCAAATGATGTCACCACTTGAATCAACATTATTAAACAATTTCACAATCTGTCTCAGTTGTGTTGGCAGCTTTCATAAGGATTTATTATCCAGAAAGCAAAGAAAGGGTGGGGGGGTGCAGGGGGCTGAGAGTGAGCAGAGGTTTGAAAGTCATTGTACCGAGAGTTTAATTATCGTATTTTTCACTGAAGTTGAAAGTATTGAGGAAAATCTAGCCAATTTCATATTACCTCGTTTGATTAAAGAAGTTGTATGATTGTTCAGAATATGTAATTGCCATTCAGCGCAGCTGAGTTGAAAAAAACCTTTTTAACTTTGCATGTGTAATGCCTGGTAGTATATAGTAGACCCCACGAATTAGCAAATGGCACAACTTTATTCTGAGTGGTTTATTATGAGTGGTTTAAATGAAAAAAAAAATTGTATGTTGCTAAGTGTATGATTCCTTTTGGGTCTGGTTTTAGTTTTTTATCTCTGTTTTTCATTGGTACATGCCTTTCTTACCAGCATTACCAGAGACAGCACAACACATAACTTCATAGGGTAATAAAGTATAACACAGTTTGAAATTCACTGTGTGTTGAAAGGTGTGCAGACATCTGTCAGTCATGTTCCTCATGTTCCACGCTTCATATTTTGCTTCCTTGTGGAGAACGGAGACTCTCAAAATATACCAACCACAACCAGTACCCTTGTAACCTGCAGGTAACCCCCATGTCCTTCAGCACTGATACTGGAAATAAATGACCTCGTTTTCTTTGGAATTTTGTAGAACAGCTAACAGACACATTGTCTGGGTCTGTTTTGTTCTATTACAGAGCAGACCTCTGTGACTCCTGCTTTGGAGTTCTGCTGTTTCCCTGGTGGCAGAAGAGCTTCTCCATGTACCAGCCTGTGAAGAAGTATAGGATAGCAAGCACGCAGCAAACAGCCCTGGTGCAGCACCTAGAGAAATTCTTCTGACCTCCAGGTAGAAAGAACTGTGGGCAGACACCAGCATGTCTGCCAGCTGCAATCTGCTCATGGAAACTGAAGCATGCTGCTACTGGGGAATATGGTAAGGAGTCTCCAAATTTGTGTGGCTTCCCATCTATCTGACAGCATGGCTGAACCACTTAATTTGATTTGAGGTGATTTTGGCAGTGTTCTGGGGAACCTGTGACAGAAGCTGAAAAAGAGGGTGAAAATATTCAGCAACATTCTAGAGATCATCTCTCATGCAGCTAAGATACGCTGAAGACCTGACTGCCAAAACATAACATTCTTCCTCAACCACCTTATCTTCCCTGATGGTGTGGTGTCCTCATGCAGTGCATGCTGCAGAAGAGGACTCTGGCAAGGCAGTACAGACCCTACATGTTTCTTTATCTCTAAGGACCAGACAACAAGGCCAAAGCAGCTCTGAGCAGCTATAGGTGGAGTTGTTTGTGACTAAGCTCAGAGTTATATTTGGGCAGTGCTGGTAACAAGCACTGCATTGGTCATTCACTTGTTGGGGGGTTTTCTTTGTTTGTTTTGTTTTGTTTTCCTTTATCCTATTTCTTTATAATCATATCTCATAAATATGATGTGAGGTTTGGGTGGTCAAGTGTGGAGCCAGGGGTTGGACTCAGTCATCCCTGTGGGTCCCTTCCATCATGAGACGTTCTAAGTCTCTACAATCCAGTGCATCAATGCAGTTAAATCCATGGTAGTTAAGTAAGGCTGACTCATTTCTGGAGATATAACTAATGGCTCCCGTTTGTAATAATTCGCTGATCACTGTGTGAAGAAAGCAGTAAAATCCTCAAACCAAAAGAAACTAAAGATGATGAAAACATAGTACAAAGCTGTTCAGAAGGACTGCAAGAAAACTTCTATGCATCTATATGGAGAGTGCCTATGGTAAGACAAAAACACAATCACAAGCTTCTCCATCACATGCAGCTCAAGTCCAGAAGGAGATCACGCCAAGGAGACACTGCCATTCCCCCCATTCCCCAGCCTTTTTGCCTTTTCATGGTAACCACTCCGCATTGCTTGCATTTCTCGTTTCCCCGCTGGTAGAAAATTCTTGCTGAAGGTTTTGACAATTTTCAAATAATGTCGTGAAAAGTGTGACAACATGAAATGAGAGTAGAGCACAATGATGCAGTAAATAGTTACATTATTAGAAAGGCAGATGCTGGCACTGAAGCAGGGTTGTTGGCCTAAAAAATAGATTAGGAGGGAGAAAACAGAAAGGAAAAAAAAAAACCTATGAAGTATCAGAAACAGTTGGTAGCATAATAATATTCATACTCAAGCAAAGGTTTTCTGTAGCAATGTGAGTCAGCTTCCATGCTAATATGACCAGTAAATAAACCATAGTAAGGTTCTGGAACTGGTATTTACTTCTCACCAAATACAACTCCAGGCCAGTGAATCATGTCTGGGATTGCATTTTGGACTCCCAGCCCTGCTGGCGCTTGTGACTGCATCACTGTACACAAGACACAGAGCATGAAGTTCTGCAGCACTGCAGTGCCTGAGCTGCACCAAGCCATCTGTAGACAACTAAATCCAGCAAAAATGAAGTGCTTTTCATTTCCTTTAGGCTTATTCTTTGCTCTCTTTAGAGACCCCAGAGAGAACACAGAGATATTGGTGCAATTTAGGACTTCTGAATCTGAGCTGTAGTTTCTGAACAGAAACCGTCAAGGTTTGGGAGCAAGCTGCTACAGCCTGATTCCCCACCTAGGCAATGGAAAGGAACAAGGTCTTCTCACCTTACTATGAGATCTGGTTTCTTGTTTCTTTTATCTCCACAAATGACTATAAACTGCAGTCTGAATGCAGCCCATTTGAATTAACTTTAAGGGTATTTAAGAAATGTCTATGTGCTTCCAAGGCCCAAGAACCTATGCAACCACAGTAGAACTTGATTCAGAGAGCATGGTCACTAGCCACTGCAGCCTAAGTCCTGAGGAGTTCCCAGTATTATTAGCTCAAAAGTTCCAGGTGCAACAATTGAGGCTCCCAGACCAAACAAGATGTGTGAAAATACTAAACCACCTTCATCAAACACAGGAATGCTGCCATAATCCTTGGTAAAACCATAAGCAAAAGCTATTTGACCTGTAGGATAACACTGTTAAGAGGAGAGGACAAAGAGCAACTCAGTAAGTCACGAGTGCTCCAGCTGCCAACCCACTGAGTTATCAGAGCTTGAAAGCAGCATGTCATAGACATCCACAATGCACTGCACTATGGCTATTTTTCCACACAAACACAGAAGTGGGAGAAATTTTCATACATTGCATTCTTGTGCTAGGCCATGTAGGCTCGGATGTGAGTTTGAAAATGAGAAGATCTGGGCATGATCTAGAAGTACCAAAGTCAACTCAAAGAGAGTTGTAAGTGGAGTGGCATGCTTCATGACAGTTGAAGGTGAGGGAAGAGGGCACAGCCAGTAATTACATATTAAATCCTTTATCACCTGGTGTGAACCACACAGGTAGTCAAAAGAGTATTTGGTGAGTGAAAATCCTAGACACTGCACCAAAGGAAGCAGGCAGATAGATCTTTATGGTGAGGAATCCCATGCTGCTTTAGTCAGAAAGTCCTTCTGAAGCTAGATAAAATACAAGGATCAAGATGAGATCTAGGGATGAGATGGGGTTTTGTGGCTTAGTAGAATGACTGGGCAAATGTGATGTCAAAGGTAGACAGGATCACAGCAGCATAATTAATGGAGAGCAGAAATGTGTATTAGTTGAGATCCGGGCAGAGAGTGTTATGTGATAAAGAAGAAATTTCTGAACTAGTTATGGAGTTTTTTAAGGAGATAGTGGAAGATTAATATTGATGGAGCTTGGCAGGCTACAGAACTTTGAAGAGGAGAGTTGGGTACCAAGACCATTAGAAGCTTTTTGAAAATGTCTGCAGTACAGGTGCTTTCATTTGGGAGGTAATGGTGTAACCAGCTGCTGTCAGAGTTATAACATAAAGAAGGATGTATATTGAAGGCATCAACAAGTAACAGATTGGCTTTACATTTTGGATGTAATTGATTGACTGTAACGTTCATGAATGAAATGTACAGATTTACAGTCCATTGGAGAGGATAAGAGAGGAACAGATAATGAATGAAGTAGGGCAATTTATTGTAGAAGGTGCAAGTATCATCTCCAAAAGAAACACTAAAGGTTTGATTCAAGTGAGGACACAAATAGAGTCAGATGCAACAGTTTCTAATGTGAGATACTAGGAAAGGCCAGTGCAATCAGCTAATGACAGGGGGGCCTTCATCCATTATAAAGCATCTCCTCTGCAGCTGTCAGCATTGAGGCAGAGCCCCACAGAGCCCAGGATCATTTCTCAGCCCTGTAGTGTTCTTTCCAGGCACAGTTTATATCAAATCTGGGCTTAAAATGGTGAAGAAGTTAAAGTAGAAAAGGCAAAGTGACAGTACTGTAAAATACAGTGAAATTACCTCAAATATTCCTTAAAATAATTAAAAGTTCAAGAATAAAGCATCATCCATTTATTTGCTATCAGTACCTGGAGATAAGAATGCAGACTGACAATGAATGCAATTGCGGGTGTTAATTATTGCTTATAACAGGCACAAAGATTATAGCCACCAACAGCATTAAATGTAATTCTTTATTTAGTAATTTAATATCCTTCCCTGTTCATCTCAATGCATTTTTATACATCTGACCTTCTGTAGACTTCTCATTTTGTCTTCAGTTGAAAGAGCAAAGCTGGTTAATTTCTAGTGACATTTTGTGGCTGCAGAGCTGCTGCAGTGTCTTTTTATACTCAGTTTTGTTTTTAAATCTGAATTCATTGGTTATCTCAGCACACCAGCCCTGTAAGATGGGCAACACTGCTGCAGTGAGAACCCCTCCCTCCTGCTGTGTCCCCAAGCTTATCCTGGCTTCTGGGTACAACAGACATCACCAAGCAGCGGCAAGGACCACAGTGAGATTCAGCTGGACAGTGCTAAGTGCCCTTCCCAAATCCTACCTTCTGTTCATCCAGCTCTTAACACTGGCTTGCACTGAGTGTGACTGCAGCACAGCCAAATCCTCTGGAAATAGCAGTGCAGGGAGTCACCCTGTTACAGTCAAATCAAGCTTTGTCTCAGCTCAGAAACAAACTCAATATCAGTGCTCAAGGATTTTGCTAGAAAATAATGTTTATGGCTTGAAAAAGGGGGTATATTTTCCTAATTATAAGATACCAAAAGTAGGGGAGGGTGCATGTAGTCATCCTGAAAAAGTTAGGAAAAAAAATAAACTTTACAGGCTTGTAAAGGATCCATAGGGAATCATAGCTGCCACTTAAATTATATTAAAGGGCAATAAATTGAAACCAGTAAAAAAGAAATGTGTCCTTACAGGGTGCATTGTCAGCTTATGAAATTCACTGTAGCGGGAGGTCAGTGAGAGAAAGTCTGTGGTTTGTTTTTTTCCCCAAGTACTTTTTGGGTCACTACCAAGATGCTTCCAGTGTTGCAGGAGAAGCTAATCAAACTTCATACTCCGAGGCACAAACCGTGTATGGGGGTCGCAGAGAGCGTCACCCTTGCAGGCAGCCTGTTAAGCATATTCTGCATCTTCCCTCTGACCTCCGCAGGAGGGTGAGGATCTCTACAGCACAGTTGTGTAACTCCAAGTAGCAAATCCTGCCCAAACGCCTCTGGGCTCCTTCCTGCAGAGTCTCCTCTGGTGGGTTTCAAAGCTTGTAACAGCATAATTTTAGCACTGGAAAAATGCTTTTAAGCATGAGCACTGATGAAAGATGCAGAAAGTGAGGCAGAGTTTTTGAGCCCCGAGCATGGTCTCGGGAGAAGCTGTAGCAGGCACAATTTATTGGCAAATAAGAGCGGCGACCTCTCACCCATACCATTATACAGCATCCCAGGTGGAAGACAAAGGCGGGCTCATCTGTGTGCGAGCCCTGGCTGTGAGAAGGATGAAAGGAAAGACACCCTCCTGCCGTTTTTTTCCTGAGGAGCAGAAGTAAATCTCACACGGGGCCTTGCATGGCCTCTAATGCGCTCTCTGAGCCCCATCCAAATCGAAGAATGATGCCCAATCAAAGGCAGTCCCCAACCACCAATCATTCTCATCATGATGAGGTAAAGAATTAAAACAGTGCTGTCCCTGCTTCCTCCTTTCTGCCCACCTTGGTCTTCCTCCTGATCAGTCAGTGGCACACGACAGGATCCTGAGGGTGCTGTGCAAATGTGGGGCAAATCCTGCTTCCCTGAGCCCATCCAAGGCTGCTGGTTATCTTGCCCATGGGTATGGGTGCCCTGTGCATGGCTGTGGGCTCCGTCTAGCCTGCGGGTCCTGGATCCCACCTATAGATGAGCTACAGCCAGGTGCCTGTGTGTGTCCCATGCCTGGTTTTCCTGCTTCCCCACATTTGTATCACACAGCAGAGAGAAGCCAGAATCACTTCGTTCTCCCCAGGCCATCTCTGCAGGGCTGCGCAGGCCACATGGCCCATGCCCACCCAGCACAGGTAGGCAGGAGGAGTCCCCCCGTGCCAGGGCCTGCTTCCAGGAAAGGCTCCTTAATTCCAGCATTGGAAATGAAGAGGAGTTCTCTATTAGCTCTCATATTAATAATTTAGAAAATACATGCCCAATCACTTGTGTTCTCTCCGTTCCCTCTGAACACAGCTGCAAACTGCATTAGGTGTTAGGGTGAATGGATGTATTTCAGATGAGATATTTGTACTGAATTATTAGGGTAGTCTGTATTACAAAATTACTAATAAACATTGCTTCTGGCTCAATTTAGCCTGAACTCAGTGAACCCAGCCAGCGGTGAGAAATCAAAAACTCTGAAATACCCGATGAATGAATCTAACTAATCAAGAAACCCTGCAGGAAGTGGATGCCAGGATTAATGAGCCAGCGGTTTCACCATGCCATGCTGTTATTTCTTCACATAAATGCCCTCAGATGAGATTACCTTTGTCATGAAAAGGAGAAAAGGAAGGTTACATACTTTCAACTGACAGGTTAACTGCCATACCTCCATTACTGTAAGATACATTTTCATGTTCGGAGATTTTTATTCTGGAAAATGAAAATTTAAAGACCACAACACAAATTAAACCGCATTTTCATTTCTAGGAGCAGGGATCATTGCTGCTAGCACAATAATGTAATCTGTACCACAGTGCCATACGATCTCCTGCCTTGCACAAACTTTCTTCCGATGTTAATAGCTGCTCGGCGAATGCAATCTCAAGCTGAGGGTAGGAGCGGGCTCAGCCTTCCGGGGGGATTTGAGGGGAGGGAGACGGGAGAGGGAGAGTGTCAGAGCATTTCATCAAGAGAGCAAATGAAAGGTTCGGTGACATTATCTTTATGTATATTCCTTATACTCCAGAGGTGATGCTGGGTTTAGAGGGAAGTAAACCTGTGTGGATATGTGCTGGTGTAGAAACGAATCCATACACATAAACTTAAATCAGAGCCGATTTATGAGCTGAGTGGAGTCACTCAGAGCAGAAACACACCTTCAGGTAAGCAAATAAGCCCAGCTTGCAGCAGCCCCAGTGCCTGGATTTAGCTACTTTGTCAGTAATAGGCTAATTGCTATTCCACGTAAATGTCCCCTCTCGATTTACACGGATTTCTCTCATTTATTTTCATCCCTTTATGTGAGTGAAGCTGAGCTGCTCCTGTTGTTAGACAGAACCAGTCAGTGTTTCTTTCTTTATTTTATTTTATTTTATTTTATTTTATTTTATTTTATTTTATTTTATTTTATTTTATTTTATTTTCATGTCAGTGAGGGTGAGGTTCTGTGAGAAGTTTGTTTGCACGCAACTTGTGATGTATACAGGTGAAACCTGCAGTTCCCATCCTCTTGTCGACATCAAACATGAGAGCATGGGCTTAGATGCTGAATGTTGCACAGGTTCAGCTGGTACTGAGGGTATATATAATTTCAAAAATCTCCGACACTCGGAATACAAAGATCTATTGCCATGGAAACAAATGTTGTATCAAAGTTGGGTAGAATCAGAAAGCTTTGCTCATAACCAGGACAAGAGTTGCATTAGAATATGGAGGAAATGATGGATGTTTTGGGAGTGAGAATTAACCAGAAAGGCCTTTGCAGGGTCTCTTCATAGGCTGTGATGTTTGGAGTGAAGAGCTGGATGTTATGCGTTCTGTCTCAATCCTCTGCCCCCCACCAGAGAGAGCGTTTTTCTCTACCATTAAAAAGCACATTTTTTTTTTTAAAGATCTTCCACACCGCACTTTACTGCACTCCTACATCATAAAGCTGTCTTGCTTACGGCGATATAAAGCAGCTGTAAAAAATTACATGCCTGTAAGCAACCCTCCATACATTTGGGAGAAGTAGGGTGAGATCTGCACTCCTCACACACAGGCAGGCACCCACCTGTTCCCTGGTGAGAGGAAAGGGGTGTGCAGGAGAGTAGGGCAGGCCCAGGGCCCCCCACTATCATTTGCACACTGATCTGGAGGGCTGACCCCGAATTTCTGATCCAGTGCAGCAGGGCACAGCCCAAGGCCAAGCTGGGGAAGGGGGGCAGGTGGAGGCAGGAACACCCCTTTCCACTCACAGGATGAGCATCTGGGCTGTTTTGGCACCAAGGCTCCTGCAAAAGGGCACAGAGCTTCTTCCTTGGGTGACCCCCGTCTGGCTCACTGCTGGGCCTGGAGCTTCAGTAATTTATCCTCCTTTTATTTCTCTTTTAAATTAAATATGCGTGTGTAATATGCACTTTGGAGCAGGCAAGGACCCTTCTGCGGGTGCCTACAGAGCTGGGCACTCTCAGGTGTGTAATTAAGAGGTGTGTAATTGATGTACAAGGGGAAGAGATCTCAGCGCACCATGTTACAAAATGAAAAGAGGAGGGAAGAAAAGCAGAAAGGAAAACGGGCTGCCGAGTTGCTTGGCAAAGTTCTCCCCCCCACCACACACACACACACACACTGCGCTGTGTCTAACTTTGCCCGGGCTCCACGGGCTCACCCTGCCGGCAGCCGTGAGCTCCTTTCGGGGCGGCATCGGGACACGAAGCGGCAGCCCCGGCCCGCATCCCCCGGCCCCGCTGCGCCTTCGCCCCGCGCCTCAACGGAGCTTCTCCTTTCTGGCAGCGGAAAGGCCAACTACGCAGAAAGATTAACAAAAGTTTATTAATCATGAAGTATTAAAATCGTGATAAATGACACGCTTCGATGCAAAATTCAGGCAAGCAAATCGTTCCCACACGTATGACGAGGGAATCTGTGAACCCGAAAGCAAGAAATCTTGTTCTTCTTTCTTTTTCCTTTTCGCCTGCAGTTCACAACACCTCTCGTGTCTCACACGCCACACCGAATCCTTCATATCACATACCGAAAATGATTTTATTTATCCATTTACATTAACTTGATATAAACTCGTAGGGAAAGGTCAAATGATATGCTTTTATAATAGCTCAAACATTTATTAAGAAACGCAAAATTCAATAAATTAGCACAGACAATAAGTTAAAACATAGCACGAATCGACCAGCATGTAACAAGAATGCTTCATCTACACAAAACATCCTATTTCACATTGTTTGCTCATTCCTCCAGCGGCCCTGCCCTGCGGCGGGGTGACCGGCACATGCAGGCGGGCGGGCCGCGGGGGCCGGCCCGGGCGGGGCGGGGGCCGCGGCCGCGGCGGGCGCCTCCGCCGGCGGCAGCGGAAGATGCAGGAGGGACAATAGCAGCAGGAACGTAAATAAATGCATAAATAAACGTGGGGTAGATTGACAACTAAACCGTCACGAAATCAAAGGTCCGAAAAAGGGAAGTGCTCTTGCTTTTTTTTTTTTTCTTTTCTTTTTTTAACGCGCGTTTTTTTGTCTTTTTTTTTTTTTTTTTTTTTTTTTTTTACTTTTACAAAAACAAAAGAAAAGATTATGTGGTTTTTTTTTTTTGTTTTATCCCCTTTTCTCTCTCTTTCGTTTGTAAATGCTTTTTCGAAATGGATTTGATTTCCATCGGGCTCTCTCCTGCCGCTCCGCTCGCCCGCTCGCCCGTGCCCCGACGGCGCTGCTTTCGTCGAGGACAGGGCGGGCGGGGGTCGCTACTCTTGAGAAATAAACCGAAACCAAAACCAAATCGCATTTCTTCGCAGGGCCGCTCGGATGGGCGGCGGGTCGCGGCGGGGGACGGGCGGGAGGCAGGGCCGGGGGTGCCCCTGGCAGCTGGAGAGAGGCGGCCGTCGGGGGGCGGGAGGGGTGGGAGGGGGGTAGGGGGGGACGCGGGGATGGCTGAGGGGGTCTCGGCCCACAAACCAGTCCGGTGGCGTCTGATTTCAGATCCTGAGTCGACTCCCTGGTAAGTCAGGTGGGGGCAGGTGGGGGCCCGCCGGGGCGGGGGCCGGGGCGGGGGCGGTGGGCACTGGGGTCGGGGGTGGGGGCGGGCGAAGCGGGGTCGCGGGGCGAGGCGGCGGCGGCGGCGGCGGCTCGGGGCGGCGGCCATTAGGTGAAGCTCATGGAGACTGTGTGCTCTAGTGCTTTGCGGCGGAGGGAGGCGATGCTGGTTCCCCGCCACACGTCGCTGCTGTCCGGGGAGCTGCAGAGCTGCGGCGAGCCCGTCACGTTGCTGGGGCCGGGCAGCGAGGCGGGCACCATGCCGGGGAAAGCGGGCTGATAGAGGTGCGACTGCAGCCCGGCGCCGTTGGAGCCCGCCAGGCTGTTGGAAAGCCCCATGGAGTTGGGCGGCGGCCCGGCCGCCAGGCTGCACTGGGACAGGGACTGCGCCATGGCCTGCTGCCTGCCCAGCGCCGGCGGCAGCGGCAGCTGCGACACCCCGGGCATGGCGGCGGCGGCCCAGCGCGTGTCGTTGGCGTGGAAGGAGCAGAGGCTGTCGCCCATGGCGGCGGCGGCGGCGGCGGCGGCCGAAGGGAACTGCGGCAGCCCCGGTGTCGGCAGCAGCGTGCCCGGGGCGCGGAACACGTTGGTCGTCTTCTTGCGCTTCTTCCACTTGGCCCGACGGTTCTGGAACCACACCTGGGGGCCGCAGCGACACACTCCGTTAGCGACACCCGCCCCGTCCTGCCCGCCCCGACCCCCATCCCCCGCCTCCCCCCGGTCCCGGCGCTAGGGGGCGCGGCGGGAGGGACCCCTGCCCGCTCGCCCTCCCGTGCCTCCTCCGGCCTCACGCACTATTGCGGCCCCACGAGCCGCGGTGCGAGCTCCAACTGCTGCAACTTCTGGCAACGAGAGGGTCTGAGTGTCCCACCCTGGACGGAGCTGCCCGCAGCCCCCTCGCTCGGGAGGAGGTGAGGCGCGAGGAGACGCGCCCATCCCCGTTCTCCTCCCTCTCAGGAAGGAGAAAATAATAATGCCAAAATGCCAAACGAAATACGCCACGGGGCAGAGCTCTGTGCCCTCTGGGGAGCAGAGCGGCGGAGCCGAGCGCTGAGCAAAGCTCCGGGGCGGCCCCGCGAGCGGCGAAGCTTGGCCCTGTCTCAGTCTCACTCCCGCTATTCTTCCTTTCCTTCTTTCTTTTTCTCCCCCTCCCCCCCCCCCTCCCCCTTTAACAGAAGGGTGGTTTTGGTATAAGCGGAGCTTTGCCCGGCGAAAGGGCGCTGCGCTGCTTCCGACAGCACCGGCATGTGTGCTAGGGGTAAAGAGCAACCAGCCTGAAACGGGGCTGAGCGCTGCCGCCCCCCGGCAGCCGGAGTTTGCCGTTCAGTCCTGTGTATACCTGGCACGGAGAAACACCCATTAACGGGGGCGAGCAACTGTAAAGGAACTAAATGTTATACGAATAATCGAAAAACCGAGTTCAATTATGTTTTAGGGTTAATAGTTAAATTGCGGCTACAAAGTCTTTTATGTTTCATGGTTTGCTGGTGTCGTAAAGAATCTCCATCAGGTCTGATGGCCGCAGCTCATAGCTGCACCCCATATGCTTTTAAAATGTGAATGTTTCCAATTGAAAACTGGTGCATGACAGATGAGAACTCAGAGAAAACCTGGGGGAGATTTTGAAAGTGCACACATGGCACTGGAGAAATATATTACCCGTGGGCACCGGGCAACTTCGGACTCCTTTTAAAATGCAGCTAACACCTGAAAATTATTAATACAACAGTGAGAATCTAATGGAGGTTGGAATCTAAAAATCTGCCTTGATGATATCTGCTGTTACAGTAATATAGACATACTGTAAATGTATTTCAAAATATATAGCCCATTTAATTCCCCAGCTATAAATGGGTTAGAAACAGAGAATATCACTTTTTTTTAGTCTTTTTTCTTTCTTTTTTTCTTTTTTTTCCCCTTCTCTCTTCCTTTTCCTTTTACTTTTTTTTTCTTTTTATCTTTTTTTCTCTTTTTTCTTTTTTCTTTTCTTTTTCTTCTTTTTTAATTTTTTTTCTTTTTTTTTTCTTTTTTCTTTTTTTTTCATTTCTTTCTTTTTTTTTTTTCTTTCTTTCTTTTTTTTTTTTTTCAGAAGCCAGAGCTTTATGAAGATCTCATTGGAATCCAGCGGATGATTAATGTGAAGATTTGGTAGGAAATCTGGAGAGCTGTATTAAAGCTCAGATCTCAGGTTCATTTCGATCAGCCAGCCGTGAACTCTGGGCCGAATTCATTACACTTTAATAGTGCTGGGAGAGGGAGAAAATGCAATTTCTCATTCCATTAGAAAACTAGAAAATACTCTCAGCTTGTCCCCTATTAAGATGTGGCAGGTGACGGGACCATTGTGGGGGACACGGTCAATGGAATTACAGCACATTATTTTTGTTCGTATAAAATATTGAAAGGCAAGCCTGACTGTGCAGAAGTTATTTCACTGATTTGGTTTTTATGTAAATAAAATATTGAAAGTTAATTAATCCGTGCTAGAGACTAATGATTATGCTTATTATATTGCATTTGATCGCGTAATTTGCATGATTCTCGCATTGCTGCTTAATAAGCCATTCCAGGTTATAAATAATTCTGAAATTGGTTTCTAATAATGGCATGCTATAAAAAGAATGGTTTTATTACACCAGCCTGAAAAGCAGAGCAATATCAGACGTGGAATTGGACTCTCGTTTAAGCACCAGCCGCTCTAATAATTATTTAAATGTATCATATACATTAAATACAGATCTAGGACGAGGGAAGAGGTAATTTATCCTGGCATCCAAAACCCTTAAAAACATATACAGCCGCTATAAATTAACTATTTATATCACTTCTTAATCAATGCGGAGCCCTCGCGCTGCAAGGAACGTGTGGGCAATCTGTTAACTATAAAGAAAACTATAAAGTACTTGTATAAGAACATAAACCAATTACTATTTAATTTAAATTTGGTCAAGGAGCGGTGGTACAGCAGATTGTGAAGTAAATACATTTTACATAAATTATTTTGCACTAGATTACATAATGTTAATCATTCTGAAGTGTTAATTAAGAAGGTTGTGTTGATCTGATTACTTTTTAAACTACAGAACATTATTGTAAAAAATATTTAAATTGCCACCCTATTAAACTGTTTTTATCAGCAGCCTCGAGCTATTATCATTGGTTTAAGATTATGCTGAGGCCATTAAAACACTTTGTCTTTCTTTCTACGGATTTCTTTGATGTGCTGTTAGAAAATAACTATTTCCATTTTATATTTTACTTCATTTACCACACTCCTAATATTGAAATTGGTATCATTAACCTTTGGGAAACCCAATAAAGTTTAATAGACCTCGTTTTCTTTTTTCATAGAGTCAGTTGTCCAATTATATTTTATTTGTGAATCTAATTTCTTTCTTAATTTAAAGTAATTATAGTCCTGCGTAGGCTGGGTCAAATTGTTTTACTTTCTAGAAGCAGACGCGCATTTTCTGTCACATTCAGGACCTGGGACGGTTTCTGTTGAGGGGTTTCTGCTGCGTGCCTTTATTTGGCAGAGGGGCCAGGGCTTGCCGACGGCAATTTTGAGAGCCGGAGCTCCCAGAGCGCTGCCCTGAACTGAGAGAGCGCATCCCACAGTGAGCGCTCCGCTCCTGAACTGCGCCCTCGGCGGGATATTAACGCAGCCCTGGCCCCGGAGCGCACGCCGAGCGGTCCGGCAGAGATCCATCTCTCACTTCTTCCAACTCCTCTCGTTTGCTTTCAGTGGTTTCTTATGTGCCTACGTGCACGGGTATGTCTCTCTGTGTGCATATCTGCGCGCACTCTAGGCGATAGAAAAATCGCTCCCTGCGTGTCGAAGTTACTCGCTCCTCCTGCCGAATCCGACATCCTAATCGAGGAAACACCTATTTTGGATACCTCTGCGCTCATCAAAAGTGCCTTTTGGCAGACGGCTTCCTCCACTCCCTCTGCGCCCTCCTTTCAGCACCGCGAACAGCTGCCCCGGCGACGGGGAGGGAGAGTGGGACGCGGGGACGGCCTCGCCGACCCGGGGCGATTCCTCTGAGCTCGGACCCTTTGCCACGCTGGGGCTGCCCCCTCTCGGGCTATGACTCCTGCGTCCTCCTTTGAGCTCCAGGAGCCCACACGCGGGCCGTGGGCAGGAGCCTCTCCGCTCTCGTCCCGCTCGGGATAACGGCGGCGCGAGCGTGTAGGGGACAAGGGGACGGCCCTCGGCGCGCCGTCTCCGCCACCCTCCTGCGGGGACAGCGGAAAGGGGCGGGGAGTGAGAGGGTCCGGCTTAGAGCCCGAACTGCTGCTCTCGGGGGTAGTTTCCCCGGCTGTGGTTTCGGGACGCCAACCCCCCGGCCGCACCCTCGAGCCCGGCGCCAGCCCAGCCGTAGCCCGCGGCCCCGGGATAAGAGTGTGGCCGGAGCTGGCGCTGCGCGGGGACGGCAGCACGTACCTGCACTCGGGACTCGGTGAGGCCGATGCGCAAGGCCAGCTCCTCCCGCATGAAGATGTCCGGGTAGTGGGTCTTGGCGAAGCTCCTCTCCAGCTCGTTGAGCTGCGCCGGCGTGAAGCGGGTGCGGTGTCGCTTCTGCTTCTGCTGGCCCTGCTGCTGTCCCGCCTGGCTGGGGTTCTGGCCGCCCTGCTGGCCTTGCTGCTTGTCGGCGTCTTTGGCGCTGACGGCCAAGGAGCTGGGATTGGATCCCACCGTAGTGATGTCCTCCCCCGGCAGCAGGGTGGTCCCTTCCACCGTGTCCGAGTTGGGGGCCATGTCTCCCGGGTGTCCCCCCGGATCCGAGCCCCCTACTCCCAGCCGGCACTTCACCGCCTCCCGGTGTCCCAGCAGCTCGGCCGCATCTTTCATCCCTGCGAAAGCAAAGGAGCCGCGGTCACTGCCCTGCAGCCGGGAGGGTGGCCCCAGTCTCAGCCCCGCTCGCGTCCATCGGAGCGGCGAGGAGCAACCGGCCTCACCGGCCCCACCTCCCGCGGCCCGCAGAGCCCCCAGCCCGCGGCAGCTCGAGGAGGGGGAGAGAAAACTTTACGGCGAGCCGCTCCTCTCCCCGCTTAAATAACAGCTTCCCGCCGGGCCTCCCCTAACGCGGTGAAGGGAGGGGAGCGGGGCGAGGGGGAGGGGGGCAAGTTTTGCCGGGCTCTGCTCGGGGTTTTCCCAGCTGATAAAAGAAAGAAAGAGGTAGAGAGAAAAGAGAGAGAGATGAGGCTGCGGCTGCCCTGCTGCCAGGAGCGTTACCGACCGAGGAGCCGGGAGGGGGCCGCCGAGCAGCGTTCCCCTCTCCTCACTCTTCTCCTCCGAAACAACGTACGGATGAAGAGCCACAAAGAGGTGGATAAAGAAATTTGTTTTGTTTTTTTGTTTGTTTGATTGATTTTTGTGGGTTTTTTTTTTTTGTTGTTGTTGTTTTGATTTGATTTGGTTTGGCTTTTTTTTTTTTTTTTTTTTTTTTTTTTTTTTTTTTTTTTAAGGAAGGAAGTCGAGAAGAACGCGAGCAGGCAAGCAGGAAAAGGCCACCCCATACTCCTTCGTAAATACCATCGAGCTCTTCTACCCTAAAATAATAATACTCATCATAATCGTAATAACGCACAGGTATGTGTATAAAAACAAGGAAAAAGAGATTAAATGATCCGCAACTCGCTGAGGATCTGCACACTCCTTAGGTCTCCCTCTCTGTTTCCCTCTATTATTATTATTATTATTTTATTTTTTTTTTAGGACGATGTTAAATCAAATTAAACTTTAATACAGTACAATTACTTTTAAAGGAATTAGCCCATTTAGATCGCATTAAGGTGAAATAAGGAACAAATTGTCAATTTCCTGCCCCGGATTCCGCCCCGCTCGCCGCCGCCGGTGCAGCCGCCGCGGGGCGGGGGAGCGCCGAGGAACTCACCGAGACGGGCGTCCAGGAGGTCGGCGTGAGACAGCATCGCGCACCGCTCCAGGGCGAAGGCTGTTCCCCCCCAAATTTTAGCGGCCTTAAGTTATTTAAAATAGATATAAGATATAAGATATAGATATATATAGATCGCCTAAATGAAAGAAAATTCGGTGTGTGGTTAAAAAGGGGGTCTCTTGCATTATAATGTCCTTTAGAGAGACGGGGAGGTGCTTAACACTTCAATGAACCCGTGAGCAGCTCGGCGCGGGGACCAATCAGGAGGGCAGCCTGCAAATGTCAGCGCCCGGAGCGCCCCGCTCCGCCCGCCCGCCGCCCGCCCGCCGCCGCCCCGGCCTCCCGCCGCCGGCCCGCTCCGCGCCGCCGCTCCCTTCCCCGCTCCGCTCTCCTCCGCGCCCACCCTCCCCCTTTCCCCTTCTCCCTTCTCCTCCGAGCGCGCAGTGGCCGCCCCTCTCCTATCTCCGGGTCACCCGTCATTTATCGGGTTTTATCATTCCTTTTCTCCCTCTTTTTATTTTCCGTGCCTTCTCGGAGCTCGCCCTCTGCCCCGAACAGTTCTGGCTCCCCGGGGGCGGCTCCGAGCCCCCCGCGACACAAGGGATGTTGCGAACGGCTGTGCTGCGGCGCTGCCCCTCTCGTCCTGGGGGCGGGTGGGACGGCGGCTCTCAGGCGGCCCCAGCGGGAGTGGAAGTCCCGACAGTGTCCCCGACAGCGCCTTCCCCTCGAGTTCGACTCGCGTCGCATCGCATCCCCCGGTAAAAGGGAGCGAGCAGCGCGTGTCCCGGCGGGTGCGGGAGCCCCCGAGCCCGGATTTCGCCATTAAAGTTTGCAAGTTGGGCTCGCCTGCAAACTCAATTTAAAGCAGTAAATAAAGTTAAATGCTTTTTATTTTCCTCTTGAATATGTTAAACTACTTGAACAATTTAAAGTGCTTTGCACAAGTGAAGCGAACCATTTCTAATGTTCTGATTTTTCAAAGCCAGCCAACAACAAAGTTTAGATTAGTAATATATTTCTAACCAGAGTAATTTTCAAGATCATTAGGCATTTATGTAATTAGTGCCAAATCTATAAGCTTTTATTACGATTATTAGAGTAAAATCAGTATAAATTTGTACTAATTTACTACTGTTTAGACTTGGCTGTCAAGCCAAGAGGTTCTTATTGTAAATGATAACTGAGGAAATTAAGTGCAAAATTCTGTACCATTTCTGATCCGCTCCTAAACAATCCGTTTCAATTGTATTTGTAGCAGAACATAATGCCCTTTTAAAGTTATTTGACTTGTATTTTTATTTGCAAAACAAGAAAAATACCCTTTACCCGGGCGCAATGAAAACTGATATTTACTACTTCCAAGTTGATTAACATTGATTTTTAATTCAGAAGTGATGCAATTAAGATTATTCATTTAGTGTAAATAAAGCTTCCACCAAAAAGGGAGCCCATTGAAGTCTGTGTTAAATAATATAGCGCCAATGGCCTTTTTTTTCCTCCGTCCGATTGACTTACACAAAACATTGTAAATACAGCTCGCGAACAGATGCAAGAGTGGTTTTGTTTGCGGCTCAGATGTGCGGGGTTTCGGCAGCGACTGAACGAGGAGACAAAGGAACCGGCCGACCGATCTCTAGGGCAGTTTTGCTGCCTTTTTTTTTTTTTTTTTTTTTTTTTTTCCCACCCCCTCCCTCCCCTCCCCGCTCAAATCTTTGGCTACATTGATTCAATTCAGCTTTCGAGATGTCGGGCTGTTGCAATGAACCTGAGTGCCCGGGAACGGCAGCTGAGAGCAGGGGGAGAGACCCAGAGCCGGGCCACAATTTAGATGGAGAGACACAGAGAGAAAGAGATAGAGGTGGGGTGGGAGTTTCGGGATTTTTTGTTTTATTTTATTTTATTTATTTATTTTTCCTTTTTTTTTTTTTTTTTTTTTTAAATTTTTTTGTGGGGGTGGAAGATGGAGGGGGGGAGGGGTGGGTGTTGAGTGGGGGTTGGAGGAGATATCTTATTTCTTCGGCTACTTTTATTATTATTATTATTATTATTTTCTTTGAAAATCACAGTTTCTTGTGCAGCTCCAATGGAGAAGGGGACGCTCGGGCCTTGAACGTTCCCGAGAGCCGCCCGCGGCCGCTGCCGTGCGCCGAGAGCCGCGGAGTGGAGCCCCCAAAGGCGCAGCCGGAGTGGTGCGGGGCCGGGCCGGGCTCCGCCGGCGGGGAGAAGGGCGGCGGGCGGCGGCGGTGCCGGGGTGAGCGGCCTTTTCGCTGCTGCTGCGGCTCTGGCCCTGCCCGAGCACGGGCACCGCGGCTCCGGGCTGGAGTTAGCGAGGGGTCCGGGCTCGGCCGGGGTCCGCAGGGCGCTCAGGCTGTCTGCAGCTACAGGGGAAAGTGCCCCGGCGGTGCGGGTACGGGCTCCGCTTCTGCGGAGCTTATTGCGGGCAGCAGCGCGGCTGTACGTGTGTATCCGTGCCGTGTTGTTGTGTGTTTCAGGTCGATAAATAAATGTGTAATAGTTAATGTGCAGACACATCAGAGTAATAACAATGGGATGAAATCAAAGGATTATCAATCTCTGTTAGTAACTGCTGAATAACAATGTTGCAGTGTGATTGATAGCGCGCTTCATTTTATGACTTTTCTATTGCTCTTGATTTTTATAGCAGTATAAACAAACTAAATCATTTCTTCCAAGACTTCAGAGCGCAATCGTCTTAGGGGAAGGGGGGAAATCAGAGAAGGAAGTCCGCGTGAGGGAAAAGGGAGAGCGGGGCTGACGCTTAAGCGTGTCAGAGAAAAAAAAAAAAAAAAATGACAATGGGGTATATGTAAAAATCTCTAATCACATTCCGCTTCCGCACACTCTTGTTTTGTCAAGTGCCTGAATTCACCTGGGCAGCGCTGGAGATGTATTTACAAGGATTTTATTTCCCGTCATCTTTCCATTTTCCCAGCGTAGCCAGAAAACTGCCAGTCAAGTCCATTCCCTGTTATAATTTACGGTATTCCCCACATGATCGTAGGAACTGAAGTTCTTAACAAGGAAAAGCTTTAGCGCAATGGCCCAAAATCTTCAGAGTGACAAGAGTGTCTTCAGAAATCACTTCAGAGCAAAGTAAAAGGATTTTCTATGACGGATCCAGTGATTTTTCCTCAATAAATAGGTTTTAGATTGTTACACACACGTAGAACTGGAACAAAGGGAACTACCAGAAAATATATTGGTTGCCCCTAATAAAATTTATTTAGACAGTTTACTTCTCATAAAAAATAGAGATTGAATTTCGTACAGGAGCGCCTGCCAAGGGGCTTGGCACCGGGAGGGAGATAGTCTCCCCCCCTCGCCTTCTTTCTCTTTCCGTCGGGCCCGATGCGGGGTCCGGGCCGGGGCCGCCGCTCCCCGCGGGCCGCCGACCGCCTGCGGAAGGGCTGCGGGCCGGGGCGTGCCGCAGCCACTGCGACGTAACCCCAATTCTCCGGTGCTGTGACCCCGGGAAAAAAGGGGAGAGAACTTTCCGGCCCCCGGCGCTCTCCCCCCTCCCCTCGCAGCTAAACTCAAGCCCTGATTGAATGAGGCTGTAATATAAACAAGTGTATTTAACCAATTCTGCTCTGATTTAGGAACAGAACCTTCTTTTGGCAGAATAATTATATTTGGAGCAAGAAACACGATAAAATAAGGTTAAACTGCTAAAGTCAGCGGGGTGGCTTGGCGTAAATGGCTGATCGGTTTTGTAATTTGATATTTTATTTATGTATTTATTGAGCATCCATCCAGTTAAGGGGGCTGCTGTATGCAGAGCGACGTAATTGCTTTTTACACTTAGCACACGCTCCTGGCGTTTATAGGATGTAACTTTGGGCTGCCTGGCTTCTCCGCGCTGCTTTTTTGGTATCTCCAGACGGCAGTGCTGAAATATCGGATATTGTTATTCACATTCCCGCTCCTCAGTGCTGCATTGTAACATTGTTCGCTTTAATGAGAGGCGCCTCCCTCAATAATTAACGACCTCACATTTCCCTATTTTCTTGCCTGATGAAAAGAATCAATTTTAATTCGTCGTAAATTACGGCTATGCTTTTGAGTGTTATTTGCTTATAGAAAACAAATCAAGTGACTTAGGCTCCTGTTTACTTTTCCACATCGGCACAGCCTAAGCACAGATGACAAATCAAACTATATCCTTTCGTTAGGCGTGATTTGGAGTTAAGAAATGGAAAAACATAAACACGTGTTTTTATTTCAATAAACCCCCTCGAAAAAATGACTTATTTGGAAAAGAAGGACAAGGCTGCCAGCAGCCACAGATCCCGATTTATTCATTCTAGTCAGAGCTAAATATGATGATCATCGCTGCTTTACGACATTAGGCTGCATGCAGCATTTTGTAGCTGTAATAAATATACTTCTTTGATAGCAACTTTATGAAGTTTAAACATATCCGAGGCAAGAACGATCGCAGCTGATAAGAAACGCAGCCGTCAGACGTTCCGAAAATAGCCTTTCCGAGCACGGCACGGAGAGCTCGAGCCTCCTGTCATCCTCCCTCAAACACGTTTAAGAGCATCGTCTTCCTCTTATTTGCTTATTTATCTGAATATCTGTATCTCACTCCGGCTAAGTCAAAGGCGGCATCTCCGATTGTCTCCTCGCTGGCAGGCTGCGGGGAAGCGCTCGACAGCGGATCGGGTGCTTTAGATTGAAAGGATGGCTTCTATCAATTAATTTTCATCACAACTATGACAGCCAGTCTTTTATGGGGAAAAAGCTATTTTAATACAACGTACGCCTGACACCCCCGCACCCGACCTCCTGCGTGCAAATGCAAACTCTGTACACACGAAAGTCACCTCCTTCTCTCCCCCAGCTTTGTGTGTATGTGTTTATGTGTGGTCTTGTGCCTTATTAATGTAAGTTCCGAAACTTGGAAATGCCGAGCATCCGTACGAAGCTCCTCGTTGTTCCGCGTATTTAGTCAGGCAGGAATTATCAGGGTTACTCCAAGCAAAGAGATGACCATTACGAACCGTGTTTAAGATACGCGTCTGTGTAGGGATACAGATCAGTTCTGGGAAGAGTATTCCTGCTGGCGTTTGAAGTATTTATTTAACAAGCCAGCGTATTTATTTTATTTTAATGCGAAATTTCCCCGTGTGGCAGGAAAAACGAGCCGCCAGGCATGGCAATGGCACGACGTACATCGCGGTCTGACGCGGGGGGATTTAACTTTCTCCTTTATTAACACCGCAGCTTTAATCCCTTCAATTACATAGGCGGTATATAGTAATAAGAAACATACATATTTTGTTTGTATGTGTTAAGTTCGCTGCTTTTCTGATTTCTATTTACTCAAGATAAATAATCATATATCAGTTATTCAGTTAGGTGACAAGTCTAGTAATTGGAATAAAAAGAAAACATCTCATCCTTATCTCTTCCTATAACTAGATATAGCGCTAATAAGACTGCATCAATCTTATCTGGCAAATAAATAAAATAGACAAACAAACAAATTCGCCTCCAACAAGTTAATGTGGTGTATCTGAGTGGAAAGTAGATATTTTCACGCATTCTGGAGATGAGGAGTGACTTTTAATAAAATCACAAGAAAAACAAATGTAATTCTGTAAGCAATTTCAGAGCTCAGCCATCTCTCCCGCGCGCCGTTACTTAGCATTCTCCGCCCGTCCTAACCTTTTCTTTTAAAAACCAGTTAGTTCCAGAAATATGACTGTCACTCAATCTGGGACCTTTCGATCCACCTTCCTTTATTATTTTGGGGGCAATTCTAGAGGTAATACGGCTTATTTTACAAGGATGATTTTTGTTGACTTTTTTTTTTTTTTTTTTTTTTTTTTTCCCCTTCCTCTCCCCCCCCACCCCCCAACCCCCCTTCTTTATCCCTCTTGCCCGACTGCGGCTAATTCGGGGCGTCTATATTCACTCAATTAGAGAAATCTAAAGAGAAAATCGATCTTCCATCTGCAGAAATGCCAGCTTAACAAATTAGATTCTTGTTTCGTGCAGGTGATTTGGTGACAGTCGGGGAATTAGAAGTAATAAGTTGTTGTGTTGGAGACCACCTCCCCGGCCCCGGCCCTCCGCCCTGCCCCCGGCCGGGCCCCGCCGGGGAGCGCCGCGCCCGCACCCGCCTCGGGCGCCTCCTCCTCGGGCCGGGCCGGCGAACAGCCACCGCCACCGCATCTCCCGCCGTAATTAGTGCTGCTGCCCTCCATGTGGGCTCGATTAAACCGTGATTTAGCCGAAAGAAATATAATTATGGCTGCAAATAAAATAATCAGCATTGAAGAGCGATTTCCTTAATGAGATGGAGCGGTTGCACGTCACGGAGTAAAGGGGTCTCATTAAGAGGTGGTAATGAGGCTTGGGTGAATATTGGGAGTTGCACAAAATATCCGCAACCGGTGAAGATCCCGGCGCCGGGCTCCCGCTCCCGGGGAAGGTCGGAGCCCGCTGCCGTCCGGCCCGCAGACCCGACCCCGCTGCCCCCGCCGGAGGCCGGGAGCCCCAATGCCCGAGGCGCCTGGATAGAGGGGTTTTGATTGTTGCTAGTTTCTTAAAACCTCTAGGACGGCTGTTTTTAACGAGAGGAGCAGCAACGCTCAGTGGCTCCCTCCTCCTGTGTGCCCGCTGTCCGCCGGACTCCTTGGCTGCTACTATTGCTCCGTTTGGGTGATGTCCCCAGCCCGGAGACCAAGCAGGGACCCTTCATGAGGCAGGAAAGAACAGCTGTGAGGGCGTGAGGCCATTCCCCACTGAACCACAAAGAGGAGAAGGCTGCTCAGATCCAAAATGGCAGATGAGGAAGAACCAAACCCACGAGCTCACTGCTGAGCGCCAGGGAGGCTCTCACCAGACGAGGCTGCAAAGATGTCCACCCAGCATCCATCTGCTGCATGTGCATGGGGCTTCGTCCTGTGCGATGGCGGCCAGTGATGTAGTGCTGTGAGGGAGGGATAGACAGCCAGGCCTGGGCTGTTGGAGTTCTGAGGGGCTGGGGGAGGAAAGGCCTGGAGGGGAGTCACCGCAGAGCCCAGGGCAGTGTGAGAGGGCATTGCCATTGACCAGGTCAGAGAGGGGCTGTACGGTGCTGTCCTAGGGCTGAGGAGGCTGCTTCACCATCACTGAAAGGCAAGGCCCATCGGTGAGCAGAGTGCTATATTTACATAAAATAAAAGGGAAGCAAATGGGGTAATAGGCTGCCTAACTCTCCCTGGGGAAATTACATGCTGGCTCTGCTGTGTGATAGAGGGAAAAATGTTGTTTTGCGTTCATGTCCCCTGCCCCCCCACCAAGATTTTTTTGTGTGTGTATGTTTTAATAGTGTAAAACTGTGCACATCTTGGTGGTTTTTTTGAACTAATTAAGAAAAACGGCTTGCATATGAAATACTAAAATAAAATAAAGGGCAGGGTATTTTTCTTTCTTTTCCTATGTTCTCAGTAACTTAAAGATGAGACTTCATTCTTATTGTCAGCAGGAACGGTTCTCCCCTCAACCCGACACCCGCACCACCTGGTAAAGGTCAGGCCTCGTGATGAGGAAAAGGTCTGTGTGACATTAGCACGAAATCAAGGAACGCTGTATTGGCAGCAGAGAACTGGGAACCATGAGACCAGCAGAGCCCCTCGACTGGAGGCACCATACAACACTCTGACCTCGGTGCAATGTGTTTTCCTGAGGGTGGTCTCTGTGCACTCAGTGTCAGTGTGTATGTGGAAGGGTTTTGTAGTGTTAAGAGATTTGCAACATTATTTATTTATTTATTTACAGAAGCTCTCATCACAAATGCTCACATTTGTCTCCTATTTCACTGCTTTCTAAGATGATGGAGATGTGTAGGACTGGCTGGGGTGCTTCATCGGTAAAGAGAAAAAAAAAAGAAAGAAACATCTCATGTTTTTCGGTGCTGGTTCTGCTAGAAAGAATTGTGCGTCCTGTTTATAAAAAATAAAAAAAAAAAGAAAAAAATTGTCTCAGAAGACTGCTGCTGGTTGGCTGGAGAGAGATGCTTTTGTCAGAAGAATGCTTTCTGATAGGGTTTCATTGTCAAACCTCCCACCGCTGTTTTCTTGACCAGCATGCCATGTTATGAGCAACTTAAAACTTTTGCCAGTGGACCTCTCTCTTCCTGATCCATGTGGCCAGTGGGTAAGTTTTGGGTCATGGCTGACAATGTTTGAATCAATGTTCTCAAAGGAGAAGCATTTCTGCTTCCTGAAGCACAATAATGAACGTGGGACTCTTTTCCTGTATTCCAGGTCACTCACAGAATCACCCAGACCTTAATATACATTGTGTTTATGTTTTTCACATTCAAATCCATCTGTCTCTCTGAACTGAAAGCACAAGTTCGTGCTGTAGCAGGTGCTTGCTGTAAGCAGGGTGACTTAAGGGAAGCTGAGACACAGCACTCAGGGTTTTGTTTGCTCTATTGCTATAGAAGATACAATACTGAAAGTCATCTTTTTCCTTATGCTGCAGAGGAGAAGGTGTCATTTTTTGATGGCAGAATATACTTTGTATATTGGCATAATGTTTGGGCGTGAGGTCTGGAGGATGTACAGAAGAAGTATTTCATTTAACTTCAGAGCAGTGGCCAAGCAGTAAGTTGGTAGAGCCCTAGGACTTCCTTTGTTTCCCACATTATGGGAGTACTTGTGATTGCAGGTGCCTGGTGGAGATGTGCTGGGGAAACTGCACTCATCTCATCATTAACAGAAAAAAGCTTTAATTCAACATCACAGTGACATATCACAAGTAGTCTATGTATGTAATAACTGTCTGACTGCTTTTACCTTCACCCAGTATAAATATGGTGTTCTGTAGGTGGATTACTTCCGCCTTGAATAGTATCATTTGCTAGGATGTGTACAATTGTGTGAAAGCACACCTGAGAGCTGGAAAAATTTAGAACCCTTAGAAGTCAAAGAATTAATGGCAGTGGTGGCATCTCGTAAGAGCGTATTGAATGATGATGTCAGAGTCTAGGAACTCCATCATAACTTCTGCCCTTTGCACACTCTGATGATGGCAGGAACAAAGATGGGCACTGTCATGTAGTTTTAGACTTAGTGTACTGGATTTTCTTTACCAGTACTGGAAGCAATGATGGCAGTGACATTTTGTTCCTGTTCATTTCTGCTCACTGGGAGTGAGGAACTGGAGAGAAAGTAATGTATTAGGGCATCCAAATTGGGGAGGGAGCCAGAACGCAACGTGGAACTTAGCTGCTAGTAATCAGCAAATCGAGTCTCCATTTGCAGTGCTGGCCTCTCTGAATGTTAATAAAGTTCTGCTTCCTTCCCAAGTCACATTATTTACAGCTAATGAATCAGTGAGAGGTTGCAGGGGAGAGTCTAGCGTGGGGATGGTGACATGCTGGGGGAGGAAACCTCCTGCAAGTGGCCTTCTTTACTTTGGATGGCTCCCAGCTGTCACTGCTCTTCTCTCCTGTGCTGTCTTCAGAGTATGCCTTCCTTGTGCTCTGCAGGGGAAGAATTAGAGAAGCAGAGATAAAATAGCCCAATACAGTCAGGATAAGTGTGTTCCTTTTTGAACTCAATGTTTGAAAACAGTAGCTAGCTCCTTGGACTGCTTGTTGAGATTCCTAGTGAGAGTAAGAACTCGGAGAGGGCTTGTCTTTATGTAAGTGTTGGTAAAACTTCTCTCATCTCAGTGTAGCTCAGGAAGTAGTTGACTGGTGGATGAATGTTTTGTCTTGTGACAGTTTGGCAAGGTCTTTATCCTGATTTGCAAATGGTGCTGTTGTTTGGGATCATCTAGCCACAGTAAGATTTTAAGCACAGTGTATGTGATTTCAGGCATCTGTGATGTTTTGGAAGGTAGGGTGCATTGCTCCTTGGCTTGAGTAATGCATTTGGAGACCAGCTGTTGTGTATCCAGTCTAACTAACTACTTTCCAACCGGCTCTCCAGCTCTTATCCCTCTTCATCCTGCCCTTTCTCTCTGAACACTTCAGTCAGATTTACCAGTTGACAACTTGAGTTCTGGTGCAGAACAATTTAAAAATCAGCTACAGACTGAAACAACAGTTTTCACATCTTGCAATGTGTGTAATCTTCCTCTTGTAAGAGAATAGTTGCTTCTGCTTGGTTAATAGCACTATCTACCACTAATACAATATTCTGCATACTTAAATCATCCCGTAATTATTAAGTTAAACTTAATCTTAAAACTATCAGTGCTTACAGTCTTAGAAGTATCAAAAAGCTCTGTTTGAGTGCGAGCTTGTGAATTAAGTATTCCTTACTTCTCCAGTCAGTTGTGATTTGTTCACTTGACAACTTTTACCAAGGATAGAAGTACAAAACATGAAATAATACTTTCTCATCTAAATTGTGGCCAGTATGTAAGTGTTCCTTTTGCTTAAAAAAACACATAAGTTTTTTCCCCCACATTTTTCTGTTTGAGATTCACAAGGGAAAAGCAAAACTTGTGTGTAGATTGGCTATTTTAGAAAGAACTCAGTAGGAAAAGTAGCACGTATCTTTGAAGTTAAGCCATCTGTAAAGTGCTCTTGATCATAGGCAACTGATGATGTTGCAATTTTTGAGCAAGGTTTTATACTTTATGGTACAAATAGAGAGTATCTGTCCAGCTCCAGCTGAGTTTTTCATTAAAATCAAATAGAAATTTTTCTGAAAGGTGCAGATGGGACTGGAATTTTCTGTTTATCCACAGGATGTTTGTAGTCTTGGCAAAACTGTCTGACCTTTTTTACCTTAACGCTTCATCTTTGTAATTTGTCTTGACTTTACTCTAGCAGGACTTCTCTTAATAAAAAGGTAGTTTAATGACCTCAGCTCAGCTCCAGACTCCTCTGAAGAGGCAAGTATTTAGGATGTGAATTCTCCCGTCTCACTTCTCTATTACCCAGAAGAGAAATGGCTCTACATTGGAACCTTAGTTTAGCATTTGCCATATGATGTTACACTATTCTTATTGGCACCTCTGTTCTCACATCTGTTGTTCATTCTCCTAAGACCACCTTGCTTGGTTGTTTGTCTGTTCATTTGCTTTAGCAGCTATCATATAATTGCTGGAGTTCAAAGCGAAATGAGAGCATTGGTTGTCCTCCTTCCAGTTTACAATACACCTCTCAGCTCTGCCTAACTATGGAAAGAAACTATTTTCCAGTATGAATTGTGTAGTATGTATAAGAGTCTTAATGTCTTGGTTACGTGTTTTCTTTAAGCCCTTGCTTGTCTCATTCACTAGTTTGAATAAACACTGAGATCATAAAATCCTTTGGACTATTATTTTCCACTATTTGTGTAGTCTCTTGGCACAGCAAGGACCTAATGTGATGACCCTTTAGATGATCTTTTTGTGTAAATGCTCAACAGTACTAAGAAATGAACTGGGTTCACCATCACACTTCACACAGACTGGCAATGCTGCTAGTTATTTATTTTAAATTGGCTTTAACCAAACATCCTGAGATTTGTTTGCACTGATCTGAGAACTGCTTCATTTGGATCAGTGGACAAGCTTCTTGTTTTTCACTAGCTCCATCTAGTGCAGCACAGGGTATGCTTGTAATGTCAGATGTCTTCAGCATGGGTTCTCCAGAGCCTGTATTGCCTAGAAATTTCCAGCTGATTTAGTGTTACTCAGAGCAGAGGGTAGCACTCCAGAGGTAGCAAAAGGATAGCTGGCACCTGGAAAATTTGAAAGCTAATCTGGCAATGAATACAATACATGTGGTTGTATATTTTCAATATCATTGCCTAAAACTTCAGTTTCATATAGATGCTCTCTTCCAGCACTTGAAAGGTGATTGCAGTGAGAGCGGGGCTGGTCTCTTCTCATTGGTGACAGGTGACAGGTTGGGAGGAAATGGCCTGAAGTTGCACCAGGGTAAGTTTAGAATGGATATCAGGAAAAAATAATTTACAGAAAGGGTTGTTGAGTCACCATCCCTGGATGTGTATAAAAACCATTTGGATGTGGTGCTCAGGGATGTGATTTAGCAGAGGGTTGTTGAGTTAGGGTGCTATGGTTAGGCTGTGGTTGGACTTGACAATCTTTAAGGTCTTTTCCAACCTGAGCAATTCTATGATGCTGTGATATGTTTTTAAGGAATGCAGCATTTAAGTTTACAGCTTTTTTTACTTGCTCAACTGTGCATTTTATTTTTTATTTTTTTTTACATATTGCTTAGAAGGCAGCTTTCTCTCTTGTGATGACTGGAGTTCTTACTGCAGTTTCTTTTTTGAGCATCACAGCTGTGTAAGTGGTATTTGTTGCATTTGTGGAGGCAAGGCCAATCAGCGGCTATTGGCCAAGATGCAGCCTTTGGGCATCCCCTACTTTATTATTGTTCATCAAGGACTGATGTTGTACACGCTTCTTACCCTTTTCCCTTGAGCACTGGATACTGGCTTTTGTATCCCCTCCCCCAGTTATCCCCCAGCTCAAGAGAAAGAGAATACAGCACCCTGCTGACACAGGTGATATAATCAACTTTCCTGCATTTGGGAAAACTGAGAGAGTCAACACACGCAGAGTGTGAGGGCTGATCTTCACCCTGAGAAAACCGCATGCCTTGCCCATGGAGTTAGCTGCTGGCTTCTGCTGGCAGAAGAATACATGGGAGAGAGAGCCCTGGGTCCTGCCTGGCAGCAGAACTTGTTCTCAGCTTCTAAACACTCTGCAGCATGCCGGGTGATGGCTTTTGAATCTTACAGGTTCAGCACCAGTTCAGCTTGACACCTCGGTGACCTGGTTATAGCTATGGTGTAAACGATCTGGGAGAAGGCGAGTTCTTTTGTCGAGGCATTGATTTTTACACAAAAAACATAAAGTTTATCTTCTGTGTTGAAAACAGAGGATAAGTTATGAGATCAACACATCTGACAAATTACTTTAGAAGGTATCTTAATAATAGAAAGTGCAGTGCGGGGTGTTTTTTGGTTGGGTTGTTGTTGTTGTTATTTATTTATTTATTGTTAAACCCATTTCCCTGGCAATGCATAGAAACTGTAATACAGTAGGAAGCCAAGGCTCTAAAAGCATTCAGAGGAATTTCACATTATTTTCATAAACTCATCTACCCACTCACATCTATCTGCGTAAACTAATTACTTTTTAAAATTAGGTAGCCTTTTTGATTGCTTGTGGAGAACTGTGGTGAAATGTACTACTAATTACACTGGGGCAGGAGGAGGCTGCTGGATTGTTTGTAAGCATGAGAAAATTTTATTTCCTTTTGTTGAAATGGGGGGCAAGCAGTAATTGATACATAAATAAAGGGCTTATTTTTCCAATTTCAACCTATACAGCTTCTGTTAACCTTACTAATTGAGGCCCTTTCCCTGGGTCATTGGGTTTCCTTCCATCTGATGTAATGTCTACAGGAACTGCAGAACAATAAGGGAAACAATTTGTTGCAAGGTTAAACTTTTCCCTCCTTCTTGTTAAGGGTAATGCTTAGGTTGATTGGTTCTAGATTTTGGATTTCAATGAATTCCAATGACATTTGGTCAAGAACGCTGGATTCCAGGTCATTCTGGCAAGTGATCTGTGAAGATCAGCTGCTGTTTTTTTGGGATTCATCCCCCCTTTCCTTTCCCATGGTTACTTAACATTTACAAAGCTAGTATTGCTGGAGCTGTACATCCCTTGTGCTATGTTCTCTGTAGCCCGAGGCCTTTGGATTTATCACAAGGCACATGTTGTATATGGTAATTCACTGTGGACAAGACTGTACACCAGGGAGAACTCAGAAGGTGCATCCTCTTTGTGTTTTCCAACTTTGATAAAGAGCCAGTGTTGTCCTGTACCCTTATGAACAGTCTATGTGGTTAAGGCAGGTAAGCCATCAATAGCATATGAAACTTGCCTTTTTCTACATTCCTGTGTGGATGGATGAGCTTTGGGGACAAGTTCTGCTCAGGGAAAGACTTGCTACATTCCCCTACTAGATGGCTTTCCCTGTGGGTATGTTTCAGGCAGGACAAGTTACACCTGTATGATTTGTAACAGAGCTGTCTGACACAGCATCTCAGCTCTGTGTTAAGAGTTATCTGTTTTCTCAGGGGTGAGGAACCATGCTAAATTTCTTCTGCATTTTTGGGGTGTCGTTTCTAAAGCATAACCAAAATCTGACAGAGCATCATGGAAGTGCTTGTAGTATGATGTGATCCACAAGTATTACAGTTGCCCTTGGATTAAGTGTCATTGTGCTAACTGGCTTGACTGCATTTAGTTAGTCTCCTTTTCCTACTGCAAGGCATTTAGCAGAGCTTCTAAATGTGACTTGCTGTACCACCACTATCCTTTTTGAGGATTTAAATACTTACATACAGTGAACTCATCCCTGGAGATGTATATCACTGTCCTTTTATATGGCTACAGGATAAGGGATAGAGGCTTACTTGGATGAAGGTTTACTTAAATCTTGGATCTGATATGCACTCTTTGACTTAAACTGTTTTGACAGGTAAATCTCCTTTTAATGTATGCTGTGTGATCCGAGTGAAATTCAGCTAAGTCATAGAATAGCTTAAGTTGGAAGGGACATCAAAGATCACCCAGTTCAATTATAAGAGCAGAGTCTACATGTGGTATCTGCTGGGCTACCAAATCAAAGGGTAAAAGGTTGCAGGAGTTCAGTAACAGCTGTTTTTTCTGCTTGTGTTTTGGGGGAAATAACAGACTTAGATACTAGACTCCAAGCAGAGGTTCTGGGTGCAAACTCCAGCCAGACAGATGCAACTTTATGGTTGGAATCAGAGTTGTAAGAAGAGGGTGTGGGGAATGGGATGTGACTTAGTGGTGGGGAACAGAATTCAAAGAGGACAGAAATAAAGAATTCTGCCCATGAGACTTTTCCTTTTTGGTCTCTTGTACTAGGTAACACACACTATGTATCTCCAAGTACTGTTGATAGCTACTGCTTTTTTAATTTAAAGAGGGGTAATAATGATACTGCTTCTAAGCTGCAGTTATCTGTGTTATGCTTCACTATGGAACTCGTATCCAGTCTAATTGATAAATGTTTTGTCAGCAAAAATAATCTTCTGTACAAACGATCACTCAGAGCACTGCCGGAAAAATTCAGCCTGTCGTAACGTATCACTGAATCAACTGTCCTGATTGCATGAGGAATGCATTACCTGCATGGATTACCCAATCACCCTTCAAGGGCCAGCCTCGTCTTATTGCTGCCTTGTCGCTATTTTTTGGTATAGTTTCTGTGGGTTGCTGCTGTCATCCCAGGCACTAGTTATGTCTAGGGGCAGCTGGGAATGAGAAGAAAGCAATTCATTTGATGAACATATCTTGATTTTCATCAGCGAGGCATGCTATTTCCTATACAACAGAGAGCACAGTCTCTTGAATATCTCAGTAGGAGGGAAGACAAAAGGGACAGGGGAAAGTATCATCTTAGTTAACAGTGAAACCAGAGGAAGGTAGAAAATTTCCTGGACGAAAGCATTCAGGCAAACTATTCAGGTTTTGACACAAGAAATCACTCTAGAGAGTTGCCTGCACCAAGAAACTTTTCCCTGGAATATGGTTTATACATCTACTACTCATTCCCATACACTCCTAATACTAAATGCCAAGTTAAGTCATACTACCAAGTTTGTTTTCCATTCACAGAATTGCAGAATCACAGGGGTTGGAAGGGACCTCAAGAGACCACTGAGTCCAACCCTGCACTAAAGCAGGAGCCCTACAATAGGTTGCATAGGCACCCAGGCAGGTCTTGAATATCTTCATAGGAGACTCCACAACCTCTCTGGGTGTCCTGTTCCAGTGCTCCATCACCCTTAACATAAAGAAGTTTTTCCACGTTAGCATGGAACTTTCTACAGTCAAGTTTTAGCCTGCTACTCCTCATCCTGTTGCTATGCACCAGGAAGAAAAGTCTGGCCTCATCCATCTGCCTCCCATCTGACTCTGGATATTTGTATTATCAGATCCCCTCCCAGTCTTCTTTTCCCCAGGTTACTCAGCCTTTCCTTATATGGGAGATTCTCCAGGCACTTGATCATCTTCATGGTTCTCTGCTGGATTCCTTCTAGGAGATTCCTGTCTGTCTTTAACTGGGGGAACCAGAACTGGACACGAGTCATCTAAATGTAGCCTCACCAGGGGAAAGTAGACTCAGACACTACACGTAACAGATGTTTTTAGTGGTCCTGCTGACCTGCATTTCTTGTGCTATTCAGCAACTACACATCATTTCTGTGTACTTTTTTCAGGATTACATATTACTCCTACTGAAGAATATTACATATTTTTTAAGTTCTCCCCTACACAGCAGACTTAATGCTGCTCCTTCTGTATCTCCTTATCAATTCAACATTTATCTACCACACTGCACTCAGTGGCTTGCAAACATAGCTGGCTACACTGACTGCTAAGGCATGCAATCTGCTTTGTCTGCTCCAGCTGCCATTTCTGGAGAAGCTCCACAGAGGATGACAGAAATGAGTACACAAAGACAGATGTTCTCCTCATTAGCAGTTCACTTGCCCTGTGAACAGGGCAGGGTCTATTTCACAGTGCCAGCATACAATGCAGGGGGAAGGTTAGCATATACTGCTATGAAGCTGTAGAGTTATTACAAATGGTTTTTTCTCTTAGCACTGTATAAGGTAGATCTGAGATGTGGAGGCACCTAATTCAAAAGTATGTCATCCTGCAGCCGCTCTGAAATCTTTTGCTGATTCTCTTTCAAAGCAGCACTTCACAGTGATGGAGAAGTACACATTACTCTAACTGTGGTCAAGGTGCATAAATAAATGTAAGTGAAACTACAGTGTACACAAACTCATGCAAATTAACAAAACATTTATAAAGAGTATACAACACAGCATCACACAAAAGGTACACTGTTAAGGAACGTGCTACAAAACTTTCAATCTAGAAAAACTAACATACAAAGCTTTCTTCAACAGATCGGTTTCCTGTTTTGAAAAGGCATTCTGAAAGAGCACAATATACACAGTGTTTAAATGATCTTCCATGCAGATCAAGCGTTGTTCCCTTCCCCACGTGTTATCTTTCAGGGTTTGAACTTTGCTCAAAAAAGTCACTTGGGCCAAGGTGAACAGCTGTGAGAAGAGTTCACACTAGAACTCTTACCAGCAGATCCAACCAACATACTAAACAGCTACAAAATTCTGTTTATTGAAAGAGTAGCTTAGTTTTGATGGGTGGCAGTTGTGTGAATTGGGTTCTACAAATCAACCTCAGGCAAAATGAGAAAGGTTTGGAATCAGATTTAATTCCATCTTGGGATATAAGATAAACAAGGAGTAATACTTGATAAAATTACAAATAAATTGCATCACAGGAAAAAGGTGACTTTGAAAAGGATCATTTGGTCCATCTCCTCTTTCAGTACAGAGCTGATGCTAAAATGGCTTGAAATTATTTCAATTACAAGGTGTTTCTGAACTACTTATTAGCCTCTCACATTCCCTACAAAGCTAACATTTAATGTGTATGTTGCTTCTTAGCCTAAGCTTATGATAAACAGGTGCTTTTTTTTTGTCTTTCTGTAGTTGATGAGAACTGGCAATGCTTTTATTTTGCCTGGATGTGGAACACACAGACATTTCAGAACATCCTTTATTTGATGCATCTTGCAGTTAGAGAAAGGACAGTTTGCATAAAGAGAACCTTAGTAAATCAGCAGTAGTAACAGAGCTATAGTCAAATAAAATGTGAAATGGACCCAGTGCTAATACATATAAAGAGGGTACTGAAAAACTTCTAGGCTTCCAGCTTCACCGACTCTAAAATGGAACGTGCTTCTTTATACTCTTCAGCTTCTTCCAATTCTTTTTCATTTTCCTGGAATTAAAAACAAAATTTTAAAGTACTTCAAAAATAACTGACATTAGAATGGATTTAGGGAGGAAATACTGAAACACATAGGGTACTGAAAACAATAGTTTTAAATGATTCACAGCACAGGTAATTTCTTTTTTCCTACTTAAGGTGTGCTATAATGACTGTCGTGTGAAAAGATCTGATCTATGTACACCTTCGTTACATTCTCTGAAACAAAAAATAAGGATAGTACAACTGGAAGCAGGAACAACAGAACTCAGAACAAAAACACCATTAGGAAAAAAACAACTTAAGGAGAGTTTGATAATTGAAAAAAAACACAACTACACAGTTCATTTGAACATAAGCTTTGAAGGTGTGCTAAGACAAAAAAAAAACAACCTCTAAAAGACTTCCAAATTCTTAACAATAATATAGTAAGTCTCCACATTTCTCATTCTAAGATCATGTAGCATGCAGTACAGATCAACAGCATTGCTCCTGCATGCCGCTGAAGCCTACACAAGCTAACAGTCAAGTTACAAGCTGAATGACAGAAGGATCCTAAATCTTTCCACACCTTGGGCATGCTACTCAAGGACAAGATGCTTTAATCTTTCCATTCAAAAGGGATTTGCATTTTAGCTATCAAATATGTTTGAAGCTTAACTTACAGCATGTGTTTTAGCTTCACAGAAGCTTTTACCTGTGTAGTAGAATTCTTGGTGAAAACTCAACTTTTTAATAAGCAGAGTAATCTCCAAGCCTGGTATATTTTCAGTTAGTCCATTATGATACTGTTTATTCCCAAAGGTACTCGTATGTTAAAAACACCCACCACAGTAACAAACAGCTTAAACAGTACTCAGCAACAACTCAGCTACCTTGCTTCTTGTGTGTAGCACAGTAAAGGCAGTAGACAAAATATTCTGAATATTTCATTTCACTAAAGGACACAATAGAAAGACTACCTAAAGGCAGTGAACTCTTTTTTCCTGGAAAGTCATACAGGAACTTGAGAGTTCATTCTAGCAGTTTAGTACTGAAGTGCATGCAATACATCCAATCATAGACTGCCTCTAGTATACAAATACACAGAATTTTCACAGATGAAAGACCATGTCTGCATAAGCAGTTATCTGAGTTGGACTAGAGATACGTTACAGGATGCCAGTCTTTGGACCTGCAAAAACTAACTTTCAATCCAATTCTGTTCTGATGCAATTGCACTGCACAAAAGCATGTTTATCCAGTTCCAACAAAGAACATCAGCATTTACTGGGAGGTGGTTTTTGATGTCATACTTACTAGTAGTTGACTGAGATCTGCATACGCAATTTCTAATCTTCGCTGACAGTCTGGAATCATCATTCGAGACTCCTGCAAGATCTCGACCTGTGACAATTGGAAGCCAGTGAAATCAGAATGTACTTCACTGAGGAACATTATTTTTTAAGATAACCCTTTAGTCTGAAAAATTACTGGTCAAATCATCATCCAGCATCACCCAGGATCTTCAGAAGAGTTGTACCTACTTTCTAAATAATAGACATTCACTTAGCATAATCGCTTGAAGCTCTGTTAATTTACAGAACAATTTCATTTACTTCGTGCTTAATTAAATATAAAGTATTAAGCAGAAAACAGTATTTACAATATTTCTCCCTTACAAAAAAGTACAACCTTGTAAGCTTTCCATACAACATTTGTTAAAAAAGGCTATTTAAAACAAACTTTATCCTGCTGTCTTGAAGCAGCTTCATCCAAAATGGGATCAGCTGGTTATATAAATATCTCCTGCATCTTTTGGGTAATAAAGAAAAACAGTGTTCAGATAATACCACATAGAGATAATTACTGCATGAAAAAAGTTATTGAGTTATTGATCACATTGTGTGCACGCCGCAGGAGGCTCTGACTGAAAGACAAAGGTAAAGAAAAATGAAAAGCAAAGACCAGCAGGCTCATATTTTTGATGCTTATCATGCATAAAAAGTTATTACTTATCCTTGTGCTTCATTTTAGGAGAAAGATTATTCTCACCATGCACTTTGAACAAAATTACTAAACTGGCACCCCACTGAATCTGAACATCCTGCCTCCTCCTACAGAAAATAACTTCAGATTTATACAAGGGAACATTTATTTCATGGACTGTTTCTGGACCTGAAATCTAACCATTGAGAAGAAAGGATGAGCAGAGTTGTTCAGTAGAGTTTAATCTATTTAGAAATGAAAACTAGTTAGTTAGATATTTAAATATGAACCCTCTTTCTGTGTTCATGATAACCTGCAGTATAAGGTGTTCACTTCAAATAGATCGTTACCTTCTGTCATTCTTGTGCTGTACTGAAGGAAACCAAAGGGAACATTGTCATCACATGTTGGAAGAAAAGCTGTGGCTAAGAATGTTTTACGTGTACCAGAAGGCCTTTTGTTGTAAAATATAATCTTCATGTACTTAAGTGTCATATGTTTAAATTTTTTGTTCCTAAGGGTTTAAATACCTTAAAGGGTCAAAACTGTTTTCTAACTTCCTTTCAGAGAATTTAAGGTAAAATTCATAGAATCATAATGGCTGTAAAAACCACTACATCATATAGTCCATCCATCATCAGCCCCTCATCACCACACCACTAAACTATGCCACTCAGTGTGATATGCTTTTAAACATCCATAGAGGCATAATGGTTGGAAAAGACATCTAGAATCATCTAGTCCAACCATGCACCTGCCATCAATATTGCCTACTAAACCATGTCTGTACACACACCTACCCTTTCCTTAAACATTTGAGGGATAAATGCTGTTTTAGAATGTATTAAAAATAAGATTAATAGAGTGTATTAAAAATAAGATTAATCACTCTCCATATTACACTTTGAACAGTAAGCAAATAAAGGCTTGTAACTTCTGCAGAATTAGGTGTTTCGAACTACATGAGATTTTGCTTTGTGTACGACAACTTGGTTCTCTAAAGAATGTCTATGGGAGTTAGAATGTCCACAGATTATATCCTTGAGATGACACTGCTAACTACCTGTGTACTTTAAAGCTGCTGGCTAATGAGAAAAGCAGTGATTTATTTTATATATGCCATTCAATAAGCAATCTGAAGGAAAAACATACAGATCTAGAATCTGAGAGCTTTAGTCCTGGTTGCTGTAGGAGAAGAACAAAATTCCAGTCACTCTGTTTAAAAGGGAATGACTGAGATCTAAAAGATTACCTGAGTTTTATTGGCATTTGCCTGCAGTTACGCAATAACACGAAACAGAAAGAATATTGGAACTACACTCACTTGGTGCAAAGGGTTGGAGAATGAAACAGAGATTCCCCATTCCTTCTGGAACCAAGGTTAATTAACAAACTACCTATGAAAACTTCGGTAACTTCTGCACAAACCATTTCCTGTCCCCCCCTTCCCAGTAATACCGATTATCCTAGATAAATGTCTTACCATATTACAAAGCAGAGTAAATAAACTCAAATAATTAGATATGCTTAAAGAAACAGTGTTTGCTCTCCAACTGTTATAAAAATTAAAGACCAGCTCTCCCCTCTCCCCCAGCACACTCTAAAAGCTTTCTGACTCAACTCTAGGGAATTTAAATTGTAAGTGGGTCAGAGAGGAAGTTTCTACACGAAACTGCAGACAGCCATAAACATCTTCAAGGTTTCTGTGAATTATAGTACTAAATACAAGTATCAAAAACACTGTAGTAACTGAAGTGCATTTAAATAAATTATTAAGGTAAAGCAATAAAGCATAAAATTGTACAGACAGAAGCACATTGAATATGCTGCCAATAAGTGCATATAAGACCAGAAGAATTATTGTGACTACATTGAGAATGATGCCCTCATTCTTTTAAGAGTATTGAAAAAAACAGTAATATCTCTTCAAAGAACCACAGTTCTAATCCATTATCTTTCACGATTGAGCTTATTTTTGCTAAGGGAGCAGATGTTTGGCATCTTACAAAGGAAAGCAGTCTGCTCAGATGTGACAGAGCTCTCTAACTGTTGGACTGTATGCAGCCCATTTACTAAACACGATGTAGATTTTTCGTAAATTGGATCAAATGTCAAAGAACTGATGTGCGTAATGCACTATCAATAGCATTTAGTCTGTTTTCCATAAATTCCACATTATAGTGACTGATAAAGCAGGACTAGAAACAGAAAAGCCAAAGAGAGGCAAACACACAGGCCAACCTATCATTTGATTGAATGGAAGGGCACCATAACAAAAATCAGAAGAATATTTTATACATTCAAAATAAGCACTCAGGCTAAACATGACTTCATAGAAAACAGCTGAGACTTTAAACATAAGCTGAGGCTTTAGACATAAGCAGTTTTGATTTCAAGAGGTCCCATAATAAATGCTCAATGGCAATATTTCAACTTATCTAGGCAGATCAGAACTATTTATGAGCATCAATACCAAGAATTCTGGAACAGGAAGCAGTTTTGCCCAGCCTAACTGACCTATATTGTATAACTGGGGCAGGTTTTATAAGCTTCAAGGAGGTTCAAGCAGCTTTTTTTCTTTCAAGCTGACCTACAATAAAATAAGAGACTCAAATACATGCAGATCCACAAATAGTTTGAAATCAAGAAAACTCCAGTGGAGTTGTCATTCTTTGATCTTAGAAGATAGTCTGATTAGCTATTAGGTCACAAGGTGTGATGACAATAATGCTTGGTATAACAGGAGTGGTGTTCTAAACATAAAAGGCTAAGAAAATCAGAAATGTGAATGAGTCATATATATACATATCTGAATTAAATGAACACATTAATATGCATGTATGTGTGTATTCATGTTTTTAAATGCTGCCTTATAATCATACAGCTTTTGACTTATATAAACGGAAAAAGATAATAGCATGTAAGGTTGGAAAGGACTTTTGGAGGGCATCTAGTCTATACCCCCAATCAAGCAGAGGGGCCCAAAGAAGATCACAGGACCACTCAGACTTCTGAGTTTCTCCAATGAGGAGACTCCACAATCTCTCCAGGCAATCTGTGCCAGTGTTCCATCTCCTGCATGATAAACAACTGCTCCCTGATATTAACACAGAACCTCTTGTATTTCAGTTTGTGCCCCCTGCCATTTGTCCTGGCACTGGGCACTGCTGAAAAGAGTCGTCTTCTGTCTTCTTTGCATCCTTCCCCAATGTATTTACAGACAATGGTGAGATCCTCCCAGACTTTTTTCAGGGCTGACTCTGAGAGCTCCAGCTCTCAGCCTCTTCTCACAGGAGAGGAGCTCCAGGCCCTCTATGATCTTTGTCCCTTTGTTGGACTCCCTCCAGTATGCCCATGCCTCCCTCGTTATGGGGGCCCAGAACTAGACACATCACACCAGGTGCAGCTGTGCCAGTGCACAGTAGAGGGGGGAGATCAATTCCCTTAACCTGCTGGCAGTGTTTTGCCCAATGCAGCTGAAGATACTATTAATCTTTGTGGGAAAGGTACTTCTTCTTAGCTGTTTCAGGAAATAATCTGCTTTCCTCTCAACAAAGCAAGTAAAATATTGCTGTTTCCATTAATATGTGAAGAAAAATTGTATTAGCAAGACTGTATGTACGTTGTCATGCAGATATTAAATTCTTTGTCAAGTCCATTAGATTTTTAATTCATCTGGAAATGACACTGCATGAGAAGTAACAGTTATCTTACAGATACAGATTAATTAAAAAAATGAAAATGTATTATCAGTAAAAATGCTCACAGATAACAAAAGCTCCAAAGAAGATGCACAGTCCCACTGAGAGGAAACAAAAAGTAGATACTTCAGGCATTTTGCATCTTCTGGTGCCTTGATATAAAAGCACAAGGTAGAAAAGGATGTTATTTGTGTGCAGGACAAAACAGCAGCCACAGAAATACTGAAAATAGCTGGTTTCTAACATAAGTCACTGATAAGTCACAGCAGTATAAAGTTTTTCTTATGGATAAAGAAGCACAACAATACCCTATGTAAAGTTGTTAAATATTAAAAACCATTACAACTGTGTGGAAACTTGGGTTTCACTACAAAACCAGCAACCAAGCACACACGGAAGTACTACTGCATCTCTTCCTACAGTCAGAAGTCTTAATGACCTTTTACAGAAACTAAATTCAGGATATCAATTTAGAAGAATACTTTGGAAGTCATTTAATATTTTCCCCAAATTTTCATAGAAAATGCTTGAGTTCGGTTTATAATGTCTTTTTTCAGTTTTGCACCTTATTAAGATACATAAAACTTCATCCTTTTCCCTCATAATGTTTTTTTCCCTCTAAAATAATGTTCTTTTATTACATTTATTTTCTGCCAATTTGATTCACATAAATGGTTATTTCTCAACTTTTCATCTACGTCTAGAAAAAAAAAAAAAAAAAAAGCAGTAAAAGAGTGCTTTTTTGTTTGTTTCTTGTATATTTTTTTAATGAACTTTAATTAACAGGAAAGAAAGGGCTTCCCTGCCCCATAATGCTAGAGATTCTTCCCTGGGATACACAACTTAGCCCTTGCCACTGCTGACACTTTGTCACAGCCCACATACTTGCTGAAGGCCTCCCATGCATTATGAACAGCATTATTCATTCTGAAGTAAAACTCTCCTTAGTCACTTCCATGCTGTTAACCCTAATTTTACCACAGAGTTCTAACAAGTAAGCTAAATGAGCGCTGTTGTACATTAGAAGGTAAGCAAAGATTTCAAGCATTTTAAACCTTCTTGCACCAACTATGGGTTTATCAGTCTATGCATATGTGTTTCAGCTGATAAGTCAGCTAAAATAATAGTTTATGTTATTCCTGTAGTCTCAAATGGTTGAATTCATTCCTATCTTCTCCCCTTAAGTGGCAAGAAAATCTTTAGGAATAGTCAGCATGAATTCACCAAAGGGAAATCATGCTTAACCAACTCATTCAGCTTGTTTGATAAAATCACCAGCTTGATGGACTGGGAGTTGTATTTTCTACTTGGACCTCAGTAGGGCCTTTGACACTGTCCCCCAAAGCAACCTGACAGAGAAGGTGTTGAAATACAGGCTGAGTGTGCAGCCAAAGAGGTGGATCAAAACTAGCTGAACAGCTGGAATTGAGAGGATAGCAATCAGTAGTGTAAAGTCTAGCTGGAGGCCTCTAGTAATGAGCACAATACCTCAAGGGTCAATACTGGGTACAGTTCTGTTTAATATCTTCATTAATGATCTGGACAGTGGGACACAGCACACCCTCGATAAGTTGTAGACAACACAAGAAGACAATACAGATACATGAGAAAGTTGTGTTACCACTCAGAGGGAGCTTAACAGGCTCAAGAAATGGGCTGTGGTGTCCAGTGCCAGCCTAAGAGGCAATGGGCACAAACTGAAACATAAGACGTAAAAATCAGGAAGCACTTCTTTGTAGTGCAGGTGATAGAGCAGTGGGTTTAGACCATATGATCTCTAGAAGTCCATTCCACCCTTAACCATCCTGTGATGCTCTGATCCCTCAAATACAACTTTTCCTTACTGAAACAAATTCTATAACCATATTTTAAAATAAATTCAGATTAAGAATTATTACCTAAAACCATTTTCTAAACATTTAAGTACAGATTTATTTTCTGTCTGAAGAACTTTTCAAAATGCAAAATCCATCCAAAGTACTTTTTTTTTTTTTTTGAGTAAACTCTCCTGGCATTATACTACTTTGATTAGTGAGTAAGATTTGACCCTATTTCAAGTGTACTCATTCTTTCTAGGCTTCCAGGTTCTTCACAACATAAAATATTAATGACTTTCTGTCTGCAGTAGTGCTCTAAAAGAACAGATATCATTGGATGAATTGCATTAAAGTGAATCAGGCAATAGTAAATGAACTGAGACTGTTTACTTTGAAGTTTTCTGTCACCACTCTCTGAGAATACCTTCAAATAGCATGTAACATCTCATTTCATATCAAAGGTTCACAGACTTTGCTGGTTTTGACTTTGATGATTTCTTGCTTGTCATTGAGGAAATACCTCGGTACAGTCAAATAATCTGATGGATGTGGGACACTATGAACAAGAATGGCATTCATTACTTCTTGTTAGCACCAGCAGATCTTCAGGAAGACTACTGTCTTCTTTGGGATTCTCAGCCAGTGGTGAGGCAGAGACAGCTTAGATTTATAAATACACCATCTTCCAGAAATTCCATGCTTGTTTTTCTCTTCTGTATCACAGTAAAAACAAGACAAGAGATACAGAGATGAAATGAAATCTGATTTTATCTCACCTTGTTCTAAAAGGACTTTCTCTTATCTTTTTTTTTTTTTTGTTGTTGTTGTTCATTTTTATATTTAATATTATATTCTTCAAAGACAACTGGGAAAACAGGAGTTTTAGTAACATGAAGCTGGACTCATGTCTAGTGAAACTTGCTTACGGGTAAAAATAATTGCAATGTAGTTTCAGTTAAGAATTAAGAAATACTATCTGGGAAATGCTTGGGAAAAGACACGGTTAAAACTGAAATTTATATAAAACTATTAAAGCCAGAATTTATATAAAAATAATAAAATAAATATTTGGTTGAAAGAATGTAAAGGTCAGTATAAATGCAGACATGCCAAACTGCTGGAAAGCATGTAAGTAAATCCCCCAAACCCAAGCTTCCTCCTCACTGTCAGGGAAACTTAGCACTGCTCCATCTTCTGAAAGGGCAGGTACCAACTGTCTGAAATCACTGTTGTTTGCAAGAAACCTTCTAAAAAAAAATAATCAGTTCATATTATGACTCCAAATCATACTCTTGACCACATCAAACTGAAGCATGGACCTTGCCTATTAGTGCCTTCATTACAAACTGTAGCAACTGCTAGGAGCAGGTGCACACCTATTGCTCTTTCTTAGAGATCTGTGTTTTTTAAACAGCAATACTAATGTACACCAGAATTGAAAGGTTTCTTCTTTGTGTTAATAAGCATTCCCACTTTACAGTAACATCTGCACTTACTAAGCACTTATGTTAGCTAAGTGCACCCAGTGCATTTATTTTCAGATTGTCAGTAGATCTGAGAAAGAGTTCGTGACAGCCTGATTTACAACTGCTAGTGATCACCTTCCTCATACCAAGTGCTAAACAACCCATACCAAGCCTCCTTATAATTAAAGAGTTTTGAAGGGCAAGAAGTTTCTATAAATGTATACTGTGGCTTATGTAATTGGCAGGCTAGATTGGAGCAGTCTGGGAAGAAGAAAAAAGTACAGGAGTTTCTTTTGTTTAAGACTCGTTGAATCAAAGCAAAGAAGGATTTTACAAATTTTTGTTTGATTTACCTGCTTCTTTATTCCATAGTCATCACATGCTTCAGCTTTCATTTTTTCAATCTTCTCTTCTTGCTGTTTTGCTTCTTTTTCATACATAACTTTTTCTTTTGCCAATCTGCAATTACACCAAGTGACTGCGTCAGTCTGGTTCTATCACAGAAAAACGTTATACCATTGATGGCAATATCCATGTTCCCCAACAAAACCTGCAGCCATGTAATGTAATATATGACCTTATATGACAAAAAAGGTGCAAAGAAGTGCATATAGGAAATGCTGAATTTAACTGTAATACGTAATAATTCTTATCAAAACAATTTAAATAAAAATATTTTTCAATATTCTTTGTGGGTTTGTCTGTATATGTAGATCACTCCAAAAGTAAGCCTCCTATTTGTTTCTACAAAAACACAGACAGCTACCAAGAGCACAGTAACACTATTTGAATGAGCAAACTCAGCTACAAAACACCATTTTCAATAGTCACTACCATTTCCTATGCATTTTCATCAGCGATGAGCAACAGCCAGCACACTGCACTCACAGAAATGTGCATCAGCAGAGGTACCCCATTGGGCCCATACTTGGAAGCAGGATGCTTTTTGCATTAACTCATATTTAAGAGTAATGTATATTTTCTGCTCTTCCTATATTGCCAACAGAGATGAATGCAACATACAGCTAAAAATATGTGCAACAAATTTCAGTCACTACTGAGGAGAAAAAAAAAAACAAAACAATTTTGCTTTGTCAGTAAAGTTTGATGCTATTAAGCAAAAGCAAACCATGAATATGTCTTACGTGGGCCCATGTAAAAATACGTGGAAGTCTGAAACATGGATAAGCCACCAATGAAACTGGTGTCTTCAAAAATTTACTTGAGAATAACAGTTGAAGACTAACTTGAAATTCAGTTTTGGATTCCAAGCGGCCATTTTTCACAGGCTCAAGCAACTACAGCAAATGATGAACATTAAAAAAAAAAAACAACTGAAAGTCAAAAGGGAAGATTAAGGTCTAAACTGATGCCCTGCGGTAATAGTAACATAGTAATTCCATTATCGAGCTTAATTATTTGTTGTTATTGCCATTTTGCTCTTCCATCTCCCATTTTGTTACATATGTTCATTAAGTATATATTGGATTATATAATACTAGAATTCACACCAAAACATCCTTCAGGACTGGGAGAACAACAAAATAATGACCAGCTAATTCAGAACCAAAATGAACAATGGGATGCTAGCACAAACCTGAAAGCATGGCAATGAAAATCTTTTGCCTAACAAGAGCAATCATCAGATCAAGCCCATAGTAGATAAGACTGTTTAAGAAGAACTTAATAGCCAAAAGAACATAATCAGATCCAGGAAGCAAAGAATGTATTATACAAATGAAAAGGGAATAAATAAAGGTCTTGTAGAGAGCTTCATGGTCACGTTAGCACATCAGAGCAAATTAATTCCTGATTTGTCACAGTTAAGTGCTCCACTAGAAGTGCCACTGAGGACAGACAGTTCAGAATGGTACTGGCAGGATAAAAACCCTTTGTGAACTGAAACCACCACAGTCCTGATATTATAATATAGCAATAACTCTCCCTGATTTTTTTATAATCAAAAAGTGCTTTGCCAAAATAGTTTGATGCTGTTGTTCCAAAAGTTGATTTAAGTTGGGCTGTGGCAACATGTCTCTGACCTAGATTAAAAAACTGTGGAATCACTACAGAGAGGGTCTTCAAGCCCTATAAAGAACCTTTAGCAATGTGTAGTGTGTGTAATGTAGGCACTGTCTATGCCAGCTTCTAGAAGTCAGCTAAATTCTACCTTTGAAAAGAAGTACTGGGGAAAGTTAGCACCC